>NW_015166427.1:281647-399934 GCF_001447785.1 Gekko japonicus
TTACAATATATCATTTAATTTCTAAGACATAAGTTTTCAAATAGAAAGTACAAAAATTTCTTGTTTTGTTTGTAGTTTATAGTGAAAAGCAATACAAAATTCTAAAAAATTTTAGAGATAAAAGATACAAGATAAAAATACATATGCCAGAACTGCCAAAACAACTCACCTTCACCAGTTGACACAACTTCCTGAATACAGAAAGTGAAGGTGCCAAAAAATTCAGATTCATCAACTTAGAGGCCATTTTTGACTTTGCATTGTTTATGATGTTCCTTTGCTGCCAGACCACTAACAGTCGCTTGCATCACAGTTCTGGGATCTCCTGACCTTTTAAATCTGTTTGCTCTTCTCCATAGATTGCAATTTCTACTATGCATGAACCCAGTATCTATCTCCATCTATAGTTCCTTTGTATATGCATGAGAAAAATCTATGCACTAATTTTCATTGCTCCCCTCTTGTTTTTACAAATATGACTTCCATCCACTACCATGATGATTCTACATAGTACTGATTTTTTTCTTTTTTATGTTAGTTAACCTTCTTACTGAAATCTAAATGTTAAGTTCAGTTAAACTTTAATATATGCTTGATTCCATGTAGCTGCTCTCTTCAGTTTTATCGTATGATACTGATACACCACATCTATTCATTTTGTCTTTCAGAATGTCTGCTTCATTTTTCCTCAGTTTTTATACCAATTCTTCTGTGGGTTTTCACAGCAGGTATGTCAGAACATATTTTTTTCCCCCTTGTTGAACTGGCAGTATTTTGTAATATATTTTATCAGGCCAGAAGGATTTTAAATATTTCTTGCTTAAAGCAAATTTGAATAGATTAGGGGTCCCCAAAGATGCTATGGTGCCCATTGGCGCCTTTCCTTGTGCCTGCAAAATGCTGCCACCACAGCACAAGGATCTTAAACAATATGCCTGAAATGTTGAACAGTTACAATTAGAGTTATGCCTTATCTCATTTCCTCACGTTTTGTGGTTGTCTCCACCTCCCATGGCAGCCATCATGTGGTGTCAGAATTCCAAAGGTGCCTGCAGGCTCAAAAAATTTGGGAACCCCATTGTAGATATTGTATCCATGCCACAGAATTAGTCAACTATCTGTCAGCCAAAATTATTCTGTAAGACTTCTAGGTAACCAAAATCAAGGATGATTTAGCATCATGGAGGATAGCTGTCCTTGAAACAACTGGGCTTTTGAGTTTTTAGGTCAGGGGACTACTATTTTCAAATCAACATTGCTATTCTTCCCTCCACAGTAAAGGGGAGGAGCATACATATACTTGAGATCTACTAGAATGAGATTTTATCCCTGGAACACTAAGAAACCACAATCCTCCAGCTTAGTCCTGTATCTCAGTTTTCAGTTCATTATTCATTGTTATACAACCAATATGAGGTTCATTACTTCAAGCATACAAAATTTGGGTGTGAGCATGTTTTTGTGTTGTTGTTCAGTCGCACAGTCGAGTCCGACTCTTCGAGTATGGTCTTAATATACTTACTGTTCCTTGCCTTTAAGGCTATTAGCTATGTTAGCCAAGAGCACCTGAGAATATTGTTCTTCTTTGCCAACCCATTAGATGACCATGGCCACTGCCTTATGTTGTTGTTGTAATTGTCTGAGGTGACAGCAATCTGTTAAAAACTGAATTATATTGAAAGTTATCAAGTAATAAAAGCAGTCACTACACAAATAATATAACTTGTGAGATTGATCACCCCCCCCACAATCACAATATTAGCACTTTAATGTCCCAGTGGTCTTAATGGGAAAGTGAAACATATGTTTACATGTTATGAGAGTCAGTGTGGTGTAGTGGTTAAGAATGGCAGCCTTTAATCTGGAGAACTGAATTTGATTCCCTACTTCTCCACATGCAGCCAGCTTGGCGACCTTGGGCCAGTCACAGTTCTCTCAGAACTCTCTCAGCTCGACCTACCTCACAAGATGACTGTTGTGAGGAGAGGAAGGGAATATGATTGTAAGCCCCTCTGAGATTCCTTAGGGTAGAAAAGCGGAGCATAAAAAACAATTGTTCTTTTTATATTACTCTCTAAAATAGATGCTATTTGGAATTGCTGTACATTTGGTTACCCAGTGCTCATTTCAAATATACAAGGAACTAATTTATTCCAGTTTGTTAATCAGATGTTTGACAAGCAGGAGTGCCATTTAGTTGAATTTGGAGAGCTGGGAGGTTGATATTGGATATTGGACATTTCGCTTTGGAAGATTTTCCAGTATTACTTCAACATTTCCGCTTTTATATCTTTACCATTACTGTATCTTAAAATTACATTATGTCTGGTTAATATAATCTGTTTTTCCATCTACAGCCTTTGTATGATACTGCGTATCTTACCCTGTACAATATCAGCTTCACTTCACTTCCTATCCTGTTGTACAGTCTAATGGAACAGCATGTCAGTTCAGAAACACTCAAGAGAGACCCTTCACTGTACAGGTAGAGTTAATTAAAATGTTTGGATGGTTGCTTGAGACAAGCTAGTGGAACCTTGCTTAACTCTAGTAATCCAAAGACTGTGGAATGCACTTCATATTGAAATGCACTTCTGTTTGAGAAGAGAACTGAAAAAAACAATCCCAGCAGATTTGAAGATGTTCTGTTTCCCAAAAGCTGAAAGTTGACACCTAACAATCAGCAGGTAGAAAATTTATTTTATTTTTTTTAATTTTGGCATTTTTACCCTGCCCTCCCCACGAGCGGGCTTAGGGCAGGGGGCATAAACCCATTCATAAAACCAGATAAAAACCATAAGATCATAGATAAAACAATAACAATAATAAAGTGCTTCATGTAACAAGATGGTTTTTGAATAGTTACATGGTGGTACATGGGGGTTACATGGTGGAAAATAAAGTGAACTGCCGCGGGGAGGGGCTTCCATAATCTGAGTGCCATCACAGAGAAGGCCCTGATGTGCACAGTACCTCAGATATTGGGAGGACACAGAAATCAGTGATTATGAGGATGACCTGATTATAAGGGTAGTTGCATACAAAATCAGTGCATCCTTTTAGTAGTCAAAATGAGTAGTGGCCACGTAGCCTCTTGGAAAAGTAGCCCAACAAAGAATCCTTGTTTAGGCTGTATTAATTTGCATATGGATGAAGCAATCATCGCCCCCTTTTAAAAAATTTTGCATGTTGCTTTCCCACAATTTTAGTGCGATACTTACATTGATGTATAACATGTACTTGTTTTAAAAATTAAAAATTTCCCATTCCACATTAATGCCATTTGTAAGAGAGGCTCAAAAGTTCATTTTGTCTCATGCGTTTATATCAGTAAAGAGAAGCTGGTAATCTGCTCCTATTTATTTTCCATCTGACTTGTACTATGATGTGTCCGACATGCTTGTATTAGCCCACCAAATTATTAGGCTTCACAGGGCGCATGTGAAAACTTAACTGAAGCTCAGCTTTCGTGTTACTAAATAGAACGTTCTAATAATACTCTTAAAATGTAATCATTAATCTCTTTCTCTGAGGTCAGCTAAATCACTGGTAATAAATCATCTTAATAATATGACTGATGTGTGTAATATTCTCATTATAGAATCTAGTATTTTGTAGGTCATTGCAGCTTATGCAGAAGACCATTGTGAAGTGGAAGCAAATATTCTGGAGATGGGGTTAATCAGTGTATTTAGGTTAAGGTTGCCAGCTCTGGACTGGGAAATACCTGGAGATTTGGGGGGTGGAGCCTGTGGAGGGTGTGGTTTGGGGAGAGAAGGGACATCAGCAGGGCACAATGCCACAGAGCCCATCCTCCAAAGCAGCCATTTTATCCAGGGGAACTGATCTCCGTGACCTGGAAATCAATTGTAAAAACAGGAGATCTTCAGGCCCCACGTGGAGGTTAGCAACCCCAGGGCTCTTTTTGTAGAAAAAGCCCAGCAGGAACTCATTAGCATAATAGGCCACACCCAACACCAGAAACCCATTAGCATATTAGGCCACACCCCTGCCAGCACAGCTCATTAGCCTATTAGGCCGCACCCACATGTTACCAGAAGTGTGGTCATCCAGCCACACCCACCTTTTGCTTCTTATTCTGTTTACCTTGTTTGTTGTCAAAACCCAGGGCCTTTTTTTGTAGCAGGAACTCCTTTGCATGTTAGGCCACACACCTCCTAATGTAGCCAATCCTAATGAGTTTCTGCTGTTGGGTGTGGCCTATTATGCTAATGAGTTCCTGCTGGGTGTGGCCAACTCGGGAGCCAGCCGGAACTCCGTTCCTGTGCGTTCCTGCCCAAAAATAGCCCTGAGCAACCCTAATTTATAAAGAAGGTCGTTTCAGAGGGTAGCTGTGCTGCTCTGCAGTTAGATTCAAATCCAGTAGCACCTTAGAGGCCAACAAGAGTTTCAGGGTATAAGCTTTGAAGAGTCCAAAGTTCCCTTCATCAGACACAGCAGAGCAGAAGTGGGGATCCGAGTGCTTTCATTCTGGTGTGGGGGGGTGTTGTAAAGGATGCATTGTACCTTAGTTAGTATGGCACCAGATACAACAGAACAAGTGTACTATATGCACACAGAACTGGGCATCAAGGAAGGGAACACCAAAATACACATTCTGGGTAAATTCATAGGACCTTTCCGTTACTCAGGAAAATGTTTGCAATTTCTCATGTCTCTGTTTAAGCAATGGTAAACATGTCAGAATTATTATTTGTGTCGCTCCTCAGGGATGTTGCCAAGAATGCCCTGCTGCGCTGGCGTGTATTTATTTACTGGACATTCTTGGGAGTGTTTGATGCTGTGGTCTTTTTCTTTGGTGCCTATTTCTTGTTTGACAACGCAACGGTGACCAGCAATGGACAGGTTAGTATCCAGCAAGATTAAAGCTGCTCTGGAAAAATCAAGTGGAAAAAACGAATATTAAACTTCTGTTGCTCTTTGTCTTCGTTCAGTAGAATCCATTGTTTCATAATTTATTTCAAGCTCACATCATTATTTGTAAATAGAAAACGCTGGTATTTTTGTAGGGCACGGGAGGGAGTGGCAAAGCCTGCATTCTGTATGTGGAGGAGGGTTTAGCAAAGTAAACGCAATACCATTTAGGAGAAACCCGTGTCTAATAGGGACTATATATTTTTAATGTGGTTCATTTTGCCAGTAAATGCATACTTTTGTATTTTCAATTGCTTGACTTATTCATAACTTCCTTTTTAAGAGACAGGCACTCAAATATAGCAAGAAGTATCATTGTTAATTTGGACAGAATACATGATCCATTCAAAGCGTTCTATTTGTTTTTAAGTGGCCCTGGGTTTAGAACCAAGGCTTCTGTAGCCTCTGCTCCCCAAAGACTTTTGGGATAATTTTAACAGACTTTTCCTCCTTGCTGGAGCCCCCTTTTGCCCCAGTGCCGTACTGCTCTGGAGAGTCTCTGACTCTCAACAGCTGGTTTGGGGGGGGGGCTGTGGGAAAGCAGACAAGATCTCTTCTGCAGACATTCTTGAAAGCCTTGTATCCAGCCCACCAAGTATAATTTTAAGGTCCTTCTACTTTTTATTTGCATGTTAACATTTATGTGGTCTATTTTATTTGTGTCTTGCTTTTTTTTTTCCTTTTTTGCTACTTGCTTCTCTTCCTATCCTCAGCTAATGACAGTCAGCTCTCACATGGTAAGACTACTGTGGTTTTGTCATGATGTGTGTTTTCCACTTTTCCTATTGAATTACAGAACAGATCAGATTCAGGTTTCTGGGAAGTGTTTTTTCCCCCTGTCCTGCCATGCTGAAATAATGGCTGTGACCTCTCTTAGTTTGCTGTTTCAGGGCAACAATTGAGATTATTTAAAAACACGTGTATATTTTACTTGCTACTTTTCAGTTAGCTTTCCTTCCTGTTCAGTTAACTGTACTTTTTTTGTTTATATCACCTTGCGCAAATTAGAATAATTCACTACTGCATTTTTAATCTAATATTTAATAAAAGACCAGATGTGTTACTTAAATGGTCAGTTTTGGAAAGGAGGCAACATTCATAAAACAGGAATGTTGAACACTTGAAAGAAGTGTCCTAAAAATGCACGTCTAGAAATAAAACCTTTGCAGATCCATGATCTAAATCAGTGATGGCCAGCCATTGAAGACATGTAATATTAAATGTCATGACTAATATATGAGATAATACCAACTCAGTATTATCTGCCTTGGTTCAGTTTTCCTTCTAGTCTATTACTAAGCCAGACAACAAGATGTATTATAGTGCTAGGCACACCTTTCTAGGTGTGCAGTTATGATACCTGAGTCACAAAGCAGGATAAGGAGATGACATCTTCTAAGGAAAATAGTAGTGAATTTATTATGCTGGGAACATTGAATTCATAATCATGTGTGTACCTTCATTTTTAACAGAAGTTAGATAGAGTCTCTCAAAACATGTCCTAGCTGGTAGGCAAAACCTAAGTACCATCTCTTAGAGTTCTACATTTTGTTCTGCCACCTTCCCAGTGAGATGGGCTCCCTTTCTTATGACATCTAAGTGAAATGGCCTAAATCTCTCTGTTGTGAAGATGGGAGAAAGGGGGAGGGTGGATAAAATATACTTGTTAAATAATAATATTGGCTTGCTATACAGCCACTCGCTTATCATCTGTTATGCTATTATTGTCGTGGGCGATGGTAGCAGCAATTCTCTTGACAGCAGATCTCATGAGGAGAGAGTCTGCAGGAAAACAAAACCAGGGGCTCGGTTGTTTGCAGTGATATACAGCTACCAGCCAGGATTCCAGCTTTTTAGATACTCTGTTTTGAACGACACTTGTCCATTTAAAGATTATGCTTACTTTCAAAGTTGTGTCGTTCTGCAGCTATCATATATTAAAGGGCTATCAGCTTTTAAAAGCTTTTTAATAGTGAACTGTCTGCTTTTCCCTGAATAAGAGATTAGCTGCTCAGTTAAAATTAAATACATTTACAAACTGCAACAGCTCTATGAAGGGTGTTGTTTGAGGATCCTGTGGGAATGGGACAATTTGCCTTCAGTGACACATTCTTTAGTAAACAGAAACTCCTAATCATCGCTACAAGTAAAGACTATTGTGAAAAATTATTGTTAATCAAATATGAGATTATAGAAGATTAAATGTTTCCTTGTTTAAGTAACACCTCAGGTCTAAAAAGGTTTCAATAATAAATTCAAATTCTATCGGTATTATTTAGTTATTAATGTTAGAAGAAAAGCCTTAGAGGCTTTGCAACAGAAGACAGTAGTAAGGCAGTCTTTACATTTCTGTTTTTAAGATCCCATTGTAGTTCAGGGAGAAGAACTTGTGTATAGTTTTTGCCTTTCATAGTAACAGACCCTTTAGAGTAATTAGTCCAGGTTGTGTTTTTTTTAAAAACAATTCAGCTATCAATTGAATTGTCACAAATTGACTGGAGATTAAATTGTAATGTGCACGTAGAATAGCATCCAATTATTTGACTAAAGCTTGCAGTTGTTATTTATAAACTATATTACAGATAATATAATTCACACTTTGGATATATTTATATTAGTATGTCTACAACATTTTGGGTCTTTTTACATCTTTCAGTAGCTGTTCGCTATCTATAGTGGTATGATTTTGGTTAGCAGCAATTAGCTTGAAGTTACAGAAAGCGAACTGATTTTCATACCAACACATGTCAGTTACATATTATTCATTTTTATGGCAAGCCAGTTGCTGGGCATATGTTTTGGATTAATGTATCCTAAAGCTGAAGAATTTTGCTTCAGTCCTCAAAAATACTGTTACAGCTTTTATAAAGTAATTTTGAAAGGTAATTGGTATCTTTCCCTTCCTTCAAAGAGCTCAGAATGGTATGGATTTGGTCTTCTTCATATATATTTTTAAAAATGTCTCTACCCATTGACATCACATGTTAAGTGTTTAACTGTGAGCAGATCCCTAATGGAAGAAAGACGTTGCAGAGACATTATCCTTTCCCCCCACTGTTTTCTACTTGTCTTGTTCTAGAATGGCAAGTAGTACGATCCAATCAGGCAGCATTTCCTTCAGCCCTGGGTCTTCCATGCCTACTCTGCTCTTTTCCTATCGAAAAGTATAGGGTTGTCTGGGCATAAAGAGACAAGAGTAGATAGAGCCTCAGGATTTAGGATAGCTTTGCATCTGGTCACACTTGTCTGTACCAGGAGCTGACTCCTGCGTCAAGTGATGCTACTGATACTTGTAGAAGCTCTGTAAGGCAGGCCGATATTTTTATTCCCACATTACTAATCTAATTGCCACTCTTTTGAGTTACCTTTAAAGATGGCTCCAGAAGTTAAATAATTAAATGACCTTGTGAGATGGGATGGGTGCCTCTTTCATTACCCAATATAGAAGACTGTTCTAGAAAGGTGTGTTGGACATCAACTTACATTAATTTAATATTTGTATAATACCTGCAAATTGAGAGAGGACAAGCCAGTTAAATACTAATCCTCTGATTCCACCAAGAACTAAATTCCACAGAAAAGTGGCGCTTGTGTGGGAAGAAGCAACTTGGCTCAATGGAATCTCAGTTATCTGTGCTTATTATTAAAGGTATTATGCAAGCCCATCTGCCAGAAATGTTACAGTTACGCAAATAGCATTATACTCATACTTTTTGTATCCTTCGCATATTTAGAAAATACAGTGTCTTTTGATTTAGATTTCAGAAATTGCTAGATAACTCTTATTTTTATTCCTTGTCACACAGTTCCAAAGTTGTGAGCCTCACACCTCTATGAAGACATAAAAATTAACAGACATTCTTTTATTGAGGGGAGGGCAGCTTATCTGTCCATATTAGTCCCTAGCCTGTATTTCCACATCAACTAAACTAATAGTCACTGAATTTCAATATTGCTATTGTTTAGCAGTGTGTCTTTGCTGAATTGGTAACCTGAAATTTCCAGAAATTTATTTGGGTTTCCATTAGGGAGAAGGGTGGGGTAGAGATAAACAAATAAGTCTTGCATCCTTGTCCATTTATTTATTTTTTATTTATTTGATTTTTATCCCGCCCTCCCACCGAAGTGGCTCAGGGCGGCTTACAACATTAAAACCAATAAAACAATACATCTAAAACAGTCTATAACCGTACAAACTAACATTTGTCAGTTTCTAATTTTTAAATGATAAAAGTAGTATGAAGAATTCCTGGAATAGGCAGGGAGTATCAGATGTCAAAGGTGAAGTAAAGCTTTTATAGTCTGACTATTCTGTTTCTTTATTCGCAATCTCAACAAAGTCTATAGGATTTTTCTTTTTAAAGAATGGTGTAGTGGTTTTAGGACTTTGGACTGCAGCTGGCAAAACCTAGATTCAGTTTCCCACGTGGACATGAAATTCATTGGGTACCCTTGCGTCAGTCCCTTTTACCCTAACCCTACCTCACAGAACAAGTGGAGGAGGTGAAAACCATGTATGCTTCTCTGAGGTCTTCGGAGGAAGGGAAGGATTCAAAATTTAACAGATGGTTTCAAAGTACCTTTGGCTACAAAAGGACAAATGCTAAGAGCACTCTGAATGCAGTGGGGGTATGAAGGGGGCACATCAAAGGAAAACACTCACTGTGTTTATAGTTTCATATTCTATGAAAGATGGCCTGCAAGCTTTATATCAACTCTTCCAATTGTGGTAGCTGATGCTCCCATTAAAGTCTTAAGTGTGTGGACTCAATTTGATATATGAAAACACATTACCTGGGCCTTCTTCAGTATGCATGTCTTTTCCCCCTCATAGATGTTTGGAAACTGGACGTTTGGGACACTGGTGTTCACTGTACTAGTATTTACTGTTACCTTGAAGGTAAGAGCTTCTGTGTAGATAGCCTCTATACAAGTCCATCTAGTATGACTTCCCATTGTGTTGTTTCTCAAAGATAGTCTCTCTCCACACAGAACCTTGATAAATATTTCTATGTGCCAATCACCTGTCATATACCTTTTCAGGAACTGTTAGTTAAATGGTGATTTTAATTGATGTTTTTAGAATTTTAATGTGATTTTCATGTTGTAGCCCAACCTAAGCCCATTTGCAGGGAAGGCAAGATAGAAATATAATTAATTAACTAGCTTTTCTTAAACAGTGGTATTTTTGTCACAAGAGGCAATCAATTGAGCCCCCCCCCCCCCAGAGCTTAAGTTGAAGCAGAGCTCGGCTCTAGAATCTGTTTTTAGTGCCAAGGCTTAACCCTGGAATATATGAAATACAATATGAGTGGCTTTTGAGGAGATAAAAAGATAGCTGGGCATGGAATGAAGAAGGGAAGTGATCCTGGCACAACATAACAGAGGAGAAGGGGTACCCACTCCAGATTACCTGCACAGGTTAACCAGCTGTGATTTATATTCTGCTTTGTTTTGCTAAGTAAGGACAATGTTCAGAAGCTGCCCATCATACTTGCAAGCTGTGCAATCCTAAACAAAGTTATGCCCTTCTAAGTCCACTGACGTCAGTGGATTTAGAAAGGTGTTCCTTTGCTTTATTATTGCACTGTATAAACAGCAATGTATGCATGTTTTGTGTAGCCTGTTGCTAAGCATTTATGAACTAAATGTAATTTGTAATCAATTTCCATTGTTCTCGAGGGAAACTATTTCTAGCTACATTCCCCCCCCCCCCCCCCCCGTCCAATTAAGTAATGTTTTTAGGGAATGTAGTCTGTGGCTTGGATTCTGTGAACTGTCAGGAAAAGGCGCCGATAGTTCAGGATCTTCCCAAATTTTCCCTGCTCCCCAGAGCCCTTTCCAGCCTCTGGAAACTTTATTCCTGGTGTTGAGAGACCTGTGCGTACTAATAGAGAATTTGGCAGCTGCAGTAGGGAGTCCCGCATGGCTGTTGGTACACACAACTGAGGACCTCAAACACTTGCGGAGGGAGCATTTCCTTCTTCCACTGGCCTGCGAAGCCCGCCACTTGCTGGGCAGCTCGCCTGCTGGCAAAACCGTTGCTTCCATAACTTACCTACCCATTCAGCAACTCCCGTGGGAGGAGGCTTGATGGCTCCTTCCTCACTTGCCTACCCCTCCACAGCTCACTTAATGGTATCGGTGGCTGCTCCTTCCTTTGCCACCTCTCCGTGGCTTACACAGCTGCGGTGGAGGATAGTAGCCGTTCCCATCCATTTGCCCATCTCTGGCTCCCCACTCCTTAGTGACGAGGGGGCAACAGCGGCTCTTGCTCCTCCACCCATCTGCATGCTTGCTGCCAGGCTGGCTGAAGCCAGGAGTGGGGGGAGTGGCAGCTTCTCCTTCTCCCCTCTGCCCATAAGCCTTCAGAGGAGAGGCATTGGTGGGCTGCCTCAGGGCACTTGTGCTCTTCTCTGCTGAAGGTGAGTTGGAGAGTAAACTCCTTCCTCTCTCGGAGATTGTCTTGGTCCTTCAGCCAGCCTAGGGTGCTGTTTCTGCACTGAGCTGCCCCACTTACCATCTGCGGCCAGGTGGTGCCAAGAGCGCCTTGCTTGGCTTCTGTTGTCCAGCTTTGGCCGCTGCCGCTGCCCTCACAACTCAGGACTCTTCCGTCTCTATGGGCCACCTCTGGCCCCTTCCAACACTCCCCAAACACAGGCAACATATTCTTGTATCTGGAGAGGATTTCAACCCTCCCCACCTTCACTTTGGTGTAGTGGTTAAGTGCGCGGACTCTAATCTGGGAGAACCGGGTTTGATTTCCACTCCCCCACTTGCACCTGCTGGATGACCTTGGGCGAGCCATAGTTCTGGCACAGCTCTCTCAGAGCTCTCTCAGCCCCATGTATCTCACAGGGTGTCTGTTGTGGGGAGGGGAAGGGAAAGGAGTTTGTAAGCCGTTCTGAGACTCCTGTGGGTAGTGAAGGGCGTGGTATAAATCCAATCTCCTCTTATTATTATTTTACCTCACAGGGTGTCTGTTGTGGGGAGGGGAAGGGAAAGGAGTTTGTAAGCCGCTCTGAGACTCTTTTGGGTAGTGAAGGGCGGGGTATAAATCCAATCTCTTCTCTTCTTCTTCCATTTAAAAAAAAACAGATTTTTCTTCAAGCCTTGTGGGGGTCCTCAAGTTTGCAGGGGGGGGGAATCTGTCATCTATTTATTTATTTCCATTTATGTCCCACCATTCCCACAATTGGGCTCAGGGCGGCTTACGACAACAAATTTAATACAATCTTAAAATAAGTCAATTAGACAATAAATAACAATATTAAATCACTACAGTAAAACCAATTTAAAACATTTAAAGTGGGCCGTGCAGTATATTCAGTTTCAGTTCCTACAGCTGGGAAATGAGTGGGCCAGCCCCAGTCTGCGGATTTAGATATCCACACTTCACTATTGGAGCGTGGACAATAAATAAAATATACAATCAAATTGGGATGAAATTCTTAGGGATTTGACCCATCAGCCAGGTGATTCCACCTGCCAAATTTCAGACATATATAAGAAAACACATAAACAATTAATATTTTTGCAGAGCAGGCAGAGGGAGACACTTGGCAACCTGAACAGACCCAGGAAAATATTTGGCATCTCCAGGTGGCCAGGCAGCATTACAGAGTAGACCAAGCTGGCCTTTGAGAACCTCAAAACAAGCAGGCAGAATTACATATTAGAAACAGAGACTCTGCATGTATGCCATGGAAAAAACGGTAGATACCCTCTCTGACAGTACAGTGATTGGCAGAAGCTCAATGCAAAGGAGCCTGTGAGCACATTCTTGTTTTCAGGTGACATTGTTACCCAAACTGGACCCAGAGAAGAGGAAATTAGCTTTGGTCTATGTATACCAGGGTGGATCTCGGTAGTCGTACCCCACAATAAAAATATGAAGAAAGAGAGTGATTTTAAACACAATCCAATAGCTTATCTGCTGACTCACTGCCACTGCCCATGTCAAGACTACAACTGCAAAGCAACAGTACATCAAAGAATAAGGTCCTTCCCTAATTATTCCTAAAAGTGGCTGATTTTTAATTCAGAGTTTGTATAGTAACTGTAATAAAGAACAGTATATGGTTTGGCTTTTGATTAGTTGTGTTCTAGTCACACATCCCTTTCACATAACTCCCGTGCTTCAGATTTTAATCTTAGATGTCTTTTCTTGCAGCTTGCACTGGATACACACCACTGGACATGGATCAATCACTTTGTGATCTGGGGATCGCTACTATTCTACGTTGTGTTTTCCCTCCTCTGGGGAGGGATTATATGGTAAGAAATTGCTGTAAACCATAAGGAAAATCTCTATCTCTGTCTCACGCTCAAAATCACAAAAATGGATTTTATATTACCTATAGAGAAAGTTATACTTGAGGTTATAGCCACAGCTGTAGTCTGGGAGAGTTTCTGCCGATAACAGGTGATAAGACATCTGATCTTCCCTTTCTAACTGAAAACCAGGTCAGTGTGGCTTGAAGTGATCCTTTTGAGAATTCTGTGGTGTAAAATTAACTAGGGTTATGTCAGAGGTGACATTCCACCCACTTCACAGAGAAACTAAAAAGGACTGGGAAAAGTACCTCATCCTGTACATGAGGGAGGACATACAGATGAGGTCACTATGATTCAGCTTCAGTTCTTGCCAGATTTGTTCTCCTCCTGCGGTGTAGAAGCTCTTTCCCAGCTTCTAACTCACGGTTTCTCATGAAGCAATATATGCCAGTAGGGCCAGCATTTTCCACAGCCCATGTGTGGTTCTGCTTTGAGTTTCATGCTGCAAGTCCCGATTCAAGACTGCCAGTCAGACATACCAGAAAAGAATAAGCCTGTTAACGTCTGAACGTTTTGGGAAGAAGGCAGCTTTGGTGGGGCAGAAAGCATGTTTTGCATTAAGACAGTCCTCATCCCAGCTAGGAGGGGCAGCTGGAAGGCAGGCTAGGCTGTTCACTGATTCAGGAGGCTCAGGCAAACTTCCCAGGCAGTCCGTAATAGCTTGCTCTGTACTGAGTGTCGGACTTCCCAGGAGCCTGGCTACAGTCAGCAGTACAACATATGGAGGAGGCCCAACAACTAGCCACATGAACGACCAGCGCAATAACGCATTTTGGGGTTTTTTACTCTTAAGGGAGGTCAGTATATACCTACGGCACTCTCAGGGTATAACTCTAAGGTGGGAGCCCAGTTGTTATACAGAACTCCAATTTGGATTCCTGCCTTCAAAGAAGGAGGAGGAGATTGAATTTATTCCCCTTCACTCCGTACGGGAGCCCCACACTGTATGGCAGGAACCGTATTGAGAGCTAAATTAGGTGTGCATTTCCTAGAAGCAATGGCCTGGGCAGTTGCCTTTGGATTTTGGCTCAAGTTAACCTTTGCCTTTTTAGGAACTTGCGGGCTCATTTTACCGAGGCTGGGCGCCTTTAAAACAACTTGGCAGAAATTGGTAACCTCTGGTTTGGATTGCCTGGGGATTTCCCCTAATGATACCAATATCTAACATCTGTTAGAAAATTGATTTTGAGATGTTAGGGTTGCCAGGTCTTACCTGGGTAGCAACGGGGGGCAGGGGCGGTCCCAGTCCTGGAGATTTTCAGCATGCTGCGATGACATCACCCATCATGTGTTTTCCTTAAATGATTGAGTGTTCCCCCTCGCCACGTGCCTGGCGCAATGATGTCACCTCTGGGTGATGTCATCACGCCAGGCATGTCAGCGTACATGAGGCTCTTGGGGGGGGGGGTTCCCCAATGAGGTTCCCTGGCCGGCAGATTGGAGGACACTAGAGCAGGCAACCACCACCACCACCACCACCCACCGTGGGATCTGGCAGCCCTGTGAGACGTCTTTATGTCTTAGATGAGTCCAGTTCTAGATTCAGGGCCTGCAGAGTTTGCTCTCCCTTTTATTTGGGTTTGGCATACTAAAAATATTCTTATCTCAATTATCTGATGGTTCCTAAATGTAGATGAGCCTTTATGTTGGCCTGACTTAACTCAATTCCAGTGGCAGAACTCTCAGGCTGCTTTTAGAGCTGCAAACTGAAAGGTCTGTAGTTTGGCAGTTCAAGAATGAGCTCCCGTCTCTGGCCCCAGCTCCTGCCAACCTAGCAGTTCGAAAGCAAGAAATTGCAAGTAGATAAATAGGTACTGCTTCGGTGGGAAGGTAACAGCGTTCCGTGCACCTCAGCATTTAGTTATGCCGGACACATGACCACGGAGAAGTCTTTGGACAGCGCTGGCTTGGAAACCAAGATGAGCACTGCCCTCTAGAGTCGGATTTGACTAGCTTTTGAGCAAGGGAAACCTTTACTGAAACCTTTACCTTTATTAGCTGAAAGATTCTGTAGCTGTGAAATAGGAAGTCTTGGCACCTTATTACACTGCTTATTGGACTGTCCAAAATTTCATAGGCAGAGAACCATGTTTGTTTCTCCCTTCTTAAAGGACTGGCCAGTTCCTCTGCCCGCTGTAAGTTACCCCACTGTCAGAGTCCCCAGTTCTAGAGTCCTGTCGCCTTGCAGGAGTGGTCTTAAGACCCTGAAGAGCCACTGCCCAGTCAGAGCATGCAGTACTGGGCTAGATTTACCAGTGGTTTGCCTCAGTATATAAAGCAAACTATATATGACTTGCCAATATGAAATAAAAATAACAGCCCCAAATTCATGTCTGCTGACCAAACTTCATTGTTGCCTGTGAAGATTCAGCTCATCTTGGAGTTAATCACTATTAATTTTAATTCTTAGTTTAGGGAAAGGACAAGAAAGAGGTGTCTTCCTTTCTAATAAACCAAGGCTTGCTTAGAATTCTTTCAGGCATCTAGGAAGACCAGCTATGAAATTCTATAATCAGTTGATTTCCTTTTTGTAGATTGTAGGTGGAATTGCTTGGAAAACACATTTTCTGCTTGTATTGTGCCAGTTAATGAATTTTGACAAACAATATAGACAAGAAGGAGAAAATTCTGTGAAATGGTGCTCTGCACTTTATGCACATTGAAATCGTCATTGTCATGTTCTTTTTTTCTTCTTCCACCCATTAGGCCTTTTCTCAATTATCAGAGGATGTACTATGTGTTCATTCAAATGCTGTCTAGTGGTCCCGCGTGGCTGGGTATTATAATGCTCATAACACTGAGCCTTCTTCCAGATGTGTTGAAGAAAGTTCTTTGCAGGCATTTATGGCCCACAGCAACAGAAAGAATCCAGGTAACAATACTGTGTCCTCATTTTGCTTTATATGCTTATAGGAATTCATTAAGAGCCCCTACTTAGAAGATTTACAAGCCGATCAGATATTTCTGTTCAGAGGACTTGAGGTCAAGTGCATTTAGAACTGCATTCTAAAGTTTTCATAAACTACATCCATTAGACTACTTAATGCAGGTTATCTCAATATATATAGATATATATTCCTTTCCTGAGTTTCCCCATGTACTTGCTTCCTTGGCCAGACATTAATGTATGAACCAATGATGGATGTGGACTGCGGTGTCCCATAATTATAGAAGCTGGACAGAGTGCAATTGTGATTACAGTTCCACGTAGCCACATCTCATTGATTATATAGTGTGGTGATGGCATCGCTCTGGCTGCATGGTACCTGGTTGGCAAGGAAAACATGGTGTTTGGGGGAGAAAAATACAGTTACCTAAGAAGCAGCTGATAGTGGCTGCAAATCAGCTGTGAAAAGTAGCTGAGATGGAAGAGTGAGGGGGCTTTGAAGAACACATAGCAGACATTGAAAGGCGTGATTTTGCACTGAAAACGTTAGCTGATGAAAATTAGTAGCACTTACCAAGTACATTCTGTGATTTCTCGGAGTGGCTTGCTTTTGACAGTCCTCACTTTCTTTATGGAGAGAGTTATCTATTTTAGTTCATTGTGTAACAGGAAAAAAATCCCTCTTTTATGCTTAGTCCTAATTCCATGAATTAATCGAATTAGTTTATTTTGGAAGGTGTGATCAGATTGTAAGAAGAACCAGAAGTTCAAAGCAAGTCACTAAGTAAATGTTAAATAGTACGGTCCTTTAACATCGTGCAGTGGGTTATTTAATATTTTGACAGCTGCCAGTAGAACTTAGTTATTGCCTCCACAAGCTGGCAGAAATCAGGAATATTATTTGCACTTGGTGACTTTATCAAGACACACCTAAAGAGGGACATGGTAAAATAGTAATGCTGTGACAAGTTGTCTAGGGTTACCGCTTTTCAGTATTATGGTCCTATAGATAGAATCAGAGCCTTCTGAATGTGAACTTTCTAAGCTTAGCATTAGTAATGTTACTTAGTTATATGCACTAGAAAGCTTTTAGCATTTAATCCGATTTATTCCTTGTGTTTCTTCTCTTCCCTCTGTGTTCCTGTCTCCCAACCTTCTTTTCCTAAATAACTGCTCCCTTGCTTTAAACTATAAATGATGCTCACGGGTACTTGCTTCAATCTTCTGGGGAAATCAGACTAAACATCAGTGCCTTTCTGTTGAGCAGTCCACCATCTTTATGCTTTCTCAGACTTCAAGCAGTTTAACTTTCTAATGGAGCAAAAGGTGATATTTTTTTCCTGCCTTTCTGCATGCTTGGCCATCTTATTCAGAGGACTTTAAGAAGTGCATTCATGGTCACAAGCTGTTTGTGGTACTTGGTGTTCCTAGCTGTACTTCGACATGTCTGTACTTAAACTGTTTCCACAGGCTTTCCCTCTTTCTGTTTCCAAGTGTGTCTGCATACTATAAGTCATTATTTGTATCATCTTTCTCATTCTGTGTATGCACTATAGAGCATTTCTATCTCGAGGTCCATTCTCTTTAAGTGCTGGTGGTTCCATTCAGGTTTTTTTAAAGTGCTAAGTGCTAGTGGTTTTTCATAGATGAATGCACACATAGTGTTTACATTGCAGTCACCTAATTGGATTGGTCACCGCACAAAGATGTGATGGAAGTTCCTGAGCACAGTGATTAGTGTTACTGTTGTTTCCAGCTTCATGCAGAATGGCATTTTCTTTTGATATGGGGCAACACGTTTTCCCCCCACTGCTGCTTAGTTTTTCATGCAAAGGGTTTTTTTTCCTTGCATTGCCCTTCTCTATAGAATATGAAGTTTTTGAAAGGATTTAAGAAATTATTTTTGGCAATATTAAGTGGCAATATGTATAGTAACAGATAGCATTTGTTAATTTTATTAATTTTTATTTTTTAATTGTTTAGTAATTTGGAAATGCATGGGTCACATGGGAAGGATGCAAAACTGACCAACAAGTAGCTGGTGTTTGAGATGGCTTCAGCCTAATATTTTAATTAGAGATTATTCCTAAGCTTTTCTTTTTCAGTTTTGCAAGTTCAAATCTGATTTTCCCTCCCAGTTGATTTCTTACCATATGCTGTTCAGCTGTCATTTCTGTGTGTGGTGAGCAAGCAAGTGTATTACAACATTTGTGGGGGAGAGTGAGTTTCATTCTCTGTTTCCAGAAGGGTTAAAAAGTATGCAAACTGCTTTTCTTTGTACTATAGTAATCATTCTGCAAAAGCTTTGGAGGAATCTGTTTCTTTTGGTAAATTACAAACCAAATCCTGTTTCCTTTGCTGATTCAAGAATGTTTGATGATGCTGGTCTATTTTTCTCATTTTAATCTTTAGCTGGGAATTCATGCATTATAGTCGCTTCTTCATTTGTGCCAATCATATATAATTATCAATTTCAATCATATATAATTATCAGTTTTAATTACAAATTTGTACTAACATGTCTTCATTTCAACTTAACTTTCCCCCCCGCTGTTTCTAACAGCAAGACTCGTAGCGTAAATTTATCAGTTGTTCAACTTCAAAACTTACATTCTTTTTCGAGTTTCAATTTATCAGTTTATTAAAAACTTCAGCAAGTAAATCAAAAGATATTCCTGACTGAAACAAGTGTTTGAAATGCCAAACAGTATATCTGAAAACAATGCAAGTAACTATTTCACTTGTTTTGATTTCAGCCATGTGCACCTTTTTGTTGTTTTCTTATAGAAATCAGAAATGGGTGTTTAGGGAAGGAATGTTCAGGACTGTTGAGTTCCATCCTTTAATCAATGCACTGTAAAGGGATTTTAGGATTGAGGGAACGGGCAAGTTCCTTCTGAAAATGACAAAAGAATTTGAATCACATGGCAGAGTTGTTTTAGTAATAAGTGTAACCATTTATCTGTGTGTAGTGCATATTAACTTTATGGGTGATCTTCATTTACCCTTTCAGTGGACTGACGGAAACAGTCCTGCTACTTATCCTGCAACAGTTATTATTCCACATGGTCAGACACACATCTCTAGAGTTTATTTAGATGTGGAAGACTAGGGAGTAGTGAGGAGCAAGATGGTAGGTGAAAGTGCAGTAGAGAGGGAATGTAGTAATCTTGAAATTTAGGAGAGAATCCAGCACTGATGATAGAGATCCACACACTGTGTAGCTAGTAAGGCCAAGACAAAGAAATGAGGGCCACGTATCATGTGCCAAACAGGTCAGGCTGGAGCAACCCTCAGTACGTGGATAGCCCCTGATAGGCAGACCGACGCGCATAGACTTTAAGTAAATATGGAATCCAGTTATAGGACAAACAAGTTTATTTTCTTTCTGGACTTGGAAACAGCAAAAATAAAGAGGAGAGGGTTGACCAGATTGTATCATACTTGGAGTAAGTTGGCCGCTGATAAGTCACAAGAGGATGGTAGGTTCGTTGGGCAAATTGGGCATGGTAGTACTTGGTTGGGTGGATGGGTTGGTTTTGGTATAAAGTTTTGATGGCTTTGGTATGAAGATTAGATGGGTTCATCCAAAATGTTGCCAAACTCTTGCCAGTCATGGCACAGAGATAAATTTAAATTTAAAATTACTTTATGTCCTTAATCATGATCTGATAATCTTCTGGTGGGGCATTGCTAAATGCTTTTTATTGGGTTATTCCCATAAATTCCTTCTTCTTAGTCTAGCTTCTGTGTTTCCTCGCTTCCTTTCACTTCCTGCCTTTGTTCTTCCTAGGCCAGAGTTTTCTTATACCATCTTGACCCATATCTTAAGATGCACTGTGGGAAAGCAGGCCTCAGCCTCTGAACTGGGGGTATAACAAGTTCAGGATAATACGTGTTCTTTACAGAAAGAGAATGTGGGGATTAATTTGTAATGGAACAAATATTGTAGGAACAAGCGGTTTTCAATAGTTCTTTCAGAACCATGCACTGCAGTCTTCTGTAAATGACAACATACCACAAGAGACTGATTAATATGGGCTAGTGTCAGCTACAGATGTGAATGTCAAGCTTAGTATTCAATGATAATAAATAATAATGTCTCCATTAGAACAAATTTAGAGTCCAGTGGCACCTTTAAGACCAGCAAAGGTTTATTCAAGGTATGAGCTTTCATGTGCAAGGCACACTGTTTCAAATCATGAAAACTCATACCTTGAATAAACCTTTGTTGGTCTTAAAGGTGCCACTGGACTCTAAATCTGTTCTACTGCTTCAGACCATTACTGTACTTTAAACCTGTTAGCTTTTCATTATCGGTTGCGACAATTTGGTATTGTTTTAACCATCCTAGTGTCACCATTTACATTTTCCTAATTCCTTGAGATGCTCATATTAAACTGTAGTCTCAGTATTTTTCCTCATCCTTGCAGAAGATTATGAAACATAAAACAACTCTAAATGCATTGGCGAACAGCGATGGGCCACTTCTTGAAGGAACCCTTTCGGCTTCTGAGGCATAATTAGATCATTGATAGGTAACAGTACTGCACGTGTTACCATTTTGGTAATTTCTATTGGTGTGCTGTGATGCTTTCAAAGAAAACCGTTTCCTCCAGAGTTTTTGCTGTGCTTTACCAGATAAAATGTAATTTTCCAGGATTTTGAAGTTATATTTGTCTTCCATGTTTTTCAAAGCACAGGTAAGTTGTGTGGTAGAACTTAATAATGTGTTTTGAGAGGCTGATTTAATAAACAACAAATTTTGTTTTGATCTGGATGTTGATTTCCATAGGATTTATCTGCATGGTCACTGCCTTAATGAAATATGAATTCCTGTTTGCTATTGGTCGGTCATTGCTGGTTGGTTGGTCACTCGCGCTTCAAATGAGAACTGATGGCAGGACTCACATCTAGGCATAAGCTGCCTTTGGGAAGCAACCTGTAACATTTATATTACAATTGAACTGGTGATTTTAACACTGGCTTGAACAAAAACCAAAGTACCTTTTCTTCTCAGAGTTCTATGGAATAATTTCCATAAGTTATTAATGACACAGGTCTTGTCTTTTAATTGCCCTGCCTTTACAGCCTTGTACTACAGTGAAGCAAAATTAGCATAGAACTTATATTCAGGGTAAATCACTTGTTTTCTTAAGCATCTATGCAAGATGAAAACACAGACTATAAGGAAAGATATTGTTTGGGCCAATTTGAAAAGAAAACAATACTAAAAACAGATACGCAAGCATAAACTCATCTTTAGCCTTCATGCCTCTCACCAGTGAATATACACGAGATCCCTGTTTGCGCATCACAAGTAAGCAGAAGAAAATAACATTTACAGATTTGATCTTAAAAGGTTACGTTTAAAGCAGCACTCAAGAAAGTAAACATTTTTTCTTCAACGTGATTCCAAAGCTCAAATGATCGAGGTTCTTTGTAGTGTATTCCAAATAAGGTGCGCCCTGGGGAATCATACCAGTGGTCTATCTAGTCCAGCATCATGTTTCATGCAGTGGATATCTAATTGCCCAGGAGAACTAAACAAATAGGGGATAGTAGCCAAGACCTTCTTTGATGTTTCCACCTAACTTTGTTATTCAGGGTTTACTGCCTCTGAATGTGGAGGAGGTTTTTTTTTTTTTGTAGTATTAACTAATAGACATTAATGGACCTATCTTTCACAAATCTGTCTAATTCCCTTTTAAAACCATCTATACTAGTAGGCATCACTACAGCCACTTGCAGTGAACAGATCAGCTTGCTTCATGTTGGTTTGGAAAAATGTGTTTGAACATATAATTCCCACATATTCTGTTGCATGTACAGCTGAAGATATAGAAAGGCGCTTCTTAACCTTTAATCCACTACTACCTATCAAGTATGGAGTATGATAATTGAATGCATCCAGAGTCACAAGTTAAGGACATAAAAACAACACTGCAGGACAGGCAATTTTAATAATTAGTGTATCTAATTCTCAGCATGGCTGAATTTGTGGATAGTTAAATTTGGAGACTGGAGCCATGAATAGACAGGACAGATCTTTCTACAAATCTGAAAAAGCATAGGTTTACAGAAAAATTTGACATCTTAAAAACAGTATTAGCAGCACCTGTAACCTGAAGAAATTAATGCCCTCATTCACCTTTGTTGGGGTTGCTAAGCAACCACAACACTATTGCCAGACCTCAAGCTTTGGTTTCTGCCAGTAAAAGACAGGGGCAGAGTAAAAGACCTGTTTTGGCCTTTGAGGGAGAACTCATTGGGGCCAGACACTCCCCCCCCAACAACCACTGGCAGGCCTGGCTGCTTGCTACTATTCAAAAGCAGGTACTGCAGAAGAGCAAGTGTGGTGCAGTGGTTAAGAGTTTCAGACTAGGATCTGGGAGACCTAGGACTGTACGCAGACTATGCTATGGAAGCTCACTGGATGACTTTAGGCCAGTTATACATTCTCAGCATAACCTATTTCATAGGATTGTTGTGATGATCAAATGGAGGAGAGAAGAATAATGTAAGCTATTTGGGGTTCCCATTGTGGAGAAAGGTGGAGTATGAATGAAATAAATAAATAGTTAAAATAGTGGCAGATAAAAGGTAGGCTGGTGAGTGGGTGGGGTGGAGAGTAGGAAGAAAGAAAAGATGAGGATGTGGAGGTTGCCAGAAAGAGGAAAGAAGGAATAGTATGGGGAGGGGGATACAGGAAAGTGAGGTACCCTCCACAAGTCCTTGCAGGTACTGCAAAATACATTTTCCTTAGGTTTCATTCTAGTTTGTTGTACATCGCTTTTTTAAGGGCCTGGGGGAGAGACCTGGGATTTTACCCTTTGAGTGGCATGAATAACAGAAAACAATAATCTTCTGCTGGCCTGACAGAAAATTGAGAGAAAAGACTGCCAAAAATCACAAAGCCTTCCTGTTTGACCCCCCCAAATTTTAATGCCATCCCAAGATTTGTAAATTGCACCCCCCCCCCCATGTGAGCTTTATGGTCCCTGCTGAAAATCAGCCAAGAGTTTTTTGATTCGTGTTGGGGACAACTCAGAACATACAGCTGTGATATCTCAAAATTAAAATAATCCACATGATTTCATTCTTTGGAGAGGTTTGACAAATGTCAAGGATGTGAGTCATCCAGCTGTGAAGACATCATCAGTTTTCCAAAGTGCAAAATAATAAGCATCTTAACACTTTGCATTCTTGACAAACACAGATTTTTTAAAAACACCACAAAAGCATTACAGTGGATGGTTTAAAAAATCTTCAATTCCTGATCTGTAAAGTGAAGAATGTTAACATTATTTAAATAATGGTGAATTAAAATTAATTGAAATTGCTCCTCCCTTCAGACTGTGTTTTCATTGTAAAGGGCATATCTGTCCTGTATTGATAATTATACATCCATTGCCATAAAGCCCCTCTGAAGTGACAGATGCCATAATGAAAGCTTCTAGTTAATTATTATGATAAATGCTTAATATATTGTTTATTTTCTTGCCAGAATACATCAAGCCATGGTCGGGACCATTTTTCAGAATTCACACCTCTTGCCTCTCTAAAGGGTACAAGATACAGGAGCAATGACTGCAAGAATTCCCAAGCAAGAAGGTCTAGTTCTCGTTCTAAAAAAACAATGTTTACACATTGGAGAAACTGTGATTATTCAATACTCCCATCTATCTTTAGCTATTCCAATAAACGTTGCAATGCTGGTATGGGGTACTACCAAAGGGGTTCAGATTTGGAAACATCTTTGTGACAGATCACCAACTCAAGCCTTTAAGAACTACAACTATTCCCCACTTCCTGGAGCCCAGCAAACAACCATTTAAATAGCATTGATTGAAATGTTGTTGGGTTTTACTAACTGGTGTAATAACCTAACAGATTGGATCAAGAGCGCCAAGTACTGTCCTTTTTATGTCTGAAACTGCTGAAACAATGGATTTACCTACACAGTCTGGCACTGTGAGAATCGACAGCACTAGAATTTCACTCCATTCTGTCAAAACATTTATGTGTGTATTGCTTCTGTTATCCCTTGTCCTTTATTGTTTGAAATGTGTTGCTTCAGTCAATGATCCACTTCTGAAATCAATGGTTAAACATTTTCGGTCACTAGCATTGATCAGAGAGCATATTAACAGGTGCTGTTTCTGACTTGTCTTTGTCCTTTCTTTGTTCTTTCTGTAGAACAAACTGGTGTTTCCTTTGTGCAAATCTGCTTTCAAGAAACACTCTCTAATATCCATTTTATTGTAAGTCGCCAAGTAGAACTATATGCTATTAGGATCATTTCTCCCCAGTAGACCAATACATTTCTACTTAGAGTCTGTACAGACATTAAGAAGTCGAGCTGGCTATCAAACGGGTGAAGTTGGCTGCCGCCAGGTATATCAAAAATAATTATTGAATTTAAGAATTCATCCTAAGACATTATTCTTAAGACCTTCTGAATAATAAATGAACCAGTGTTCTACCATTTTTGCTACCTCTGAAATGGAGAGAGTGTGTGGATGTTTGGGAAGTGTTTTGCTGCCCTAAGGGGTTTTTTTCCCCCTGTTGGGGCAAGGACGTAGCTGAGTCCTTAATAATTTTATAGAAGGATAAAATATTTTAGATACTGACTTTTGGAGGAGCAGCAGGGAAGAGTGTGAGGAAACAGGCTAACAGAAGGACTACTGTATTATGAAGGCACAGCCATGACTACTAAATAACCACTAGATGGCATTTTGCTCTTTCTGAGTGGGGACTCAGCTGTACTTCGCTGAGTGATTACACAAACGCTGTGATTGCACAAAAGCTGCACCAATAATTTAAAACCATTATAGCCAGCTTGTACTTCAGTCCTCTATCTGTGGCTCTCGTTTTGCTTCATGCTGGTCTTGATCATAGCAGACTCATACCAGTCTTGTTTATCCCACCCACCCACACCCAGTGTTTTATTTAGGGTGTCAAAAATCTGAAGGAATACTTCAGAGGAATTAAAGTTCTGGATAAAAAATATGGAACGCCCCTTTCACCTTCCATGAGCAGAGATAGGGAGGAGTAGCAGAATATAACATTTTAAGAGACAAATGGTGAAAACTTCGGTTTACCAAAGAAGACAGAGACTAAAAGGAATGGGCAATAGCTTCCGTAACCCCCCCACCACCATGTGACGACGCATGGCATCTTAGTAGCTCTGTGGTTAAATTGAAGCACTTTAAAGCGTCGTTAGTATAAATCGATAGTAACATAACAAAGTTAACATTATTTGTCATGATATACTTGAGTGTCTGGTAAATATGACCCCTACATAAAACACTGGTTACATATATATGTGCGTGTGTATATATATATTTTTTTAAAACCAACTTGATATGGGTATTCATTTTATACCTGTGGTAGTGACAAATCTCCTGTTTGGGTGTAGTTAACAGAATTATTTTTAATGCGTTTTTTAAAAGAAAATCTTAAAATTGCCTTTGCACTGAAATATTTTTCAATACTGTAGCTATTTATATATCTGTTTTACGCAACATTTGTTAACACACCATTTCTATTTTTTTAAGCGTATGTCTTAGAGAGTTGTTTTATACTTATGAGTTACAGATCTCAAAAAATGTAGCTTATAGTGGAATTGTGATTGAATGTTGAAATTCTGATGAATGTTAAAATTAGAAGAAGGTTATACTGTCAGATACATCCAAAGCCACTGATGCTTATTCCGCCTTTTTTCCCATGCTTTTGCTAGGTAGTTTTTTATGCAGTACGGCTTCTGCTTATAATCAACTGCTGCTGCTATTCCTGTATTTATGTTCTGTAAAGCTTATCCTGTTTTTGTTTGTTTCTTCATTGCCATCCTTTTAGCCTTAAATAAGAAGAGTCTTGCTTGAGGTTCTGAAAATGCTGCATTCCTGCTTTACCTACTAGCAAAAGGGTTTATTGAAACCTTCTTACATCTCAACTATTCCCTAAACACTGAATAATCATTAACAGGCTGGGATCTTTAATGGTAGCTGTTGATATTTGTTAAACTTTGTTTCATTGTATTACTTCAGGGGAAGGGGAAGAAATAGGATTTGGCATTGAAAGAGGTGTAGTGGTTAAGAGTGTTGGACTCGTATCTGGAAGACCCAGGTTCAAATTCGTGTAATGGAAGCTTGCTGGGTGACCTTGAGCCAGTCATACTCTCTCAGCCTAACCTACCTCACAGGGTTGTTGCGAGGGTGAAATGGAGGAGAGGAGTATAATGTAAGCTGCTTTGGGTCCCCACTGGGAAGAAAGGTGGGGTACAAATGAAATAAAATAATAATAAATAATTCCATAAGCAATTGGAACTCTACAAAATATCCCCCCTAAATGGAAAAAAAAGCTATATAAGCTTATATAACCTATAACCTCTGCACTCTGATCTTTCCTTTGTCCCCTTTCCATTATGGACATTCAAGTGTGATCTGTTGTGGTAGAAGTTGGAATTTAATCCAGAGATTATCATATGCAGTAGTAGAGTACACACATCCTGCTGTATACAAGCCAGTTTGGTGTAGTAGTTAAGTGCGCACACTCTAATCTGGGAGAACCTGGTTTGATTCCCCATTACTCCACTTGCACCTGGCTGGATGACCTTGGGCAAGCCATAGTTCTGATAAGAGCTGTTCTTGAAAAAGAGCCGTTTCTGTCAGAGCTCTCTCAGCCCCACCCACCTCACAGGGTGTCTGTTGTAGGGAAGGGAAAGGAGTTTGTAAGCCGCTCTGAGACACCTTTGGGTAGTGAATGGCAGGATATAAATCCAATCTCTTCTCTTCTTCTTCACTTCCAAACAAATGACTGATTCTGCAAATTCTGCCGGTATTGATCAGCTGGCAGTGATGGTGCAGTATAATTTCCCACATTCGAACAGGTGATTGAGTAATGGGTTTGTGCTGCACTGTAGTGGTGGAAGAGGAGAATTTTTCCTGCACCGGGGGGGGGGCCTGGATGTGAGGAAGGGGGGGGACTCCAGAACAGCAATCTGTGCTCGGTAATCTGTTCCTCTGCAAAGACTGTTCTTGTTCAAGGCAATGCACGGATAGGTTCAACAACTGACTAAGAATCAATGGGTTTTAATAAGAATGTTTTAAAACCCAACCAAATTGATTAGATGTTTATATGGAGAAAAATTGCAGCCTAGGGCTGCGGTCACACGGAGCATTAGGCACGCTAGAAGAACGGAAGATAGGCGTTTCCGGTGGTAGTTCCGGCGCCCGCCCATGTCCCCTCGCAAAAAGGGTTTTTTTCCCAAAGTCTCCACAGATGCGCACAAGCACCCAAGGGAGCATGCGCACATTTGAGTTTAAAAAAAACCCCAACCCCGTTTGCGCCGCGCCCCGCTTCTTTGCCGCGCCGCAGGACTGTGGAGTGATCAGCACCTCCCCCCTACCACGGAACCTCCATGGGACCTCCACGGTAGGTCTGCTCGCACAACCGCGCGGTTTTTAGCCCCAGGGCAAACAGCCACGCTCCCTCCCCCCCGCATTTTCCTGCCCGTGTGCCCGCAGCCTGTGTAACTCAAATTGGCATGTTTGAATGGTTAAACGTTTAACAAGAAAATTTTTCGGATGCTTTAATAAGTGTGTTGGAACTTATGGGTACCAACCAAATGATCATGAAGAGTAAAAATGTACTGCTGTTCATGCTCACGTCTTCTTGAAGAGTGGTTAGTAGTAAGATTTCGTTCTTTTAATTTTTGGGATCTTGAGTGATCATTCTTCAGCTACTTAATGTAAGAAGCCTACCATTTATCCTCCTGCTTGCATCAGTCTGTCTATCCCACTATATCGCAAATAACAGAGGAAGAAAACTGCACTAGTTTGTGAAATTAATGAGATCATGTTTAAAAAGCTTTAATGGAAATCTGTCAAAGTATTACAAAAGAGAAAAGCGTACTTGATTGTATTTGACACAACTGCACACATCAGCTTACATAGCTTTACCTTTGTCAAAATTACACAGAATTTTAATTGTACATGGGGTCTAAAAATTCTGTCCTGTGCTCTGTCATTCTCAGTACTCCTTTATTCTATAATGTAAAGTAGAGTCAGCAAAAATGCTTTCGGAAAATGGTGGGACTTAGTTATCAGTGCATTAACCATTCAAAGTATCTGTAGTCATCAGCACTAAATACCAACATATTTTTAAATGGTACAATGATAGGTGCACTTATCTGATAATTCAGCCTTCAGAACTACTGTTTAGACTAATCTATTACACTTCATTAACTGGATCAAAGCAGTCTCAGTAAGTATATTATATGTACACTTGTGCATTAATGTAAAGTTTATTTTCAGTGCTGTTTTTAATCTTTTGTTTCTGTAGATATATGAACAAGAATTCTTTATATTCATATTTTGGACCTTTCTGTAGATTGTATAAAGGGGTAGATGTTCAAATCTGCTTGCAATAAAATAAAATTTACATATTTTGTTCTGATTTTGATTTCAGTAAGCAATAATAGGCATTTAAAAGGTTTTTAATTCAAATAGAAAAGATTAAATTCAGTAGGCATTGCAGTAGGCGTTGTATTTATATCTGCACACATTTGCTTTTGGCATCTGAATTGAACCTTTTACAAGAAATCTGGCTACTCCCATCTGGTTAATTTAAATCTAGAATGAGTGAAGCATTGGGCTATTTGCGTGCATTCTGTAAACAGTTAACAGCTAATACAGCTCATCCCTTTGGAGGGCAAACTTTATTACTTACTGATACATTATTGCACAATGTAAATTATGCAATAATGCAGGGGTGTCAAACATGCGGCCCCGGGGGCAGGATTAGGCCCCCAGAGGGCTTCTATCAGGCCCACAGTGGAACTGGCTGTCTTCTGCTTTTTCTTCCAGTTCTGCTGCTGCCACATCATTGTAGATTTGCAGCTTACAGATACACACCTGAACAGCATACTCAAGATTGCAACAGCACAAACATTTTGATGTAATAATTCAGAGTAAGAGGTGTCAGTTATCAGACACTGTTAAATAAGCAAAATATTGCAAGAGTGCTAATGTTTTAAGCATGTTTTTACTTTAGGTTAAAAAAAAACTTTGTGTTTGTGTCCTTAATAAATTTTCTATCGCCGCTACCTGGCATTACATTTTATGACACACATGGCCTGGCCCAACAAGGTCTCCTTTATGTCAGATCCGGCCCTCATAACAAATGAGTTCGACACCCATGCAATAATGTATTGTGCAGTAATTATGCAAAATTAGCCTTGGAATCAAACTTGGCAAGTTTATTTCTATTTTTTTTCGATGTGAAAATGACTGATGAGCCAATTCAGAGAAAGCACTTCATGTAGTCAATCATACACGTTAAATTTCTCCCTAAGATTATTCTTCAGCACTGCCCCTTGGGTCTCCTGCCTAAATATATTTCTTCAACTAGTTGTCTGTTGCTGCTGCTTTTTGGTATAATTAAGGCTTACGGGTTACAATTATTCAGACATGAAAAGTGGTGCTTGTTTATAAAATTCCAGGAAAGTATTCCAGGATTCTGCCCAACACTATACTTGTACTATTCTTCATTTCAAATGATAGAGTGGGTCCTGATCTCTGAACTGTAAAACCTATAAATGCTGCCCATATATTCCCAAAAGAGTAAATGTCAGACTTAAGAACCACCTTTAAATGCAGCACCAACTTAATTGCAGCCACTAAAAGACAGCCTCTAGAAGATGCTTACACTTTAAGGACTCCTGTCATCCTATAAACTTCATCTGATAATGACAGAACATATAGAGAAGCAGAGATCTCTTCAATATTTGCTTTGTTTGATTTCCCATTTTTCAAGGACCTCAGAATGGCTCTGTATGGGCTTCTCATTTTATCCCACTGATCTGTACAGTCTTAGGACATTGGCTGACACTGTGGAGTTGGTTAGGAAATAAACTGATGTGACAGTAGGTCCTCTAAACAAGGAGTCCCCAACATGATGCCCCCTCCACGTGCTTTTGGAATGTTGGTCGTGCCAGATGGGGCTTCTGCCCAGCAGGGTTCCTGATTGACGGTTGGAGATCTGATCATGTGCACAGATTTTTTTAAAATACTGCTTTGGCAGCAGATGCCACAGCAGCACAAGGATCTATAGTGTGTGAGTGAAAGTAAGCTGTGTGTTTGCAAGAAAATATTTTTAACAATGTGTTCATTTCAAAAGGCATCCTATTAAACAGAGCTTCTGCCTGAAATGCTGAACAGTTATGATTAGAGTTAAGCACATGGTAGCCATTTTGTGATTATCTTTGCCTCCCGTGGTAGCCACTTTGTAGTTGCACCCACCACCCTGTGGCAGAGTTCCAAAGGTGTCTGCAAGCTCAAAAAGGGGGGGGGGGCTGCTGTACATGTCAGCAAGTTTCCTAAATCTCTCCAGCATAGAGCTCACAATGTATTAGATCTGTATACTATCTGACAGCTCGTGTGTTGAATAATTTTTTTTCTTAATAATCTATCCATCTTTAATTTTGAACACTGCTTTGCATAATGTAAAACATTCTCAATAAACATTCTTCCCCAGTTTTGTTAAGAGGGCTTTCATTATTGCTGCATGAGCAATTAATTCCTTTCCACTATAAAGTCTCATGCATGATTTTGTAAGATTTTGTTTGGTATATTGTTCAGATTGATACTCATATACAAAGAGGTATTAAGCACCATTGCCATGAGGCCTCCTGATATATGTATATACAAATAAAAACAATAATATAAACAGTAATTGGAAACAAGGATCCCAAACCATCTGTTATTCATTTCTAAAGCATCTCATCAAATTTCTTTAGTAATGAGGTAAGTATTGTCTTATGATGAAGTTCTGATTTAAGGACTCTCCCTGGAGGCCTTCCCTCCCCTTTCAGCAGATTGCTAAAGCAGTAATCCAAATCCAGTAATTCTAGCACAGGCATAACTGTGTACAGCCATGAGCACAGTGCTTGAGATAGCATTAACATGCAACTAACAGCCCAACTCTAGGAGACTACCCAGATAAAAGTAGAATAGAGTAAGAGTCCAGTAGCACCTTAAAGACTAACAAAAATTATGGTAGGGTCTGAGCTTTCGTGAGTCACTGCTCACTTCTTCATAAAGGTTAAGGTTTCCCTTGCTCAAAAGCCAGTCAAATCCGACTCTAGGGGGCGGTGCTCATCTCCGTTTCCAAGCCAAAGAGCCAGTGCTGTCCGAAGACTTTTCCATGGTCATGTGGCCGGCATGACTAAACGCCAAGGCGCACGGAATGCTGTTACCTTCCCACCAAAGTGGTACCTATTTATCTACTTGCAATTTCTTGCTTTCGAACTGCTAGGTTGGCAGGAGCTGGGGCCAGAGATGGGAGCTCACTCCGTCACACGGCACTAGGCTCTCAAACTGCCGAGCTAACGACCTTCCGGTCTGCAGTTCAGCATCTTAACCTCTGAGCTACCATGGCTTCCCCAATTCTTCATACCCTACCACAAATTTTGTTAGTCTTTAAGGTGCTACTGGACTGCTACAGACAGACTAACACAGCTACCCATCTTGATCTGTACCCAGATAAAGCTCCATCTCTATCATAGAATGTTCGAGTTGGAAGGGATCTTGCAGGTCATCTAGTCCAACCCCCTGCACTTTGCAGGAGCATAGCCAAAAGATAGCCCTACAACATACCTGAAAGATGGTCGTCCAGCCTCCGCTTGAAAACATCCAGCAAAGGAGCATCCACCACCTCCCGAGGCAGTCTGTTCCACTGCTCAAACACTCTTACAGTTAGGAATTTTCTCCTGATATTTAGCCGGTATTGACTCCCTTGTAATTTCCACCCGTTAGATCTAGTCTTGCAATCCGAAGCAAGGGAGAATAGATCTGCTCCATCTTCTACATTGTTGTGAGGATCACGTGGAGGAAGGGAGAGAATGTAAGCTGCTTTGGATCCCCCAGTGGGGAGAAAGGTATAATACAAATGAAGTAAATAAACAGTTTTCTTCCTGGCTCATTATTAAGGACACATGTCAGAATCTTTCACTAGAAGAATTTTTTACCTTTAAAACCATTCTATCCCTTATACAGATGTCAATTGCATAAGCTGGTCATGGGTCTTACTGGGCTAATGTCTGCGTGCAGCATCTCCAGTTAAAAGGGATTTCAGGTAGCAGAGGCTAGAATGATCCATCTCTGGCTAACAACAGGCTACTGCCATTCATACACAATACTGAGCTGGACGGACTGACTCGGTGTAAGCAGCTTGTTAAAAGTATGGAAATGATAAAGGGGAGTAATAATTCAATACGTTAATCGAAACTCAGTTCAAAGAGGAATGAGACTGACAGGCCTCCATGTTAAAATTCCAACTCTGAGGCAGATCATGTAACAAGGTGGGGGGGGGGGATATGAATTCCTGACTCTTCAGGAAGTCTTACAGATCTTAGTAAAGGTAAAGGTTTCCCTTGCTTGAAAGCCAGTCGAGTCCAACTCTAGGGTTGCGGTGCTCATCTCCGTTTCAAAGCTGAAGAGCCAGCGCTGTCCGAAGACGTTTCCGTGGTCATGTGGTCGGCATGACTAAACACCAAGGTGCATGGAATGCTGTTACCTTCCCACCGAAGTGGTACCTATTTACCTACCTGCAATTTCTTGCTTTCGAACTGCTAGGTTGGCAGGAGCTGGAACTAGAGACGGGAGCTCACTCCGTCATGTGGCACACTTGGGTCTCGAACTGCTGAGCTACCGACCCTCCACAGCCTGCAGTTCAGCGTCTTAACCCCTTGAGCCACTGCAGTGTACAGATCCTACACTGGAGTTATTAGTCTGCCTATATCTAAATACAAAGCTGTTCTTTCTTTACAAAAAAAAAGCTACAAGAGGTTCAAAAAGGGGGTTGCTACAGGTTTGCATTTAAGTGTAAATCTTTAAGTAGATGTGTGAGCAAGCCTCACTTAGTGCTCTTCCTGACACCAGTGAATTATAAAGTTACAAAATGTTCAAAGCTTGTCCTTTTAGCTGAGCAGACAGAGCTGCTGTGCTGAGCAGACAGGCTGAAGTTAACTCCCGGTTTCTTAGAGAAGAAAAACACATGGATTGGCCCTCTTCATTTAGATTTCTCCTAGGCCGGGCCACCTCTCCAGAGGGGTGCCACTGCCATGTTGCCCTGCCTGCCATCAAGGAAGGAGGTGGCTGCCACAGATACACTCAGCTCTTGAGCATTACTCTGTAAGGAAGAGTTAGGCCAGGTGTAAGCACAATAATTGCTTCAGGAATGCTGGAAGAGGAGGTTTAGAAGCAGCTACTACACTCATGGCTGGGCTACCATGTTCATGAGGAAAGGGCAGTAGCCTATAAGCAGGTACAGGAGCCAGAACGGGGTTGCCAGGTCACAACCAATTACAGGTGGTAATTCTGAGGGATCCCCAGGTGTCACCTGGAGGCTGGCATCCCTAGATCACATCCACCTCCTTACCTCAGCAACCGCTGTCTCAGTGGTCCTTTTCTCAGCCACCACAATTGGCCCAGCAGGATTATGAAGCCAGGCCAAAAGTGGGCAAGGCCTTTAACACGAGCTAGCTAATGTGACATGGGCTCTGTGGCCATTTTAACTTTCTGATCTGCTTGGAGACAAAGGATTCGGAATGGGTGTGGGAGTCAATTACGCTGTTTTTTTGATATTGCATCTTTATACACCAATGTCTAGTAGTATTAGAATTCCTGCATTTCTGAGGGAAAGCTGGTTTTCGAGTGATTCTTACAGCCCGGTCTAAACAGGTTTATTTGGAATTCAGGTCCCTTAAGGTACAATTGTCAGAGATCCAGTTTGGTGTAGTGGTTAAGTGTGCGGACTCTAATCTAGGAGAACCGGGTTTGATTCCCCACTCCTCCACTTGCACCTGCTGATGTGGGTCAGTCACAAGCTCTGGCACAGCAGTCCTTGAAAAAGAGCAGTTTGTGTCAGACTCCGAGTTCTCTCAGCCCCACCCACCTCACAGGGTGTCTGTTGTGGGGAGGGGAAGGGAAAGGAGTTTGTAAGCCATTCTGAGACTCCACGTGAAGGGCGGGGTATAAATCCAATCTCTTCTCTTCAAAACATTTTCTAATAGTTCACTGGACTTACTTCTGAGTAAACATGTGTAAGGATCATGCTGTTAAATCATTGTGCATCTTGTGCAACAAATTCTATGTAGAATTAAGTGGACCTAGCACTACTGAAACCAGTGGACTTAGATACACCTACTTCTGCATGGGACTGCAGATTGAACATTAAATCACCGTATGCTCTCCATGGGGTAGTTGCTTTATGGATATCAAATGCCATCTGTTCTGGGTACTTTGTGGCAGCTGAGTTGCCTCTGTTTTGAAATTCTTTGCATGCTGTTGCTCACAATGAGACAAGATGGCTTTTTTAAAACAAAAAGTGTTGACTTCAAATTTAAAATGGAAACACACTGTCACGTTATGGCCATGCAGAAAAATGCCGCTTTCAACTTATATAGTCATCTTCAATTACTTTCTTCTTGGATTTTCTACTTCCATGTGAAACAACACACCACAAACAAAGTGTCTTCTCACATCCAGGTTGCACAGTATGGTGGCTGGGACCACCTGTAGTTAGTAGCACATTTTGTCAACATGAACTGCTGGTACTACATCTGTGTTCCCAAATGATCTGTAGATCTGTCAAAGCGTAGGAATCTCTGACAACACATTCTGCAATTAGACTTCTTCAGAAAAAGATGTGGAAGGTAAAATGGTTTAACTCTATAGTATATTAAGCAGCTCCTTTGATTACTCAGAATTAAAACTGCTCTCTGGATGGTAGAGATCAGTTTCCCTGGAGAAAATGGCTGCTTTGCAGGGTGGACTCTGTGTCATTATACCCTGCTGGGGTCACTTCCCTCCTGCTTGGGTCCCCACTGTGGAGAAAGACTGTAGTTTTCCTAGGTAGAGATTGCAGGTGGGGAAGGAGATGGAAAGCTGAAGTCAGAGGGGCAGATAATGGTACGTTGATGGATGGCTAGGAAGGAGATAGGGTTGCCAACACCAGGTTGGGAAATTCCTGGAGATTTGAAGAAGAGATTGGATTTATACCCCGCCCTTCCCTTGGAGTCTCAGAGCAGCTTACAAACTCCTTCCCCTCCCCACAACAGACACCCTGTGAGGTAGGTGGCGCTGAGAGAGCTCTTTCAAGAATTGCCCTTTCAAGGATAGCTCTTGTCAGAACTATGGCTTATCCAAGGTCACCTAGCAGCTGCAAGTGGAGGAGTGGGGAATCAAACCCGGTTGTCCCAGTATAGAGTCTGCACACTAAACCACTACACCAAACTGGCTGAGAGGTGGAGTCTAGAGAGGGTGGGGTTTGAGGAGGGGTGGGACCTTAGACAAGTACAATGCCATAGACGCCACCCTCCAAACCAGCCAGTTCCTTATTGAGAACCATTGTTGCCAATCTTCAGGTGAGGGCTGGAGATCACTCAGAATTACAACTGCTCTTCAGATGGCAGCAATCAGTTCCCCTGGAGAAAACAATGGACTCTGTGTCATTATACCCTGCTGAGGTTACCACAGCAAATTGATGCTGAGTGCCCAAGGCCAGGGCACCTGCCCAGAGCCTCTTTCTAGAGTTCAGTGTATTTATTTCCACAATGGGCCTTATTCCTAGTTCTGTATAAACTGTTATCTCCCCTAATCCAGGCATGTCATTATATATACACACAAACAATCCTAAAATAAGTCCCTCAAGTTGGATGGGTGTAAACCACCTCACCACCTACACCCTCCTTCTCTACTAAAGGATCCACCTTCAGCGCTAAGAGTTTGAGGCAAAGTGGATTTCTTCAATTTTTCCTTTTTCTTTACACAGGATCCCTTAATCCTTAAAACAGAAAACACAGCAGTTGGTGTTTCTCAGCCTAATTTACCTCACAGGGCTGTTGTGAGGATAACATGGAGGAGAGGAAAATGATGTAAGCTGCTTTGGGTCCCCATTGTGGACAAAGATGTGGTATAAATTAAAAAATAACTATGTCTGAGGATGGGTGGCAGATAAGATAGGTTGATGAACAGGTGAGAAGGAAACAGGGAAAGGTGAGGATACGGGGGTCGCCAGGAAGAGGGAAAGGGGAAATAGTGTAGGGAAGGGACATGAGGTGCACCCTGCAAGTGTTGAAGGTTTCCTAAGCTCAGCTGGCATCACACAATTGGGCCCAGCAGCTAGAGCCACAGAACTGGGCAATAGTTTTCCAAAGTACAGGATGCCAAGGGGAAAACTGAAGACGGGGCCAGATAAAGGTAGGGTAGTTGGTGGATGGGAAGGAGAGAAGGAACCAAGAAACAGAAGTTTGCAGGGAAGGGAAATAGTGATGGAGAGGAAAATTAGATTCCCCCCTGCAAGTCTTTTTGGGTCCCTCCATGTTTGATCTATTCAGTGAGGAAGCCGGTTTTCAGATTACTGCCAATTACTCAGGAGGGACCCTGACCTGGATGGCCCAGGCTAGCCCTATCTTGTCAACTCTCAATAGCTAGCTAAGCAGGGTCAGCCCTGCTGAGTACTTGAATGGGAAACCACCAAGGAAGTCCAGGGTTGCTACACAGAAGCAGGCAATGGCAAACCACCCCTGAACATCTCTTGTCTTGAGAACTCTACAGGGTTGCCATAAACTGGCTGCAACTTGACATTTTGACTCAGGATGGGGGAAAAGCAAACAGTCTATGAAGAAGTCCAACAGGATTTCTAGTCCAGTCAGTGAGAATGGGTGTGACAGCCGTTCTGAGCTCCACATCCACCCCTTTGCACCTTCTAGTAGCAGTGACCAAGCTGATTTTGGTTATGGTGTGAGTTGTGAGTGGTCAGTAAGGCTATTTTTAATGACTGTGATGGATTATGTGCTCCTCTCATAGAAGCAGCCCAGGGAGGTTGAACAGGAATCTGAGGTAATTTTTGTATTACTTTCACCTTCTCCCTCAGTGATTCACACCAACACATTTCTTTCACAAGACAAAAGGATACGTTAATCGTCTCTTCTTTAGAAGGGTGCAATGCTCAGTGGCTTGGTGGATAAGACAAGGAACATAATAACTTATCGGTTGTTTACAGCAAGGATCAGCCAGAGCTCTGTTTTAAAGCAGTTACAGTTTCACAAACACAACTTCACTGCCATGTCAGGCTATTTCTGTTAGAGAGTGAAAGAATTATTTCATTTGGAACTTGACCTTAAACTCAAGAATCTCAGCCTATTGAAACAGGATTAGCTTCTCTTGGATTATTTCCCTCAACCCTTTCACAAGTCCTGAATCTACTACTTCTGTAAGGTAACACAGGTTACCTGCTCTATTCATGCTCCTTTTAAATGCCTACCTATATCATGGTATCTGAGTTCTTTTCCTTCACTGGGTGAAGCCTAACTACCTAACTAATCTCCTGGTTGTTTTCCATTTATCTGTTGCTTTCCCAAACCCTATCTGAGGTGATGCCAAACTTTCCCTCCACTTAACTCTTCTCCCCCCCCCCCAGACATTCCACAGCCTCTCATTGGCTGATGCTGCTTAGTATCTGCCTCTCCCCCTGTAGACAGGGATGCCTGGAGAGCATAACTAGAGGCCATCTGTTGCAAAGGGTAACCAAATGGCAAACAAAATGAAACAGGAGTCCACTGGCATCTTAAAGACTAATACAATTTATCGCTGCATGTGTTAGAGCTCACTGCATCGCTTGCATAATGGCAAAAAAAAAATAGTAAACTGATATGAAGTGCTGCAGATTGGGTTTTAAAAAGCCCAAAAGAGATGTTTTGGACTAAATATTAGTAATCAGGAAAAAAGATCTTGGGCTGTGGAAAGCATTGATTCAGCATCTGTGTACAAGCAAAACAGGTAGAGAGGGGTGTCGGAAAGTACCTGTTAAAGGTAAAGCTTTCCCTTGCTTGAAAGCCAGTCAAATCCGACTCTAGGGGGGCGGTGCTCATCTCCGTTTCCAAGCAGAAGAGCCAGCACTGTCCGAAGACTTCTCCGTGGTCAGGTGGCCGGCATGACTAAATGCCGAGGCACACGGAACCAGTGTTCCCTCTAAGCTGAGTTAGTGTGAGGTAGCTCACAGTTTTTTAGCCTCCAGCTCACACATTTTGGTCTTAGCTCAGGAAGGATGGCCTCAGAGCAATCTAATTCATACAGGAGCCAAATTGCTCACTCAGAACTTTAATGCCTGTAGCTCACAAAGTGGAATTTTTGCTCACAAGGCTCCGCAGCTTAGAGGGAGCATTGCACGGAACACAGTCACCTTCCCACCGAAGTGGTACCTATTTGTCTACTTGCAATTTCTTGCTTTCGAACTGCTAGGTTGGCAGGAGCTGGGGCCACAGATGGGAGCTCACTCTGTCACGCAGCACTCGGGTCTTGAACGGCTGAGTTACCAACTTTCCAGTCTGCAGCTCAGCGTCTTAACCTCTGAGCCACCGCAGCACCTGTTAGCTTCACCCTGATCCATTCATTCAAAGATCAGCACAATTTCTATATGTGCAGAGTGGCATTCTCAATTGTGTGGATCAGCATGTGCTGTTTGTACAGACATAGCCTTTATGCTGACATTATGGTGAATGTACATAGATGAGTTTCAGGTAGTTGATTTGCACATAGAAGAAATGGGATAAAACAAATAATACTAATATCTGGTGTGATTTCGTTTGGAATATTGTATGCCGTTCAGAAATGATATTGTAGAGCTAGAAAAGGGAGCAAAGCAACCAAAATCACAAGCTTCAGTGTACTGAAGGGAGGAAATAAAGTTATGCATCGATATTTTTTCCCCCTCCACTTACATCCAAACACTAGAACTTGGAAGCACTGTGAAACTGACAGCAAGGCGCAGGGCTGACAAAAGAAAGCACGTCACATAATTGCATAGTTAGTTTATGGAATTCATTGCCACAAGATATGGTGATCACCATTGCTTGAGATGGGGATTAAACAGAGGTGCAGAAGATTTGCATGAAGAATAGCTAAATTGAACTATCCAATTGTTGACCTCTACTTTCTACTGCTCCGCAATTGACTGGGGATTTAATTTGAAAGGATAAATGGAAATCTTGCAAGGAAGCTTTGATTTGCATTGGGACCTCAGTTCTGGCAAAGTTTTGCTTTTATTAATTGTTAAATACTGGGTTCCATGGATGGTCTGACCCCAAGCTTAGTGCTCAGTTCTCCTTTATTAGTGATTCAGCAAGAACAAAAAGCGAAAAGCCACGGCAACTGCCTTGTTTAAACTGCATGCAACTCCACCCACTTCCCCAAACAACTACCAATGATACGCCATTGTCAGAACCATTAATTCCTCATTGGCCACCTCCAGAGTCCTGGTGGCTATTGTTCTAAAGCTCCAAGCTCAGCCAATCTCTGGTAGAAACACTCCTGGAATGTTCCAGTCCCAATACATAACATTTTCACTTACATGTTCTAGGAAATACAGTTTTGGGAAGGCAGGTAAGAGTGCAGGTAAAGATGAAAAAGTGTAGTCTCCATCCTGAAAAGGAAAAGCAGGGAGGTAGTTTTAATGTTTGTGGATAATTTCTAGGTAGCTTTCTTCTATTTATTTTATTGCTTTAAAATTATTGCATTTCACCTCTGCCTCTACAAGAAAGGCTGTATGAAGTAAGTTAGTAAATGTATAAAACCCGGGGGGAGAAAAGAGCACAAAGGAGAGATCCTCAGCCCAAGTGATAAACAGAGAACTACAAAGCTCTGGACAAGACCAGTTGACTGGAACTCTGCATCAGGCTGGGTGTTAAACAGAAAAAGGAAAAATGAAGGGGGGTGGAGAAAAAAAGAGTTTCAGGCCATAATCCTTCTTTTAAATATCCAGACTGATAGAGAGTTCTGGAGATCGCAAAAGCTTGCATGTCGGCTTGTCTTGCCAAAAAGCATGACATGGCTTTTGTTTCTGACTTTTAATCTGTAGTATAAGTAAGCGGTGGCTCAAGTGGTTAAGATGCTGAACTGCAGGCTATGGAAGGTCGGTAGTTCAGCAGTTCGAGACCTGAGTGCCGCATGACAGAGTGAGCTCCCGTCTCTAGTTCCAGCTCCTGCCAACCTAGCAGTTCGAAAGCAAGAAATTGCAAGTAGATAAATAGGTACCAATTCAGTGGGAAGGTAACAGCGTTCCGTGCACCTTGGTGTTTGGTCATGCCGGCTACATGACCACGGAAACGTCTTCGGACAGCGCTGGCTCTTCAGCTTGGAAACGGAGATGAGTCGGATTCAACTGGCTTTCGAGCAAGGGAACCTTTACCTTTACCTATAAGTAATTAACAGTGCAATCCTCCTAAACACCTCCTTCTAAATCCACCAAAGTCAGGGGGCTAAGTATGTAACTCTATTTAGGATTGCATATTGTGGAATGTCAACGGATGGGGCACTGGCTGCTAGCAGGGATGACTTCAAAAGGCAATGAGATTCACAGAGGATAGGAGTCAGGGTTGCCATCTCCAGGTTGGGAAAAACTTGGAGATTGGGGGGGGGGGGTGGAGCCTGGGCAGGGTTTGGGGACAGGAGAGACCTCTGCAGGGTATAATGCAGCAGCCTCCCAAGCAGCCATTTGCGCCAGAAAAACTGAATCTGGAGATGCAGTAAGATTTCAGGAAATCTCTAGGCCCAACCTGGAGACTGGCAACCTTCGGATAGGTCCATCAATGGTTAGTGCGTGAGGCATAATAACGAAAGGAAACTTCCATATTCCGAGGCAGTAAACCTCTGGACACCTGTGGTAGGTAGGCAGCAAGCAACCTCAGGGGGAAGCCTTGGCCTTTGTGCCCCATTCAGCGGCCCTCTAGGGCGACTCTTTGTCCCACGCTGGACTGCTCAGCTGCAGCAGGGCCCCCGGCAGCGTCTGCCTCCTTTCTCAGCGTCGCGCGTCCTCCACTCCCCACCGCAACAAAGGAAGCCCGCCCGGATCCTCCTCTGCTCCGCCGCGTTCCCGCCTAGAATAACGGGGGACTGGGATGGGCGGTGCGCAAGCGAAGCTGGCCGAGGGAAGGTGAGAAGCGCCGGTCCCTCTTCCCCTCGGAAACGCGTGGGGCAGCCGCGGCCCCCGGCGGAGCGAGAGAGGCAGCTTCCTTCACAACCGCAGGGCGGCGGCCAAGGCCCCCACGGGTCCAAGCAAAGAGAGGCGCCAAAGAGGGGAAGGCGGCGCGCACGGAGGAGAGGGGACGTTTTCGCAAGCCGGAGAGCACCTTGCGGGAGCAGCGAGGAGGAGGCAGCCGCCCTGGGGTGAGTCATGTGCTTGGTGCGTCTTCTTGCCCGGGCGCTCCTCCTCTTCTCTGCCCTTGCAAAGGGTCAGCCCCGGGACGACGGGGAAGGCTTCGGGCTCGCGTCTCTTCCCAGCGTCCCTCCTCACTGGAGGCGACCGGGGAAGGGGGGGAGGGAGGCAGCTGTGAGGATGGGGAACTTTGTATCGCCTGGTCCTCCTTGCTGGCTGAGAGAAAGTCGCAAGGGGCCTCTGCCGGCTCGCAGACCTCGTCCATGCGTTTAGTGGCGAGGCGGCGAGGTTTGCCGGAGGGGCGCAAACTCAGTGAAACCCTCCAAAGTCCCTGCTGTTCATTTCTCTGAGGTGGTTGTGAGCGCCTCGGCCAGTTTCTTTTTTAAAAATGCATATATTCGGGTTCTCGCCCCCTCTTTTGGATCTGGGGCTAGATGCCGCTCGCGCTTACTAAGAAGCCCCACTGAGCTCACGATTTACTCCAGAAGAAGCTTGCATGGACTGTCGTACCCAAAGAGTCGAAGGCGAACCAAAGCTACAATCCTGTACCCGTTTACTTAGAATGCTCCGCCGTATCGAGTCGTGTGTCCTTAAGGTTGGCAAAAAAAGCCATAAAGTTCTACAAGGTATTCTGAGTATTAAGAGACAGATGCGGATATAGCTTAAGCGGTATGTAACCTGAAGTGTGGGTACTTAAAAGTTTTGTAAATATTTCAGTGTCCTTGCCTTCCATATTATTTTAACCATTAGTTTGGGATTTCGAATGTCCCTTCCTCACCTCAGGCAATGAGGTCGTGTTGTGAACCCTCAAAATAATGCAATCATTCTGTTGTAGGCATTTTTGCTCTGTTCTCCTTCTTGATCACAAACCACCAGATGTTACTTTCCTAAGGTTTTTGTTCTGCGCCTACTAGGATTGTTAGAGTTGAAATTTTCAAGTGGATAAACATTTCAGTAGTCGTTTTTTCTCCACTGCATCCTGCACTACTGCCTGTAACTTTAATTGCTGCACATAAGAGGGAACGTGAGCAGGTGTCTTTTGTCACATCAGAGTACAAGCTGCAGGAGTGAGATGAACTTGGACCTGTTGAAATGCCTTCTTTTATACCACAGGTACAGAACAGACAGTCTTCGTGTCTTCTTTTGCATGTCGGCAGCCATTCTGTGATTGTCCTGTCACTTAAACCCCACAATGGAACTGTTTACCTTAAACACAGGTGGATAACATTACAGCATACTTCATGGATGATTGAAAGTCACTGGGATTTCACAACCTTTTAAAATTGCGATTTAAACTTTTTCTTCACATATTTTTATAGATTCAGTGGGTCTGAAAACTGGATAACTAGAACCTTGCCTTGAAAAACACCACCTTGGGGGGGGGGGGGGGGGGGGGGGGGAAGTGACACCACCATACTTCCTAGGTTTATTAGATCTCAGAGTAAGGAACTCAGATTAGAAGAGAGCTCTTTTGCAGTATATCTGCACAGAAGATGCACTACCTAAGCTCGTGGTGGAAATAGGTTTGGAGACAGTAGGAAAGAAAAATTGCAAACTTGAAGTGTAATCGTTCTAAACCCACTGAGGTCAGTGGATGTGACTCTGCTTAGGATGGCACTGTTAATTCTGTGAGCGCTCTGCACAGGTGTATAGTTCTTCAGATGCTGGAAAGGAAATGGCTCTCTTGGTCATTATTAGTATTTACATCTTCACAAGTGTGGTTTTATATATGAGCCCCTCCCAGTTTTCCGTTGTCCACAAAAAAATTGCTCTTCTGTTGTTTAGGCATTGTGTGTGCCAGAGCCCTGACCTGGATAGCCCAGGCAAGCCCCATCTTGTCAGATCTCGGAAGCTAAGCAGGGCAGATCCTGGCAAGTACTTGGATGGGACCTCCAAGGAATACCAGGGCTGGGATGCAGAGGCAAGCAATAGCAGACCACCTCTCTGAAACATCTAAGCCCCATTAGGGGTCACCAGAAGTCAACCATGACTTCCAGGCATGCATGCGTGCGCATGCACACGCTCACAAAATACTCATTTAAAAAAGGAATCGTGTGTGCCAGTGAACATTGAACATTCAGATTGTATCTCTTGGTTAAAGTGGGGTGGGGGAATAAAGTGTTCTCTGTTTTCAATGTTGAACTACATTTTAGCATAACTATTCTGGTATCTTGAACAAGGTTATCATGTTAATATGCAGACTGTGGTAAAAGAATACTAGGTATGTTGAAGATCAGTGCTGTTTCCTTGGCAGACAAATCACACAATGCTTCATGGAGCTTACTCCCAGTAAATGTTCAGAACAAGGCTGAAATGAAGATGCATTTGGGGTTATGTTCCATTAAAACACAATGGGAATTGCATCTGAGTAACTATATTTAGAATTCAGCTGTAAACTGTTAAATTTATGAACTTGGCTTCTGCTGTCTATCTATCCATCCATCACTGCTCATATAGTGAGAGCCTTGAGCAGAAAACTTGGCCTATAGATTCTGTGTTCTATGTTTCAGAAATGGGTCCAATCTATTCTTGCAAATAAATTTTACAAGGAGCTAAAGCACCTGGCAGGAATAACGGAAATTGTTTAGCAGTAATCACTTCCACATTAATTGTGCTACTTATCTGCTTGGAAGCTTTAATTTAATTTTCAATTGCACTGTAATTGCAGCTACTCACTGTTGGCTTGTGTGATTGCTCTGGACGTTTTTGCAGTCTTCGTTTAAAGCAAGTGAATGATTAGCCATGAGAACCAGAGCGTACAGCTGATAACTCTAATGGTTTCACCAAAAAGAAAACAAACCTTTAAATTGAAACATTGAAGGAATGTTGCGCATATGAACACATAAAGTTCTCCAGCTTTCATGCCTGGTTTTAAATGGGAAAGAAAGGTGTAGGATAAAAGAGAAGAATATATTTATGATTTAAAATGTGTGTGTATATTTATAAAGTCAGAGAGCATCATAGGAGTGATAATGCTCTCTCTTTTTTTGTAATATTTGGCTTGGATTCTAAGCCTTGCTTCTGCTCATGCTGCACCCTTTTCCATGGCAGTGGGGTTTCTTTTTATACAACACAGTGAGCCAAAAAGTACCAGCACTACAGTGAAAGCGCTGAACAGGAGAGAACCTCTGCAGATAAAGAATAGTACAAATGAAAGCAAGGCTTAGGATCCAATCCTGTGTGTTTATCATTTATGACATTTTAGTCCTACTGTGTGGTTCCAGTCACATCTCAGAAGCTTAAGCAGGGTTGGTCCTGGTTAGTACTTGGATGGGACTATTTTTGGGCAGGAACGCACAGGAACGGAGTTCCGGCTGGCTCCCGAGTTGGCCATGCCCTGCAGGAGCACATTAGCATAATAGGCCACACCCAACAGCAGAAACTCATTAGGACTGGCTACATTAGGGGTATGTGGCCTAACATGCAAAGGGTTCCTGCTACAAAAAAAAAGCCCTGGGTTTTGACAACAAACAATGTAAACAGAATAAGAAGCAAAAGGTGAATGTGGCTGGATGACCACACTTCTGGTAATGTGGGGTGTGGCGCAATATGCTAATGAGCTGCTCTGTCAGGGGTGTGGCCTAATATGGTAATGTGTTTCTGCTGTTGGGTGTGGCCTGTTATGCTAATGAGTTCCTGCTGTGCTTTTTCTACAAAAAAAGCCCTGAATGGTAGACCACCGAAGCAGTTCAGGGTCACTACGCAGAGGCAGGCAATGGCAAACCACCTCTGAATGTCTCTTGCCTTGAAAATCCTACAGGGTTGCCATAAGTTGGCTATGACTTGGTGGCATGTTCCACCACCAACCCATAACTTATAAAACTTCCATACAGACACTATATTTAACAATTTAAAATAGTCACCTAAAATCAGCAACCCAACAGCAGATGAAGCTATTCTGAGTAAACTTTAAAACTAAAATGGGCCCCTCCAAAATCTGCTAGAGTAAAAAAAAGTATTTTATTTGTTAACAAATGAGCACAGTTGTAATAGTAAACTGAGCTGACCTGCTGAAATTTCTTAATGAGAATGTCACCGCTGAAAAGGCCCTGAGTTACATATGGGAATTTACATGGTTAAAAACAGATGAAAATGTTAACGTATTTCTGTCTTAGTCAAAATTTACCTCTGCAACGTGTGTGTATCATGCCTTTGAACAGTGGTACTCTGTGGCTTGCTGAGCCCACGTTCACAATTCCCATCAATCAAAAGAGCCACTACTTCCCCCTCTGGCACAAAGCCTACATCTTAACAAGGCCTCAAGCTTACCTCTTCTCTAGTGGTGGCAGTTTCAAGGTGGAAACTGCCTCCCAGCCATAAGCCACTCTGGGTCTTGCCCAGTTTCCTGAAATATGAGGAAAAGGAATGGTGCTCAGAAACGCCACAAGTGGCATGTAAAAGATCGACTGAGTATCACTGCTTTAGAGTCTTGAAGCTGTGTGGCCTCTAAAATGGTCCCGATTGGTGGTGGCTGAATTACTAGAATCTCTGTTTTCTTTGCAAACCTGTTAAGAACATAAGAACATAAGAGATGCCAATGTTGGATCAGGCCAAAGGCCCATCCAGTCCAACACTCTGTATCCCACAGTGGCCAGAAATACCAGTGCCATCAGGAGGTCCACCAGTGGGGCCAGGACATTAGAAGCCCTCCCACTGTTGACCCCCCCCCCAAGCACCAAGATGACAGAGCATCACTTGCCCCAGAGTCCCTATCTATACCTTGTGGCTAATAGCCACTGATGGACCTCTGCTCCATATGCTTATCTAATTCCCTTTTGAAGCCGTCCATGCTTGTAGCTGCCACTATTTCCTGTGGCAGTGAATTCCAAGTGTTAATCACTCTTTGGGTGAAGAAGTACTTCCTTTTATCCGTTCTAACCCGACCGCTCAGCAATTTCATGGAGTGCCCACGGGTTCTTGTATTGTGAGAAAGGGAGAAAAGTACCTCTTTCTCTACCTGCTCTTTCCCATGCATAATCTTATAAACCTCAATCATGTCACCCCTCAGTCGTCGTTTCTCCAAGCTAAAGAGCCCTAAGCGCCTTAACCGTTCCTCATAGGGAAAGTGTTCCAACCCTTTTATCATTCGAGTTGCTCTTTTCTGCACTTTTTCCAAAGCTATAATATCCTTTTTAAGGTGTGGTGACCAGAATTGCACACAGTATTCCAGATGAGGTCGCACCATTGATTTATATAGCGGCATTATGATATTGGCTGATCTGTTTACAATACCCTTCCTAATAATCCCCAGCATAGCATTGGCCTTCTTTATTGCAGTCACACACTGTCTCGACATTTTCAGTGAGTTATCTACTACAACTCCAAGATCTCTCTCTTGATCAGTCTCTGCCAGTTCAGACCCCATCAACGTGTATTTATATTTAGGATTTTTGGCTCCAATGTGCATCACCTTGCACTTGGCCACATTGAACCCCATTTGCCATGTTGACGCCCACTCGCCCAACTTTGACAGATCCCTTTGGAGTGCCTCACAATCCTCACTGGTTTTCACCACCCTGAACAACTTCGTATCATCCGCAAATTTAGCCACTTCACTGCTTACTCCCAACTCCAAATCATTAATGAACAAGTTAAAAAGCAGTGGACCAAGTACTGATCCCTGTGGTACCCCACTGCTTACACCCCTCCACTGGGAGAACTGCCCATTTATACTCACTCTCTGTTTTCTATTAATTAGCCAGTTTTTGATCCATAAAAGGACTTGTCCTTTTATCCCATGATTTTTGAGCTTGCTTAGGAGCCTTTGATGAGGAACTTTATCAAAAGCTTTCTGGAAGTCAAGGTAAACAATATCTATTGGATCCCCCTTGTCCACATGTTTGTTCACCCCCTCAAAGAACATTAACAGGTTAGTGAGACAAGATCTTCCCTTACAGAACCCATGTTGAGTCTGCCTCAATAGGTTTTGTTCATCTATGTGCCTACTAATTCTTTCCTTAATAATGGTTTCCACCAGTTTACCCGGTATCGACGTCAGACTGACTGGCCTGTAATTTCCTGGATCTCCTCTGGAACCCTTTTTAAAGATGGGAGTGACATTAGCTATCTTCCAGTCCTCAGGAATGGAGGCTGATTTTAAGGAGAGATTACATATTTTTGTCAGGAGATCCACAAGTTCACAATTGAGTTCTTTCAGAACTCTTGGATGTATGCCATCTGGGCCTGGTGATTTTTCAGTTTTTAAGTTGTCTATCAGTTTTAGGACCTCCTCTCTCATCACCTCAATCTGACTCAGGTCTTTCAACACCCCTCCCGAACTCAGCGGCTCTGGAGTGGGCAAGCACCTCTCATCTTCCACAGTGAAGACGGAGGCAAAAAATGCATTTAGCTTCTCAGCCATTTCCCTATCATCCTTCAGTACTCCTTTTACCCCTTGGTCGTCCAAGGGCCCCACTGCCTCCCTGGCTGGTTTCCTGCTTCTAATGTATTTGAAGAAAGTTTTATTGTTGGTCTTTACATTTTTTGCTATATGCTCCTCATATTCCCTTTTTGCCTGCCTGACCACAGACTTGCATTTTATTTGCCATAGCCTATGTTCTGTTAATATTTTTCAGAATGATGTCTAGTGTGATGGGAAAAGATCTGTAAACCACAAATCAAAATCATTTCAAGAATGTTTCTTGTGAATTGTAGTGACTTCTGTTCAAATGATTTTGAATGATTAGGCCTGGTAGTCTGATACTTCCCAATAGGCTGTAAATTCTATTTGTTTGTTTTTGTTAAAGGAATGGCACAGTACATCACAAAGTGCCAAATGACCAGCGGCATTTGTCTAAAAATGTTTGGATCAAATCTATAAATAGGGCAGATCAGATCATGCCCTTCCACATGCGGAAGGTGTCTTCAGCTGACAGAAGAACTATTTTGCACATCATGCGCAAGAAATGTGTTAATAAAATCCAAAACGTGCTTTGCCTCATGCAAGAGGCTGAGCAACAGCTCCTCTTGTTCTAGCAGAAGCATAAACCTCTAAAACAATTTGTAGTAGCTCTGTGTGAATTCCTGTGTAAGCAGTTGTGGAAAAGAAGTAGCAACTGTTTTCCTTTAATTTGCTGTTCTTTCGATCCTACCCATTAGAATCTGTTAGAGAGGTATAATGTACATTTCTCCACATCTTGGTGCAGTCCTTAACCTGTCCCAGACTGAAAGGTACTTTATTTCCTACTGTTGTAAAACGTGAAAACCTAAGAATATTAGCATACCCCAAATGAGTGGTCACTGTAGCACTTGTGGAAGAACCTTACAGATTTCCCCCCCCCCCCTCTTGTTAAATTGCAGAAGTCAGCATAAGACATTTTCATGTCTGATTACTGGAGGTTTATCTTGTGCAAGGAAACTGGGAGCTGCAGTTGTTTTGCAAAGGAAAGCCAGCCTAATGAAGGGAAAGAAGACACAGACCATCGCATTGTGGTGTCGGACATCATCCGTCTTGTGCAAGATAAGGAGAAAGAGCTGGCAATACAGCCAGGTATGGTGATATCTGCTAAATTCTACATCTTGGGAACATGACAGTCATCTTAATGTAAAATAACTTTTTGGGAGTGACATTTAAGGTAAGACAGTTCTTTAATTTAGTTTAAGGTGGGATGGCCAAGTCGCACATACAAAAAATTGACATTGAAATGGAAAATAGTGACCGTGACCAAGCTAGTTGTATGCCGAATGATTGATCTAATGTTAGAAATGCTTTTGTATGGTGGTGTTAAGTACTGGAGTCCAGGCTAAACGACATTCTTACATGGCTTTGTTAAATACAGGGTAACAATTTGAGGTTTGTAACAGTCAGAAAATATTTCTCCATCCATGATGAGGGGAAATTATTCATTAATCTGCTGCCATCTACGCACAGTCGTATTCTTGATGTTGAGAAACTTCATAAGCCTGAGCACTGTTTCCCCCCCCTGAACATTGTATATATTTCTGACATGCATTACATATATGCGTCTGTGTGTTTAGAATGAAGTATCTGAAACTAAAGAATTTATCTGGATCCTGCATGTAGTTTTTGACTTTTTGTCTTTTGGTCTATCAATGGTATGATAGTTCTGTCTTTTTATCTTGAAATCCAAAAATACCCCCACTGGGTGGGCTGTCGCTTTAAACTTGGCCTTGAAAGTCGTTCAGTATATGTTCAGGTTATGTGCAGATATTGAGTTCAGCAGTTCAGCAGTCATGAATTACCATGAGATCATGAAAAGGGTTTGTTGATTTTAAAAAGGCACTGATGCGCTTACAGTTAAATACAGAAGTCCACAGATCTTCCTAATGTTGATGGGGGGGTAGCATACCTATCCACCATTTAAAGAACTCTTGTTTCTTTTCTGAGCTTGCACACATGCAGAATAATGCATTTTCAAACCACTTTCAATGCACTTTAGTGATCATTTGAAAATGATTTTGCCATTTCACACACTGATATCCAGGTACAAAGTGCATTGAAAAGTGCTTTGTTCAGCATGTGTGAAAGTCTTTCTCTCTTTGTCACATTCTGCCACACAGTAACTTTGCAACGTAACTTACAGTATGATTTGAATACTTTGTGTGTATAGCTTACACTTTCCTAAGTGTTCAAGGGAAGTAGAAAAAATTCCAAAACTTGATTTCCAGTTTTCAAATAGCTCCCACATCCTGTACAAAGTAATGAAGGGACAAACACGGAAGGAAACACGGTCCCTTTCCTCTTATAGCTTTGACCCTGCTGCCTCCCATATACACTTTCTGTTCCTGTTCCTCGTATTCATAGACAGATGCTGGGCAGGGTGGGGGTGGGGCATTGAGGACAGACTGTTGTGAAGACAGGATGGAGGTAATGCTATCCACTGTGAGATGTTCTGCCAACAAATTTTCATATGGTATAATAGTATTCTCTCTGTCCCTCTCACCTCAGTGCCTGTGATCGGCACATCTATTTCCTGCTTCTGCAAAATGTAGGAAGAGATAATTAAGTGAGCCTCCTGTTTTGTGTTCACACAGCTTCATCTCTTCCAGATATATCTGTTTCTTTCTCCTTGTCGCTTAAGGACTGTAATTTGTTTTCAGCGTGATTATGCAGCTAACTTTTGATCCTGAGCTAGCCTGATAAGGCTAGGTTTAGCAGCTGATCAGAGTACTCCTGAAACGCCTGGGAAAGTAATTGGAATTAAGTCAAAACTGTCTACCCCATTGCTTTTGCAGGTTTGTCTTTTTCTTTTGCCAAGTGATATCTCAGTTCAGGGCAAACATGCTATCTGGCTTGTTCAACAGAATGTACAATGCAATCCTAAATGAAATTGCACCATTCTAAGTCCATTAAAGCTATAAGTGCATTACTGTTGTTTGCTGCTATGAACATTCTTTTTGTTGGTTGAGCTACAGCAGGTCTTGGATATCCCTGTAAGTTTTCTATCCAGTATTTACCAGAATTACAGTAAATGTAGAGTTCATATGTGGGCACAGTTGTTCACACAATTAAGGCATGAGGCCAAGATGGAAGTGTAGTAGGGGAAAAGTTCTTGAGTAATAATGATTAAGTTGGGACATGGATAACTTTTGTTGGTGTTTTAATAAAAATGTGTGAGAATGCAGAATCGAAATACCATGGGAAGGAGGATTCTATGGCATTGAAGACCCTCCCCTCCCCAAACCCCACCTTCCTCAGGCTCCACCCCCCAAATCTCCAGATATTTCCCAATCCGGAGCTGGCAACCCTAGCAAGTCTATACAGTGTTGGAATGCAAGAGTTTGATACTGAACAGGAATAGGCTACTCAGGAAGTGGTGGGCTCTCCTCCTTTGGAGTCTAGATGGCCATCTGACAGCAATGCTGATTCTGTGAACTTGGGCAGATCATGAGAGGGGGAGGGCAGGAAGGGTGCTTAGTTCTTGTGGCCCTTTCTTACATGCTCAGGGAAATGCTGATCACCACTTTGGGCTCAGGGAGCAATTTTTCTCCAGGTCAGTCTGGGTGGGGATCCTGGAGGTTTTTTGTCATCTTCTGGATGTGGAACGGGGTCACTGGGTGTGGTGGGGTATTTTTGAATTTCCTGCATTGTGCGGGGGGTTGGACTTAGATTACCCTGGAGGCCCCTTCCAACTCTATGATTCTGTGATTCTACTGGTAAAGATTACAGAGTTGTAGGAACCAGCCCTGACCTGGAGAGTCCAGGCTAGCCTGAACTTGTCAGATTTCGGAAGCTAAGCAATGTCAGCCCTGATTAGTATTTGGACGGAGACCACCAAGGAAGTTTAGGGTTGTATGCTGAGGCAGGCAAACCACCTCTGAATGTCTCTTGCCTTGAAAACCCGATGGGGTTGCCATAAGTTGGCTGCAACTTGATGGCCCTTTCCACCACGAGACAAAATCCATTCGTTTACTGTACTGAAAGAGAACTACGATAAAAATTGCAACTGCATTATTGATTATTGAAGGGGAGCGGTGGCACAGGGGATTTATCCTCTAGTTATAAGTAACATCTGAGCTGAACAGAACGGCTGTCAGTTCTAGCCCCGTGCTGATGTGAGCTACCAGCCTTCTCCCCAGCTCGCCGTCCACCCAGCGGTTCGAAAGCTTCGGCGAGTAGATAAAATGGGTACCACTCCTTAGAGAGGGTGGGCACACTAAACCCCCCAGCGGGGGAGGTGTTAGCCGGTGAACGGAATGTCCAGCTCGTAAGATCGGAAGCCTAGAAAGATCTCTTCGGTATCAAGAAGCCTGTAATGGGCCGTTCCGGCCAGGCAGTGGCAGTGCGGCATTGTGACTCAAAGCAGTCCTAGAGAAAGCTGATGTCATCAAGCCAAGCCGAAGGAAAAACGCCGTCTGGACCATGTCTAGTCTACAGCTGAAACAAAATCCCCGCCGGCTGCGAACGTGTGCGATTTAAAGATTTATATGTGTTGTCCTCCCTTACCCCTATGAATCATTGTTAGTCCCTTGTGAATGTGTAACTGTACATCGCTCAGAGCCAGCAGCTCTGCAAGGAGTGAGTGATTAATAAATTGAAAGATTATTATTATTATTATTATTATTATTATTATTTGTAAAAGTAGAAATCAGCTGGGTTAAGTTGGTGACATGTTTCTAGGTTAGGAAACAGGGAAATTTAAAACTGATAATGGGCATATTTAATAATAGTAGATCTTTATGTTGAAAAAACATTGTGATAAGTGAGGATGTGGTGTGGCTGTACAGCTGTTTAATTTGTTGAAAATGTTGCAGATTATCAATTATTGTGTAAATTTTTAACACACAGCTGTTATTTTCACATGCCTAGAAGTCCATAGCTATTGTCTACATTTGGGGGGGGGAAGAAGAGTGACATAATCAGTCCAGTCAAGATATCAAACTGGGAGGTTTTCCAGGATGCATCATGCAGCAGAGCTTTCTTCAGCTGTCTGTTGCTGGGATCTGTTATACTGGAGAGATATGCTGAGAGGGGTCACTTAATAATAAGTTTGGAACAGATGCAGCTGGGCTTATTACCAAGATAGTAGTCATTTTGATAATATGGAAATTCAGATGAAAAAGGAAATAACACACCCCAGGCGAGAGAAGTATTGTACATCTTGCTAAATCCATTTACTCAGTACGGACTCAGATAATTAATTCCATACACTTCCTCTTGAAAAATCAAAATATGTGCAGAACTTTGCGAGGTTTTTAAAAATTGAGTGTCCGACATAAAATACTTCTTATATCCATTATTCACTATGTGATTTCTATTTCTAACAGGATAAATGGAAGGTGGCTTGGATGGAAAATTCTCATTTTTATTGCTTTTATTTATTTATTTATTTATTTATTTATTTAATTCCACTTATACCCCGCCCTCCCCGCGTGCGGGCTCAGGGCGGCTTACAACCATATTTTAGCTAGCGCTTGAAAGGCATCTCTGAATACTATTGTTATAAATGGCTTAAATAACTGTAAGAGCTTTAATACTATGACACGTGTGGATTTAAATTGAATTTTTAAGCTACAAGTGGTATTTGTAATAAATCTGAGATGGAAACAGTGGAAGCCCTGTTTGGGCAGAACAGTGGGGTATAAGTTTTATAAATAGACATCAAAATATTTGGGTTTTTGTTGCCAAGTTACATCAAAACAAAATGGTTTTCTTAGAGCTGACAGTAGTTCGCTTGAGCCTTGCTTTTATTTACTGTCACTATATCCCAAGGGGCCATTCAATATAATTTTCAGACAAGCAAGTTAAATATTTCACTCTCAAAGTATGTATGTATTTTTATATATAATTAAGATTTTAAGTGAATAGAGCATTTTTTGAAATATAAAACAGTGTTTCAATTTGGACAACCAAAAGAAAACTTTCTTCTTTAGTCAGATGAAGAAAAAAGTTCATTTTTTTAGCTCCTACAAGGGCATTTTCAGATATTTTAATTTTTAAATACTTGAATGACACAAGGATGGCTTGGTGTAGGTGTTCTTTTCTAATGTTCTATGGCCAGAGGTTTCAATCAGCATGACTGAAATGAGTTCTTTCCCCTGCCTTATTCTCTTCCACATTCTATTGCCTTGGGATAAGAATAGATTCTTTTGAACTATGGTGCTGGAGAAGACTCTTGAGAGTCCCTTGGACTGCAAGAAGATCAAATCAATCAATCCTAAAAGAAATCAACCCTGACTGTTCCCTGGAAGACCAGATAATGAAACTGAAGCTCAAAAACTTTGGCCACCAAATGAGAAGGGAGCACTCACTGGAGAAGACCCTGATGCTGGGAAAGATTGAAGGTCAAAGAAGACGGGGATGGCAAAGGATGAGATGGTTAGACAGTGGCATATATGCAACGGACATGCAATTGAGCAAACTTCAGAGGACGGCGGAAGACAGGAAGACCTAGCGTGATCTGGTCCATGGGGTCGTGGAGAGTCAGACTCGACTGTGCGACTGAACAACAACAACAAAAAAATTTTTGATCAACCAAGCCTTTCCTACGTATAGTAAAACAGGATATAGTGTAGGTGGCAATCTGGATTAATGATACATCTCTTGCTATGGATTGCTTTGATGTTCACCAGCAGGAACAGTGCACTGTTACACTAATAGTGCTCTTAGGGTGATAAACTCTGTTTTGCTTGCCAAACTCATCTGTGTTTGTTTTGTTTGGTGTATTAGCCTCCCATCTGACAGCTCACTACCATGTGCATCCTTTCCAGAGAAGTATAAGTGTTCTCCCTTCTTCTGTGTTACATAGTTTCAGTATTCATCCTACATCCCGTTAAACATTAAACAGCTATAGGTTCTGAAAAAGAAACTATAATGGCTCCTAAGCATTTCAACCTGGTGCCACATTCTAGGCCTAGACTTTCTTTTAAAAACTTCCAAAGGATTTTTAAGAACTGCACACTCTAACTATAGGTTTTACCCCTCTCTCCTTCAAAACATTTAGACAATGAAATGGACTGCCCAGTTGCCTAGGGGTTCCCCAATAAGATTTAGAATTTTAAAATCAGTTGCCCTGTCCAAGCTGAAGATGAGCTCCATTCTGCCCAATGTTGTTGATGACTTCATCCTCACCTGACTTTATTGAAGTGGAATGTGTCACTTAATCAATTATCACGGGGTTTATACGAAAGACAAAGCACTTATTTTTCTGGTATAACTGGGACTGTGTAATGTGTAAATGATGAATATAGTTGACAGTATGGAACGAACATGAGGAATGAAGGTGTGAACCTACTAATTTCAGCAATAAAAGCCTTTTGCTTTTAATTTTTACTGCATAACATTTTCTTTGGTCTTGCAAACTGTTCCATCCAGTTTAGTATAAACTGTTGTCTCAAAAGATGCTTTTGTCTGTTAATTTAGCTAGTAAGGTGATTGACCAAATGCTGCTGATTGCAGGAAATTATGTCAGGCTGCTGGCCACTTGAAGCCACAGAACACCAGGTAGATCCGAGCATGTCACCTCCATCTGGTGCACTGAACCTGACTATGGCAAAACGGAGGCAAAGAGTACAGTAATTGCAGATGGGTCATTTTGTAGCTCCCAGCAGGATCCCATAAAATAATCTGTGACACCATCTGTACATGGCTGCCAGCCATACTAAACTGCATACTGTATTGTGCTCTGTTTCATATCTCCCATAACTGTGTTAACGATAGCAGATTATGTGGTATAGACATTACCTTTTATGCGCATAAGAAATAACTCACTTTCTGGTACTTTGGGGTTGGATATGGGAGCATTTAACATTATGTTTTTTTATTACAGCATTGATTAATTAGGATGCCTTTAAGTGTTCTAATTACAGATATAAATTTTAGTATGAGCTAGTAGACCTTCAGAGATGGACCTCGGTTACCATTTGAATGAATTCATGGAGGATAGCTCTATCAGTGGCTACTACCCATGGTGACTAAATGGAACCTCCACATTCAGAGACTTCTGGATACCAGTGCCAGGAGGCAACATCAGGGGAAGGTCTCAGCCTCCAGGGTAACGGTTGGCCACTGTGTAAGACAGGACCAAATGGTAAATGCATCTGACAAAGAGAGCTGTGTTTCTCAAAAACTTATGCTACAATAAAGTTTGTTAGTCTTAAAGGTGCACTATTTTGCAGCAACAAACTAACATGGCTAACTCCTCTAGAACTAGATGGAACACTGATCTAGATGGAAGAAGTAAATATAAATTATTAGAAATCACTGAAGTGCATATGTAAGTTTTATTGGTAAATAATGGGACTGCAAGAGCACCTCATTAGAACTTTCTAGAGCTAAGACTTCAGGCACCAAGCAGGGAGTTGGGGTTAGCATACATAGAAGGGCAGAGTTTGACTTGTCTGGTAGGTTCTTTCATCTGCTGCAGCAGCAGAACTCTTAAGAACGGTCTTCTCCTTAAATCATCAGAACTACCATAATTTCTTATCTTTGTTTCTACGGTTCTCATTCTTGAGGGGCATATATTTAATCCCTCCTACAGGCCTGTGCATAGATGAAACAGCAGACCTTTTAAAAAGTGTTTGAAGTATGATGGCAAATTGGAGAAGAACATTGTAAGGAATTCATCAGACATGCATGTCATAACATTCATCTGCTTTGGAGTGACTCTTCAGGAGCATAGAATCACAGAGTTGGAAGGGGCCATACAGGCCATCTAGTCCAACTCCCTGTTCAATGCAGGATCAGTCAAGAGCATCCCTGAGAAGTGTTTGTCCAGCCACTGCTTAAAGACTGTCAGTGAGGGGGAGCTCATCACCTCCCTAGGGAGCTGATTCCACTGTTGCACAACTCTTACTGTAAAAAGGTTTTCCCTGATATCCAGCTGGTACATTCCCGTCCTTATAGTCTAACAAACTGGGGTTTTATGAAGATAGATTCAGGTGGGTTGTTATGTTGGTTTGAAGCAGAAGAACAAGGTTTGAGTCCAGTGGCACTTTTAAGACCAACAAAGTTGTATTCTGGGTATAAGTTTTCATGTGCATTCACACAATCTTATACCCAGAATAAAACTTTGTTGGTCCTAAAGGTGCCACTGGACTGTTTTATGGTTGACACCAAACTAGGATTTGAAACCAGGGTGTATAACTGGGTTGTTAACCAAAGTCTGTATTAATTATGGTTTCTTGTGATGCCTGTATCCACAAACCACATTTTTAAATATCAACAGATGGCAATATAAGGAGAATATCTTCCATGCTGGGTGACATGTGAGAGCCAAGAAGCAGATATACTGGGATTTATGCACAAACTTTCATCTGGTTTGTGCCACAAAGTCTGATTAATCATGACATCTGAATGCAGCCTTATTTATTAAAATATTTATATGTCACCTTTCCTTTTTGACTCAAGGCGACTTGCAATTTCAACTTTACCAAGTACATTAAAACCTTGAGGGGACCCCCCCCCCCCAATGTCGGTAGTCCATTCCCATTAAAAACCCTAACCAGTAAAATGCATTTTAGAAAGACCAGATGTTTGGTGCTCACTCATACTCTTTGATATCTGATTGTGTTCCACTTGTTGAACATTATCCGTTATTCTAAATGTACTTGTTCCAGCTGTATTAGTAGGCCATGTTTTACTCATTGTCTTGCTTATACATGGCTTATGATCAGCCACACAGTGAAGATCCTTGTGCTGTGGAGGAACATTTTTTAAAAACCTGCACAGCCAATCAGATCTCCCGTGACCAATAAGAAGCTGTGCAGAAGCCCCATTTGGCCATGTCCACATTCTGAAAATGCTTGGCAGGTACAAGGCAAGTGCTGTGGTACCCATGAGAGCCACCTTGTAGATCCTTGATCTGTGGTTTAGGACAGAAACTCCGATAACAAGTAAAATCATCTAAAAACAGTCCAATATCATAAAGTGCTAGGTAGCTGTAAGCTCATACTTAGGGATGGTGGCAACAGTTATGTTGATATGATCTCTGGCCCGCCTTGTTCATCAGGTTCTTGATCTTTATCATATATACATGGCTGATGCAGGCTGTAATGGTGGAATCAGGGCATCGGGCTCTATCTTTGTTTAATGATGATGAGATGTTGGTGGTGTTGGTGGTGGCGGCTCCTTAGCCAAAGGCCTGGTGAAAGAGCTCCGTCTTGCAGGCCCTGCAGAACTGTAAGAGGTCCCACAAGACCCCGGTCTCTTCTAGGAGCTCGTTCCACCAGTACGGAGCCACCACCAAGAAGGCCCTGGCCCTAGTTGTTGCCAGTCTGACATCTTTGTGGCCCGGGAGGGTCAGTTGGTTTTGAGACCATGAACGCAGTGCTCGCTGGGTACATATGGGGAAAGGTGGTCCCTCAGGTATGTCGGCCCCGACCATATAGGGCTTTAAAGGTTAGAACCAGCACCTTGAAGTGAACTTGGAATGCTATTGGCAGCCATTGTAATGCCTTTAGCACAGGCTGGATGGTCTCCCACATAGGGATACCTATCAGGAGCCTGGCCGCTGCATTCTGCACTAGCTGCAGCTTCCAAATTTGTGACAAGGGCACACCCTCCATTTATTTCATCATGGAGATCCAGTTATAGGGTTGCCAGTCTCCAGGTGGTGCCTGGAGATCTCCTGGAATTATAGCTGGTCTCCAGATAAAAGAGATCGCTTCCCATGGAGAAAATGACTGCTTTGGAAGATGGCCTTACACACCACTAAGGTCTCTCCTCTCCCCAAACCCTGCCTTCCATTGGCACCACCCCCAAAATCTCCAGGTGTTTCTTAACCCATAGCTGGCAACCCTATTCAGTTAACATACATAATGTTCCTAGGATGTTTGTTAACCAGACATTAGTTGGAATAGACGATGTCTGGTGTACAAAGAAGAAAAGAAGAAGACCCTGCCGGGGGCAGCAAGGAGACAATTAGATAGGATAGTGAGGTTGACACCTTCTCTCCTGTTGAGTGTCATTCTTTGTCTCCAGATTGCTACTCTTAGGGCAATATTATTCTTCTCAGAAGTTCCACATTGAGTCTTACCCTCTCTCTCAGCTAGAGATGTAGATAGGACCCTCTCTCTCTCTCCTATTTACTATTAGTTATGTTAGTTCTGCAATAAACCTTTATCTACACTTTAAGCAGGTTGTCCACATTTGGTGTGTTCATCACTCTGCCAGCAGCATTAACCAAGTCTACTTGACTTCAGCAAGGTTGCTGTACCATGTCCAAAGCTCCATATCTCTCCATTATACGTGTAATAGAAATGTAGCATAGAGGCCTAATTTTGCAAACAGCAGTGGTAGTCTGTTCATACAGCAAATGTTTCTGTATAGAGAAACATACACTGTCAGGTAGTATTTATTAAAAACATTTCTTGGCACCTTTCTCCTTAAATAAATAAAATAAAATGAACTAAAACAAACACACACATTCCAGACCACAATTTAAACTTTCCGTTAGGAGTCAGGACTGCCAGTAAATAAGAACGAAATTAGTCAAATGCCATCCTAATGCTTTGGGTGTAAGCCTTTTCTCTGTCTGTTTTCTGTACACAGGGAATATTTGTGGCGGACGAGGATCAGGCAGTCAGTCCATGTGAGCCTCCTGCAGTCTGCAGCAATACAGCTCAGAAATAATTTGCTCACCTGATCTGTTTGTAAAAATGAGGCCTGTGATATATGCTTCCAAGCCCATAATACATTGGTTGTGTAAATGTTTTCACAGTGGAAATAATACATTGGTTATGTAAGGAAGCTGATCTTTACACACCTTTTCATTCATCTGAGCAGAACATGTTCTGATATCAGTGTTTAATCAGAGATAGTAGGTAGCAAGCAGTACCCTACCCAAGGTAGTAGGCGCAGTAATGCTGGGCTGGTGGAAAGTGCACTTGTGGCGACTGTTTAGGAATCTCAAAACAAGAAACAGAGTTGGTTTATTTTTATTATTTTATTTTATTTATTTATTTTTTATTTCATTTATACCCCGCCCTCCCCGCATTGCAGGCTCAGTGCCTGCCTCTATGTGGCAACCATGGACTTCCATGGTGGTCTCCCTGTTACCCAAATCGGCAGTCTCCTAATTAGTTGGGTGAATTTAGCTTTAATTGGAGACACAGTGGGTAACTGGGGTTCTCCACCTATGTATACCAGGATATTCCCTTAGAGAACTCTCAAAATATGCCACTCTGAAGTTGAACCGGAAAGGTGTTTTATTATAAAAGAATAAAACAGCAAAACATACACGCAAAACACGTACAGAAAACACACAAACTGGCTAAGAGGGAAGTAAGGGAGGAGTGGGGAGAGAGATTTTGGAGAGGTGATATTTACCAATCCAGAAGAGTGAGGTCCACAGAAGTCAGCAAAATGGCCTATGCTTCACGAAGGGAGGGGAGGACCCTCACGCAAGTGGGGCCAAGTCAAGAACACACACTCTATGGCGCAGAGTGCTGGCAGTTATAGGAAAATTTCTCCCTGGGGCATGTTTGCCCCTAAAACTAAACCTTGATTGGCTTTTCGGAGGTGGACAAAGACCTTGGGAAACTCGTGACAGGTTTACCAGACTTCAGCTATGGGCGTTAAGGTTGCTTGATGACCCCTGAAGACAGGATGGGAGAAACCACCATGTTGTATGAATAGTGCCAATTAGGGTGAATGGGTAAGGAGGATGTATGATAGGGTGTGGGTCAAGGTGAGGTAATGTTTTCTTGGGAAACCCATTGTTTAAATTATGCATCTTTTTAGGGTGGGGAGGAGGGTTGTTAGCTGGTCAGCCTTTCTGTCTCGCCTGCCAAGATATGTGTCTGGACTTGTCTCTGGCTGACACCCATGTTTTGTTTCAGGTTGTCTCCATTTTGTTTTTATTTCTAGGCCAGGCAGTGCAGTGCACATATGATTGGGGGGGTGATATTAAAGAGGGGCGTTTGGTTCTCTCTCTAAGTGCCAAGCTGCCCATCTGCGGGAGGGGTCTGACTGCTAACATCCCATCTAGGGCTGCCAAATGCCCCCGGGGGCGGAATTCCCCCCGGTTTTGAGCCCCGATTCCCGCTCCCGCGGAATCGGGGCCTGGGGGAAACCCCACCCCCGCGTCCACGTCACCTGGAAGTGACGTCAGACGCTGGGGGCGGAGCCACACCATTTGAGGGGAAAACAAAGAGTTTTCCCCTCAAATGGCTGCCATTTGGCTGCCCCCCGCTCCCGGCCAATTTCGATTTGGCAACCCTAATCCCATCCAAGTACTAATAAGGGCTGACCTTGCTTAGCTTTCAAGAACTGTATGAGACTGGGCTACCCTGGACCATCCCAAGTCAAGGCTGTAGCATGATGCTAAAAAGCTCGAGCTATGAATCAAGGAGTCTTCAGTTAGAATAATAAAATCATAGAGTTGGAAGGGACCTCCAGAGTCATCAACCCCCTGCACAATGCAGGAAATTCACAAATACCTTTCCCACCCAACACCCACCCCCAGTGACCCCTTTTTCTAGGTGATGACAAAAAAACCTCCAGGATCCCTGGCCAAACTAGCCTGGAGAAAAATTGCTTCCTGACCCCAAAGTAGTGATCAGCATATCCCTGGGTGTGTGAGAAAGGGTCACAAGGACTGGGTACTGATGCAACCCTTCCTGCCCTCCCTCTCATGATCTGCCTAAGTTCACAGAATCAGCATTGCTGTCAGATGGCCATCTAGCCTGTTTAAAAAAACTTCCAAGGAAGGAGACCCCCACCACCTCCCGAGGAAGCGTGTTCCACTGAATACTGTCTCTGCAATGGATATGCTGCGCTCTTGCACTGATCATTGTTCTCTGATGTTCTGTGCACACCATCAGCAATATTGGTATATTGATATAGTATTTCCATGGAGATTATGATAATTACAACAAGACAACGAAAGACAAGCACTTTGAATATTTACAAATACTATACAGTATTTTCCCCCCCTAATTTGTTGAGGCTTGAATTTTTAGCTCCAATATTTATTTAATTGTCCGGGCTGTTTTGGTTGTGGGGTGTGTATTAAGTGACATCAAGTTGCTTCTGACTTAAGAGGACCCTATTGACCTCCAGAACGTCCTGTTTCTAATAGCCTGGCTCAGGTCTTCCAAATTCAGGGCCATGGCTGCCTTAATTGAGTCAATCCATCTCATGTTGGGTCTTCCTCTTTTCCTGCTCCCTTCAACTTTTCCTAGCATTATTGTCTTTTCCAATACCACTTGTCTTCTAATGTTGTGACCAAAGTATGATAGCATCAGTTTAGTCATTTTAGGTTCTTGGGACTGTTCGGGCTTTTTTTGATCTAGAACTCAGTTATTTGTCGTTTTGGCGGTCCATGGAAATTTGTATATCCCTCCTCGACAACAGCATATTTCAGCTGATTGGTTGTAGTATACACTACAAAAATAGTTCATGTATTTATAATCGAGAGTCGTTCAGATTGTTGAGAAACTAGTTCCTAATTCTGAACATGAGTTTCCCCCCAAAATAGGCTTAGCACCTGTTCGCTGCCCCCCCTATATCCACTGACACATTTTGTTTGCCATCAAGGTGCAGCTGACTTTCAGCAACCCCGTCTCCCATCCAAGCATTAACCAGGGCCGACCCTACTTAGAGATCTAGTGAGATCGGACTATCCTGGGCTATCCAGGTCAAGGCGCTGACACATTCGATCCCTTTTCAATGGCTGAGATGAGGTTTGAAGGTTCATGTACACACCCTTGCTGTCCAGCAGGTGCTGCTGTTGAATCATTGTGCATTGCTGGGCAATGGGGGTGATTTGGTATTTTTCAAGTCGGAGGAGGAAAACTGCTTCATTACCCCTTGGCAGAGCCAGGCTGTTTGTGAGTAACACATATGAGAACACGCCATAGAAATCATGGTGAGTGAACCCGCTCACTTTTATATCGTCTTTCTTACCCAGCTGGTTAACCTGATTTCTATGGAGTAGGAAATTTGTGCACATTCAATATGCAGCTCTTAGCGTAAAACAGAATTGAACCAGCAGTGATTCTGAACCATGTGGACCCTTCTTCTAGAATTAGATAAAAGATGTTTGGATCATGTGCCTAATAAATCTCTTCCGAGTAAGTGAGGATCTTTCTGCAGGAATGCCTTTCCCCATGGTAAACCCACATGACCATTCAGTTTCCAAGGAAACCAGTTCTCTGCAAAGGACTGTATTAAGCTGAATCAGTTATACGGAAGTTGATTGTGTGGTTGCTGATTTGGGATCTTATGTCTGCGGTCTGGCTATTTTTTTCTCCCCTCTCAAATGGTACTGATACAGAAAACTTTTAAAAACTGAATATTTTGGGGAAATAAGATTGGAATTTTGAAGAAAGCTACAAGAAAGGTTCGTATAAATAGAAAATATAATCAGTTAGATCAAAAATTGGGTAATAAACCAGGATTTTTTCCCTTTAGAGTGACAAATAGAATTATGCTAATAATATATTGACTTGTTTGGGGAAATTTCTTGGAGAGTTCATACATTCATCAGTGAATGCTGACAGTATTGTTGAGGCAGAAGCATACATTGCAATAAACTTTCAGAGTATGTGTATTCTGAAAGAACAGATACATTAAAGTTTATTGTGATTTTAACTTCTTCATCTGTGCTTACTAATACAAGTTTAGAAGGACTAACATTCTAACGAGAACAAACATATGCCAGCACAGAGGTAATAGCACAGGGGAAGGTTTTAATTTAAGCTTTATTGGTATTGATACAGTGTGGTCAGGAGTTTTGTAAACAGACATATCCTGGTCTCAAAGGAGATTACAATCTAAAATCAACACCAAGACAAGACAGCAGAGTTGGAAGTAGAAGAAGGACGGGGAAAGGTATGGGGCTGAATATAGGCAAACTCTGTTTAGGTATCATTATAGTTCAGGGAGTGAACTATATCTTAATGCACATATAATCAGCTATGTGTATGGTGATGTGTTACCTTGGGTTCAGAAATTTATATTCCTTTACATTTTAGTGTCAAAACACTACTGCATTTTTCTTTAAATAGAGTAAGGAGAGCAGTTTTTCTGAAGGAATTAATGGTGGGCTCAGTGATCTTCTGTCACATTTGAAGGGATAATTGAGATTTGTTTCATTCATTAGGATGTGCAAAATGGTGACCTCAGACTTTAAAATAAGACTACTCCACAGGGTAGTATCTCTCTGAGATGCGCCTGCAGGCCAAACTAGGCATGATCATTTATGTATTTACTTAGGAGATTTCTATGCTGTTTCTTCAGCATTCTGCTTGAGGCAGCTTACAATGCCCAGGAACATCTCTCTGTATAAAAGAAAGTCCCGTCACCATAAAATCAACATCCAAGCCAAACCCCTGGACCCAGAAACACAAAATTCAGGGAGATCACTCCTACCATGATGTAGATGCTCACTTAGAATGGATTTTTAGAAATTCGACCCCTAAGGGGGACAAAAGGGATAAAATGTGCTCCCCCCATTGTTTCCTATGTGGCTGCCAGGCTGCTGCCTCCTTGCAACCCCCCACTCTTTGATTGGTAAGCTGCAGAGCTCAGTGTTCTGAGGTAAAAAAAAAATAACCAGCTACAGGAGACTACAGAGAGCTAATGACATCTGAGGAAATTAGCAATGGCCAACCAACTGTGAGGTGTAGCAGTGCTGCTGGCCCAGCCTCCTGAATGGCTTCAAACACACTCTTCCCCCACCTCCTTCACCTGACATAGGGAGGCCACCCCAGCAGTAACACTTTAGTGATCCTGCTGGCCCAGCCTCCACAATGGCTTGCAATACTCCACCCCACCTCCCCCTCCTACACTGGACAGGCAGTTGCCTGTCAGGTGTAGGAGAGGGAGTGGGATGCTTACAGCCATCGGGGAGGTTTTCTCAGCAGGATTGCCTTAGTGCTGCTGCTGGGCCAGCCTCCCTTATGCCTTTAAACATACTCCCCCCCCAACACCAGACAGGCGGGTGTTTGTCAGGTGTAGGAGCAGGACCAGGGTACTTTAATCCATCAAGGAGGCTGCCCCACTAGAAACACCTTAGCAGTGCTTCTGGGCCAGCCTCCCCAATGGCTTTAGACACACTCGCGCCCACCTCTCCTCTACCTGACAGTTGGTTGTCTGTCAAGTGCAGTGGCAGAGCATTGAAAACCATCAGGGAGGTTGCCCAAGCAGCATCGCCTTAGCAGTCCTACTGGCCCAGCTTCCCTGCTTCCTTCAGACATGCTACCTCTCCTATGCCTGACAGACAACCTCCTGTCAAGGGTTGGAAGGGGCACAGAGTCCTTAAAGCTGTTAGGGGGGCTTGCTCAGCAGGATTGTCTTAGCGCTGATGCTGGCCCAGCCTCCCCAATGACTTTAAACACAATCCCCCCCATACACCAGACAGGCAGATGTTTGTCAGGTATTGGTGCAGGGCCAGGGTATTTTAATGCATCAGGAAGACTGCCCCAGCAAGATCACCTTAGCAGTGCTCCTGGCTCAGCCTCCCCAATGGCTTTAGCCACACTCCCACCCACAATGGAAATATAACCCAAATTTGTAGAAAATGGTTTCCTGTATTAGGTTATTTAACTTCTCAAAATGTGGGCTATAGAAAACTAGTAGAAAATTGGTTCATATGAACAAAAATGGTCACAGTCCGTAGACATGAAAAGACGGAACCACAAGAACTGTGTAAAGTGCACTCAATGTTTCTTTAACAATAGCAATGTAGTTATAAATATGAAATGTACGAAAGTGATACTGATACATTCAAATTGTAAATCCAGTTACATAAGATAGAAGATGACAACGACGGGACGGTGGTCTCCGGAATGCGATGCCATTTTGACAAACATCTTCTTCTAACCAAGAGTCTATAAGTAGATGATGTGTGGAAAATTGCACTTCAATAGAAAAGCTACCCGATTCACTTGGAGTTCAATAACAGTTTCACCATATTTCATTGCACTAGTAATGGAGAAAACTTATCTCAGACAAAACACATAAGCTTCATTTTGTCTGAGAGAAGTTTTCTCCATTACATCGCATTCCGGAGACCACCGTCCAGTCGTTGTCATTCCTTGTATGTGACCCACTCCCTCCACCCACTAGCCAACAGCAGCTGTGCTTCTCAGCTGAGGCCAGTGGGGCAGACCCAGCAGAACCACAGGCTCATTCCCATGTTTACATTCCAGACATAATATGTGGGGGAACCGCCCCATGCAGAATGACGAGGGAACTATCACAAAGGTTGGAAGCCAGTATTTTAGGAGCCAGCAAAGCAGCTGTTTTCTGTCCAGGAATAAGGGAGGATCTTGGCTGAACTAGCTGTAATGTAGTCAAAGGGTTTATTCCAAGAATGAGAATTCATGTATCAAGTTCCCTTGTTTTCGCCAGTCTTGTTACTAAGGGGATAAATGACATGGGCCTGTCTGTCTTGCGTACTGCCTCCCTGGTGAGGAAATGGGTGATGTGATGACATCAGTGGCATAGAAAGAAAACTTCTTTTTGGTGGCAACTCGGTTACTACTGTCTTGTCTACTTTTGTCCTGAAGCACGTCATGAAATGCTCTGGGAATGTCCTTTTAGCGGGTTTTTTTTCCTTTGCTCTTGTTTGTTTCAAAATGTTTAAGGTTTTGAAGGTTATTTATTGATATATTTTATTGATGTATTATTGATATATTTATTTATTTTATTTATTTATATATTCAACTTCTATACCGCCCTGACCCCGAGGGGTCTCTGGGCGGTTTACATAGAGGGTTCTAAGAACACTTTTTCCCTAACTAGGGCCACATAGTGCAGGGACGGGGCTGCCTACCAGCACCCAGGTGGTGGGCCTGTTGTTCTTTTCCGGCTCGGCTCCTTTCTTTCCCAGGCGGTCTTTGATTGGCAGATTCGTCCTGGCGTCCAGGGGTGGGTCATGGTGGCTTCTTTCGGCGGGACCATCCAGGAGCACGGTCCATGTCTGCTTCAGCCTTGGCTGTGTCCCTTAGGCTCCGCCGCGCCCGCATTTCACGTCACCGCGCGCCTTCCGGTCTCCGCCTTCCGTCGTCATCAGCCACCCGATGTTATGATTGCTGGCCACCAGGGATCTCTCCATCGACCTTGCTGCTGCTGCCGCCGCTGCATCACTAGACCGCCTCTATCGCCAATGCTCCGCTGCCGCCACTGTTCTTATAAACATATGGAGCAGAGGTCCATCAATGGCTTTAGCTGTAAGGTATGGATGGAACACTATGTCTGGGGCAGTGATGTTCTGTATTCTTGGTGCCTGAGAGGCAACAGTGGGAGGGCTTCTGGAGTTCTGGCCCCACTGGTGGACCTCCTGATGGCACCTGAGTTTGGCCATTGTGTGACACAAAGTGTTGGACTGGATGGGCCATTGGCCTGATCCAACATGGCTTCTTTTATGTTCTTATAATGTTTCCTACGAATTTAGTTGTTGTTGGGGGTATTTAAGGTCCTTTGCCTTCTACTTTTTCTGGTAGCCTTAGATAGTACAGTTATATAAGCTTCCCTAGAACATGTATTTGAATAACACTTTGCTGCTCATTTTGGTATGAACAATTTTCATCTTGGCATTCATCATCTGAACAAGGCAGTAGAACTCTTTCTACAGTACATTCATTCACCAGTCACTTCAGAATTCTGTGAAGCTGTGAGTTGGACCCACCAAAAATTCTTTTTTAGCTAAGGATTTTTGCCAACTGGTCTCTCCCATTGACAAACTCCAGCTTCTCCCCAAGTATTCATGGGATATCCCTGTCCCCTAGGAGCACCATTTCAGGGGGCTTTTTGAGCTGCAGCAGGCGGGAGAAGCTGTGCTCATCCAAGGAAATTTTAGGTGGGATCCAAATCTACATTCATTGAACAACTTAATGACACAGCGTTTTTGCATGTGAAAACTGTGTTACGATGTTCAAAAAATATGGCTCGCTCTTCTTATTTATAACATCCCTGTTAGGGTAGGTCACTGTATGCATGTAAAAAAATAGGAAACAGAGACTGATTATTAACCTCATCTGGTATAGTTTTTATGGGAAGAAGGAGATGCATAATAGCGCGCATTGACCCATATAACTAGAGCTTACATATTATAGGGTTCTCTGCATAATCAGAAAGCCTTGTTTTCTAGTGCCTCAAGCATCCTACCTGTATATAGTAGTATGTGCATCCTATCCCTTACCCCAAAGAGTTTCTGCTTAGAGAACAGCATCCCAAGAGACATAGAATGGGACCATGGTGGTAGGTGGGAATTACTTTGGGAGACCTGGGTTCAACCATACGTGTTAGCCACTACTGGCAATTTTCATAGCTTGTGTTAAAATATCTATAAATACATCCTGCAGTATGTGCAGTGGCATGAACAGTTTACATTATAACAAAACTGCATGATCATGAAGAAAATGAGAAGCAAGCTGTTATTTTAAAAAATAAAATTATAATTTGGAGAAAAAATGGATTTAATCATAAGCTATCAAGACTCTTGACATCAAGGTGATAGGTACTATAAAGATGATGAAGGTTTTAATGTAGATTTGTAAACATTTTGGTAAAGTAGAAAAAATAGCTCGTTTGGTAGTTCATTTTGTGTGTGTGATATAACTAGTCAGTTTGTATCTCAAGGGTAAGTTCTCCCTTTCTTTGATATGTATTCAAACAGACATGGTACCAGATATGTCCTCTTGTTCTGTTCTGAAATTCCTTTAGAATTAATGTCACATGTAATAGTTGGACACAACATTTTATTAAACAGCTATTTGCTGCATTTGTTTAAATTAGTCTGACCTCCTCTTAAGTTCATATCTCTATGCTGTTGGCTGTGTGTTATTTACAGTGCCTTCCTAAGCACTAAAATGTTGAAGTCACTGGGTGATGACACTTTTTGGCTGAGATCACACACGCTAAATAATCCACTTTCAAACTGGATTTTTACTGTGTGAATTGGCAAAATCCAGTTGGAAAGTGAATTGAAAGTGGATTTAGTGTGTGTGACTGCAACCTTTGTGTCATTACCTGGGAATTTTACTGCAGGCAGCCCTCATGACAGCTTTATTTCTATCAAAGTTACTTTAAATATGCATTATTCCAGCTAGTTTCCTGATAAAAAACACTCGTAACAAACTATCACAGGGGATTAATTCAAAGGTTAAGAAACTTGTGTGCTGTTAAATGCCCTTCATAATTATTATATTTCACTATGAAGCATTTTAAATAGTGTGTGCTAAAAGTTATTATTGCTGGAATGTTTCCTTCAGACACTTCATGCGTTTCAAGTTTCATTGGGATTTAGAAACAGATAATTATTTTTCCTTGGATACTGTTATCCCGTCTGTGTGTTCTCAACCTCTTTTTTTCAAAAGAAATACTTTCTACAAATATAAGCATCTCTAACAGTTGTAGGTAGGGTTGCCAAGTCCCGCAAACTCACCGGCGGGGGAGGCTCCGATGGGTCCGGGAGCCAGCTCCGGATGCACGCACGCTGCCAGCGCGTCAACGGAAGTGACGTGCGACGTCGCTCACATTGGGGGCGTGGCCCAGATTGTGGCCCAGACCATATGGTCTGGGCCACGCCCCCAATGTGAGCGACATGGCTGTGTCACCTCTGGTGTCGCAGCTCGGAGTCCCCCCCCGGGCCCCGATTCTGCCGCGGCGGAAATCGGGCCTCCAAAGCGGGGGTTTCCCTGCCCCCCGCCCCCACTTGGCAGCCCTAGTTGTAGGAGGACAGTTGCTGTAAATATCAGTTAGGAAGCTTTCAAACTGTGTCCCAGGAATCCCCCAAAATTATTTATTTATTTATACCCTGCATCTTTTTTTTTTAAATCCCCTGAAGACAGGGTAGCTTTATTTGTTTTTTGTTACACCTACAAACTAAAAGACAAATGAAAAGGGGGGGGGGAGATAGAACTCCGGGATTAAAAAGACAGAAAATCAAGCCCACACTATAACTAAAAACCCAAGAGTAGAGATCCTTAACAGTTAGTATTCAGTTAGTTTTTTAAATTCCACATTTCATTTTTAACCAATAAGTCAGAGAATTAGTCAGTTCATGTTAGTTCGAGTTCATTCAGGTGCATGCCGAGATTCTTCCATCATCATCTTTGTTTGCAAGTCTTTAAAATCTAAGGTGTTACTTCGGTCAATCTTAAGTCATACGTATCTCTGGCTGGAACTCTGCCTACTGCTCCTGGGTCTTCAGCTGAGCCCTTGTCTGCAGTGCCTGCTCCGCCATCTCGCTCTTGCTGATCTTCTTCTCTCGATCTGAAGTGTCGCTTCACCCATTTTTCTGCTTTTAAAACCAAGTCTATTTTCTCCCTTTTATCTCTGTATTTAAACACGACACCTTCAGGGAAGTTCCAGGAGTACTGGATTTGATTTGTTTGCAGGATTGAAATCAACTCTTTATAGGCCTTCCTTTTCTGACGTACCTCAAACAGAGTGTCCATTAGGACCCTGATATCCATTCCTCCCAGTTTCAAAGGGCTTGCCGCTGTCGCTTTAAGGATTAAATCCCTGGTCTGTCTTCGGAGAAACTTGACAACGATTTCACCAGGCAGGTTGTTGCGCTTTATATATTTTGAGTACGATCTATAGATCACCTCAATTTCCGATTCTGCCTCTGTCGCTGACACAGCCACCGCCGGTGCAATAAGCTCTGCCATCATTTTTTTCAAGTTTTCTCCCTGTGATTCGGCAATGCCCTGAAATCTGAGTGTCTTGTTTGCTTTTTCCATTTGTAAGTTCAGCAATCTCCTTTCCTGTGAATCTTGTCTTTGTTCCATCAATCCCACTTTCTTTTTAACTTTCTTGGTGTCATGTGCTGTCTCTTTTACTTTCTCTTCCATTTGTGCAGTCCTCTTGGTTAACTCGGCGATCTGCTGCTGTTGCTTTGCCAGAGTTTGGTTTGAAGTGATCAACTGTTGGTTAATATCATCGAATCTCTCGTTAATCGGCTTGAGCAGTTCCGATAGCATGGAGAAGACGTCACCCATCTCTTCCTGTCTCGGACTCTGACCGCCCCGTCCCGTCGTTCACCCCAATCTGCCTCGAGCGCCGGCCATTTTCAGCTTTGTTTACATAGCTTGTTTTTAATGCCCATAATCCCCCGGCAACCTTTTCTATTTGCCCCCCCCCCCCACTTTTCTAACTTCTTCGCTTGGCAATTAAGTCTCTCATAGACGTAACACTTCTTTTCTCCCCCCCCCACGCTTGTTCAACAAAGTTCATTTGTTTGCGCCGGAGGTGCCCTCCCGACACCGCTTTCAATTGGGGGGGGGAACTCACTTTTAAAACTTTTCGGCTTGATACATCCTCTGAATCATTGTCGGTCTATTCATAGACCTCTTGCAGCCTCGTTATTTCGTTGATCTCTTCTGCTTGTCCCGGTTGGCATCGACTATGCTCAGTGTAAAACTGAGCCACACAGTGGACAGACCCTTTGGGGCTAGAGAGCACCTCAATTCTCCGACTTTGCGCCGTCGAAGAGGTCGCCTCCTCATGCCCCCGGCTTGGAGCCTTTTACTAAGGCTCACCTGGGGGTGTCACTTGAGGTGGCACCCCTCCAGACCACTGGTGCGCAGATCGCCTCCCCAGAGGTAGAGGAGAGTGACCGCCATCGCCGAGCCACAGACCGGAAGTCCTTTATATCATTCTTCTGTCCTGCTTTTTATCCTCACAGCATTCCTGTGAAGTAGGATAGGCTGAGGTCACCCAGCAAGCTTCCATAGTAGTGAGGATTTGAACCTGGGCCTTTCAGATCCTAATCTGACACTCCAATCACTACACCACACTGGCTCTCAAGAAAGTTGCTCGGGCTTCCTTATCAGACAATCACAAAGGACAAGCTTCTATAAATAAAAGCTTGCCCACAAACTACTGCTCTTCCCCATTTGCCGCTTCAGAAGAACTTTGGTTACTGTCCTCAGCTGTACTCAGTTTAATAAGCGTGAAAATAAAGGCAAGCTGGTTATATACTTGGATTTCTAAAACATTTGGGGGCTAAATCCAGAAAGGCTTTGAGCTAAATCAGACTTCTGACAGTTGAATCCTAAACAGAGCTAGACTTGTCTGAGTCATTGAAGTCAGTAGGCTTACAAAGGTGTAACTTTGTTCAAGATTGCACTGTGAATCAGTTGAACTAATTATGATTATTGTGTAGTGGTGTAAAATTTCAGGAAATTTTCAAGCCACGGGGATAAAATTTGGGGGGAAGTGGAAATATATGCAATACTTACTTTCGTTTTCCGATCAAACTGAAACTTCTTTTACTGCTTTAACAGCATTAACTGTATCAGCTATACCTTAGCATTAACAATTGCACTATTTGGTGTATTTATGAAATTTGAAAGGTGTTTTTTGTAAAAAAAAAAACCCAACCCACAAAATAAAAATAAAGTATTTTAAGCAAGTTTTATTTTTCCAGTGCTCCCCTAAGTTTTCCAGTTTATTTGTTTCCTCCATCGGCCAGCTGAGCCACGGCAGATTGGGCCCCCCAAATTCAGGGGATCCCCTGGCCTCACTGGGGGAATGGCAACCCTAATCCTACACTGAAAACTTTGCAGGGTAGGACTTTGCCCCTATCCCCGTCATGACACAACTCACATGCCCTACAAGGTTGCCGTAAGTTGGCCATGGCATGATGGCAAAAAATAAATAAATCTGGACCAGCATTATTCTCACATCTCACACCATGTTTATCCCTCACCATTGTGGTTCCAGAATAGCATCTACTCCTTCCAGAAGACTGTTTTGATTTAAAATAGGATATGGGATCACAAAGCAGCTGGTCCCTGGGACTGTGAAATTCACAATTAAGAAAAATTAAAAGAAGAAAATAACTGATAAGGTAATGGTGAAGAAGCAGAGAGTACAAGTCTAATGTCTGTGCAGAAGCTTGTATCGTTCCAAGCTAGATTTTGCATTTAAAAAATAAAATAGGTCGAGCATGATGAGCAACGGATTGCAGCAGCTTGTGTGACTTGTTTTTCTTTAGCATAGTTAATTAAAAAATGGTGGGCTTGGTGTATATTTAATTCCTGTTTTCCCCAGGGTACTCTGATCCAGGAATGAATGAGCTGACAATAGGTGTTTTTAATGTACACCAGATAGAAGCAAGAGAATTGAAAGGTTATATGCTGTACAGCACGTAATGCTTTGCAATTTGAGTTTCATTCCCTTGTCTAGGTGTTTGCACTTTCCTGCCAGTGTGACATAATAATACTGCTGATGATTCCGTGACATTGTTTATTTTTATGGGCTCTTAAGTACTGTAGGAGATCTGCGACATTAGACAGGCTCCCTGTAGCCAAGTCTGACCCTGTGAAACTTTAAGAAGCTGTAGATCATAATTGTAGCCGCCTTTTGGGTTGTGATCCAAGCAGGTCTGCTTGTAAATGCTGCAAGTGTTTAAATCATCAGCTCATTGTTTGACATCTCTTTTGTGGAGTGAACAGCAAGCCCTGAATACCAAGTGAAGTTACTCTTCCCCCCCCAGTTCCATTTTCACTGCATTAGCTTGCCTTTTAACTTTGCCACTGCGGCCCCTCTTTAAAGCATCATTAAAAATCCCTGTGACTTAAATAGTTGTAGATATGCTTTTTAATTTTTAAAAAACTTTAACTGTGTAAATAGTTGGCTACTGGTTTTAGGATAAAATACATGTTGCCACCAGGTTAGGAGGAAATGGCACTTGAAGAATTGGCCAATTTTGATACAGAATCAGAGGTCATTTCAGGGGGGATCGCAGTTCCCCCGGGTGAGGTACGGGGGGGCGGGGCACATGACGAAGCCCCGCCCCCTGCTTCCAGCCGCCCCGCTTCCGGCCCCCATTCAACCAGGAGGAGGCAGGAGAAGAGGGAGGGTAAGTTGCTTCCTCCCTGCCTCTCCCCACCCCTGCCTGCCTGGGGCTTCCTTGCACTCCCGCCGGCCTTGCAGGTCCACCGCCGGGTAGGGTTGCCAAATCTGGATCGTCCGGGAGCGGGGGGCTCCCTGACGATCCCGGGTGTGTGTGCGCGCGCAGTAGAGCTCGGCAGTAGAGCTGCAAGACTCTTTGTTTTCCCCTCAAATTGCGTGTTCTTATTTTTGTATTGAATGAGGAGTTCACAGCTTGGAAAGTGGTAGATTTCTGGGCTTGTTTTTTATTCTGGCATCTTTGTTTTGTGGCTGTACTTAGGAAAGAGAAAGTGTGGCCTGCGGTATTTGTGGCTTCCTGATGAGAAAATGACTTTCAGGAAGTAGACTTTAGTATTATCTTCTGAAGAACATGTTCTCTGTTAGGAAGTACTTGAGCCTGCAGTGGGAACCCTGTTTAACATATCCAAGTAAGCCCCAACAACAACAAAAATCCATTCAAGTCTGTAATTACCTTCCTTATTCTATGGGTGATGCAGGGACCAGGACGCATCTACATGGGCTGGTCCTCATCAGAGTTGACCTGTGCAAGGACTCAAGCAGTCACTTCTCCCTGCCCCTGCCTAGGATTCTGTTTTTCCAGCTTTTCATGTTTTATCTGTTGAGGATCCCATGCTCTTTGGTCATGGAACCCCTTAATCCTCAGGCATGCTGCGTTCGTGCAGCTTCTGTCTGAACACAAAACGTTCCCTAGACCAGTAAAGTTCTATGGGGGATACTGGTGTAGGGGGAGCTCACTGGTGGTGGGCAGGCTCTCTTTCAGAGAAGCTTGTCCAGTGTGACAAATCTCCCTGAGGACACATGCCTCTGTAAGACTTCTGTCTGAGGTATGGCTGTAGGTAGGTTATTGGAAGATGTAGGTAGGTTGTTGGAAGATGTGTCAGATAGTCAAAATAATGCTGTTTGGAGAATAAGTTGTGTGGGTGATACCTATATTTCAGTTGGCCTCCTTTCTTTTCCTTGCACAAAAATGTTATCTACTTCCTCCTCTGTTACTAGCAGGCAATCTGATGCGAAATCAAGTTATGTTGGAACTGTGAAATAACAACAGAGTAGAACTGAGGGCACCTGTTTATGAAAAATGCGATGTCTTTGCCAACCACCTTACACAGCATGTGTGTGTGGCAATGTACATATTTTGAATGCATCTCTGTAGGGTAAAGTAGCTCATATAAAGCATCCCTAGCCTGTATGCTGATGTAAGTAACCTTTTTGAAGGAGCACATTGAGTCATTATTTCTCCAGGGTGGAGAGTAATGGAAATCTCTTCTTTTAGGGTGTGTAGACTTGTGAGAGCAGGCAGGATCAAACTGCGTCTCTGGAGCTGCATGCAGCACCTAATTAGTTCCAGAATATATGCAGATGAAGACTGTGCAAGTCAAGAGGAAATTCGTTGCCCCGTTTGCTGTCCTAGCTGCTACCAAATGAGATTAACTGTGGGTGACAGCACTGTAATTATGTTGGCCTCTGGAGTGTTCAGAGCTGGTCTGTCTGGATATCACAGAGGCAGGGCTTGATCCCTCAGTGGATCTTGATTTGGCAGTGTGAGGAATGTCAGGTGTGGATACAACCTATGTGCTACCTACTATCCAGCTCTAGCTAAAGGAGGGAACTGCAAGATCATTCACAGCCTCTGTATACCAGTTTGCCAGAGAGAGTCATGTGGTTTTCTTTGGCACTTATGAGGCTTGCTCGCCAGTCTAAGCAACTTAGAGGCATTGTTCCTTGTTGGCTGTGGATTGCTGTTCCCTTCATTTAGAGTGAGTCTGGCCTGGAAACAGAAGAGTTGGAAGAGGCAAAAGCCACCTGAAGATTGAAATTTGTGCACAGGAGGGAGGGTAGTCTTGATAGGCCTGACTCCTTAAAAAAAAAAATCCCTATCAGCATCTGCAGAGGAAGGTTCACCAACAGGAAGGAATGTTAGAAACAGTGAAATATAAATATCAAATTGTGATTCCTGGCTAGATTATTACTGTTTTCCCATGTGAATCTAGCCATCCCTAAAGGACAACATTAATACAGAAATTTAGGTATATATTTAGTAAGATTGCCCAGTCCCTCCTGGGTACCAGCAGGGGATGGGGGGTGGAGTTGCCAGATCCAGGCTGGGAAAGTCCTGAAGAGGACCTCAGTGGGGTGCAATGCCCATAGAGTCCACCCTCCAGAGCATCTTTTTTTCTCCAGGGGAGCTGATCAATGTAGTCTGGAAATGAGCTGTAATTCCAGGGGATCCCCAGGTCCTACCTGGAGGCTGGCATCCCTGGTATTTATTTATTTATCGAATTTATACTCCGACTCAAGGCAGCTTACAAGAATTAAAACACATAAATAACCGTTAAAACAATCATAAAACCATCTAAAACAATCCAGATGATGTACAGTGCTAGTGCAATCGGTCTGGCAAAGTAATGCTAATGACATTTGGCGACGATGGCAGCAGTTGATGTCCTGTCCTATTGCTCCACTCCTCATTATATTTCTTCTTCTGTGGCTGGCTCAGTCTGTTGATGATGAATCCAAAGGGCAGGGCTCACAATTAATTATTGGGGGGGGGGCTCCTAGTTGAAGACCTGGTGGAAGAGCTCCATCTTTCAGGCTTTGCGGAACTGCCTAAGGTCCCGCAGGGCCCTGATCTCTTCCGGGAGCTCATTCCACCAGTATGGAGCCGCCACCGAAAAGGCCCTGGGCCTAGTTATAGCCAGCCTGGCATCTTTAGGTCCCAGGAGGGTCAATCGATGTTGGGACCCTGACCGCAGTGCTCTCTGGGGAATGTGTGGGGAAATGCGGTCCCTCAGGTATGTTGGCCCCTGACCGTTAAGGACTTTAAAGGTAAGAACCAACACCTTGAAGTGGATTCGGGATGCTATTGGTAGCCAGTGCAATGCTTTCAGCACAGGCTAGATGTACTCCCGCATAGGGAGACCAATCAAAAGCCTGGCCACTGCATTTTGCAGTAGCTGTAGCTTCCAGATCTGTAACAAGGGCAGCCCCATGTAGAGAGCATTACAGTAGTCTAATATCGAGGGGACCATTGCGTGGATCACCAATGCCAAGTTGTTGCGTTTGAGGAAAGGAACCAACTGCCTAATCAGCCGGAGATGATAAAGGGCTAACTTGGCAGTGGTTGCTACCTGGTACTCCATTCTTAAGGAAGCATCCAGGAGCACTTCCAGACTCCTCACCTCCGGCACTGGCACCAATGGCGCCCCATCGAAGGTTGGGAATGGGATCTCTACCCTCGGCCCACCCTGACCTAGGCACAGGACCTCTGTCTTCATCATAGTGGACTTGTGTATTCTTTGTCTTCTCACTCTTTTTTTCTAGCTCAAGTAGGCTGGGAGCATACTAGAAGGCTTAGAAAAAGGCATTTGCTTTATGATGTATTTTAGGTATTATTTGTCCTCAGAATGATGACTGGGTGTCTCTAGTTAATCCTGAGCTGACACAGCTCATCTGTGTTGTTTTTGTCTAGATCATAAGATAGCTCTGTCTGTCTTGGTTTTTCTCATTTTTACCTATACTGGGTCAAGCTTCCTTTAAGCAGCTCTGTTATCTGAGGAAACGTAAATATATCTTTGAGCTACTGTGCTGCACTGGTTAGCTTGTTGGACTGGCATCTGGGAGACACAGCCTTGAATTTCTACTCTGCCATGGAAGCTCTCACTGGGTGACCTTGGGAGAGGTACACACACTCAGCCTAACCTACCTCACAGGGTTGTTGTGAGGAGGATAAAATGGTAGACAGGACAACATTGGAGGGGGAAGTGGAGGTATAAATGAAGTAAATAAATAAAATAAAACTTCCCATTCTTGAGGAGAAGAAATTGGGCAATTTTTGAGCCCACCAGATCAGTGAGGAGCCCATTTCAATTCAACTTTACCCTAATTATAGTCCACAGACTATCTCCTCATTACATGGAAAAATGTAACCAGTACCACATCACCCCACCATGTCCTTTGACCTTGGTAACCGAAAGGCTCATGTTCTACCTCAGCTGAGTGGACTTGAGAGTTTTTCAACTAGCGAACAAATAAAATGAGAATTAAAGTCTTAAGGAATGCAGCCAAATAGTTAAATCCTTTGCCCTACCAGATTTCATGTCTATTCAATTCCCCCCCCCCCCATTTCTTAAAAAAGACCATATTTATTCGGGGATAAATATAAAACTAATATTTTATCTAATTCAGATTTACATACATGCTTCAGACTGATAGGGTTGTATAGCCCCAGGGTTTAAGATGAGATTAAAATGATGTTAAGGAAGATTGCTTGAGAAGGAAGCTGCGGTGTTTCCCTTGGGTTTTGGAATGGAAGTGCTCTTTTTGTTAAAATGTGCATTGGCTTTTCTTGCTCTGAGGAGGAGCAGGCAGCCTTGGTATGAAAGTGCTGCTGAAGCCGTACAACCCTGAGAAGGGCTTGCTTTTAATCTTCCAGAGAGGGAGAGAGAATTGGCTAATAAAGGTTTCACAGTAATTCTGACATGTAATAGCGATTCAGCAGAAAATATCCTCTTTGTGGAGGAGGGGAGAACTTTTTAAAGCGATATTGATGTAATTATCATTCGTGGCTCTGAACAGCATCCCTCCTGCCTGTGCATTGCAGGGGGAGAATGCTGGCCACACTCAACACTCCCTTTTGTGTAGATATTGAGGGATCTGTGTGGAGTAATTGAAATGCAGTGCTACGAAGCAGCGGTGTAGCTTCACCACTGCTACTTTTAGCATTGATGATGGGCAGGGGGTGCTACCTATGGACCGTCTTTGTTAACAGCCAAGGATGAGACGGTGACTGAAAACTGAAGAAATGGCTTTGGAAGAACTGGTGTGGCGATTGTATGCGGTTTCCCAGCACACTGGTAGGAGGAGCTGCTCGTCTTAAATTATGCTGTTGAATATGACACTTTGTAGTTTTAACAGGATTTTTTTTTAACCTACCCCTGATCGTTGCATGTGTCTGCACTGATGGAAAAGAAAATTATTTGGTTTTACTCTGTGACTAGTTTTAACTGGTACCAGGACCTCATTCTGTCTTTAATAGTCTTTGGTAGTGGAAATAGAGGGGTCGGTTAGAGGAATCAAATAGAAAACAGGTACTTGTTCATACATGCCTCCTATCTCAGAAAGCAAGTCTAAATCAGTTATGAGCTTGTCCTTCAAGGTCACTTTGAAGGACTGAAATTATTTAATGGGGAGACTTTGCAATTAATTTCAGTTTGCTTTCAGATTGGCCTTTAAATTGCAAGAAATGTTTTGAGTGTGGTAGCAAAGCACTTGGTTTGCAGGAATTATCATCTGAATCGGGAAGAAATTCATGCAGCTTTTATGTGTACTTGATGTGTGTTTTCCTCCTATGTGCTCATTCGTGACAGATGTGAAATTTTACTCTTCTTCTGTAGAAACAAGCTAGTGGAGTGTTCAACAAAATTTATTGCTCTTCTTGCCACCAAGTAGGGATGCTTATTAGGAAATAAATCCTATTTATTTGGGTGAGCTCAGAGGGCTACATTGGAGGACGGAGGAGGAAGGAAAGTTCTGTTCTACTTGCAGAAGTGCATCCTGTAAGTAAAAGAGAGAACCTAGGAATTAAGTCCCTTCTGTTCAAGGTGCTTTACATTTATTATCCAGACAATCCTTATAACAACCCTGTGAAGTAGACAACACACTGTATTCATATTATAAATGGGTGTAGCCAGGGCTGAGCAGTTGCTTGTGTAAAAGGGCTGAGCGGTTGCTTGGGTGGGCTGAAACCTTGAACCAGGATCTTCCTAGCTTGTGTCCCTAATAATTATGCTTCACCATCATCATAATCAAAAGATGGATGTCAGGAGGGGTATTGTTCCTTCCTGTTGCTGTGGTTCGAGAACATGTTCCTCACTTGTGCCCTTATATCTAAATTTTGTTTTGCTATTTGCCCTGTACTACTTTTTGGTGCATGATAGGAGGCCCATCATCCAGAAAATAGATTAAATCTCGTACAGACTTCTTCCCTTCCTTTCCACAGAATTAAAAATGGATGCTGTATTGCTCAGAAAAAGACCCTGTGTACCCAGTGAAGGCATCTGATGCCCCCCCAAAGCCTTCTGCAGATGGAGGTTTTAACATGCTAACTTTTGTTCATTGCTGCTATGAGTATTGCCTTATTCCTACCTGCCTTTCGAACCGTCCTTTCTCATTTTTCTCTTTGATTGTGGAGGGTATTTAACAAGAAAGATTGTGGACTGCAGATGTTAGTGAGGGTCAGAACAAATCCCTGACTGAATCTTCCAGATGACTTAAGCTCCATTACAGCTGTGCATAATCCTGCTTTGAATTAGATTTGTGGGGAAGGGATGTGGGTGCACCATTTGATCCATTTATGATTTTCACAAAATGAAACTGAGCCCCTTGTGCTGTGGTAGCCCTTTCAAGAAAAAATACAGGCACCCCCCCCTTTAAAGGGCTAATAGAGCAGGGCCCCCAATTTTATTTAGCAAAGCTATGTACAGTTGGAAGGGTTATGCCCCTCCTTGCGTGGCTGCCTGCTGAAAAGCCTCATTTGGTGAGGGGCTGTGGCTCAGTGGAAGAGCATCTGCTTTGCATGCAGAAGGTTCCAGGTTCAATCTCCATTTAAAAGGACCAGGCAGCAGGTGATGTGAAAGACCTTTGCTGAGACCCTGGAGAGCTGCTGCCAGTCTGAATAGACAATACTGACCTTGATGGAACAAAGGCCTGATTCAATATAAGGTAGCTTCATGCGTCCATCTGGGCTTTCTTTTAAAGATGAACAGAGATCCATGGCATCTGTCTGTCAAGTCTAGTTTGACCCAAAAGATTGGTTTTAAAATGTGTTAGGGATGGATAATCTGAACTATTGATCCCTGAGTTCTTACACACTGTCGTTATTGAATGGCACTGGGTCTGTGTGGAGAGTTAATAACAGTAGATAATAACATTTGTGGGCTGTCAAATCACAACTGACTCATGGTGATCCCAGGACCATGGGTTTTCAAGTCAAGGGATGAGCACAGGTGGTTTACCATTGCTTTTCTCCATTTAGCCACCCCAGTCTTCCTCAGAGGTTTAATGGTGGCTGACCTTTTTTATCTTCCAAGCTCTGACAAGACCTGTTTGGGCTGCTGGTTGTAACACAGAAGAGTTCAAAATAGAGCCACCTAAAACAAGTGACTAATTCTTTTGAAGTGATGTTTTGCTAATGGGCTTTTATTTAGAAATGTTTAGTTAAAAATATACACTATTCAGGAATACTGAAGATTCATATGGTAATGTTGGTCTGTAATTCAGGGCCAGAGAACATGTTTTGCATAAATATATAATTTGAACATTAAATATGATAAAAGCAGCCTGGCTTGCATTGTCCAGTCATGCAGACTTGGTTCTGCTGGCACAGTTGAAATTTTCATTTGTTTCAGATGTATCTTCTGCATTTTAAACTCCTTTCATGTCATCTTTTGAGTCATATGTATTTTGCTTTTATTTTAAAACTTATTTTACCAGAGGGTTGTTTTTTTCACAGACCAATTGGAAGAGGAGAGTGTTAGGAGAATTAGACTCTTTTACTACAGCAGTAGAATTAGGTTGGAGGACACATTCAAGGTCAAGAGTTCTGATTTCCCCCCTCTTAAGAAAGTGTGCTACTTGAAGATTGCTGCTAGCCACTGTGTGAAAATGTCAAGTACAGCTGCCATACCACAGGGAAGATCAGACTAATTAAGACAGTGTATGTATTCCTATAAGATTCAGAAACATGGAATAATTTCATAAAACGGAGTAGTAGAAATTTTGAGAGAATGAGTTTCAGAAAAGACTGGTGTGCTTTTATTGTGTCTTCTAAACTGCAATTTAAGCTCTTTCCAGTCCAAATGTCTCTACTTTGGAATTAAGCCTTCTTGGTTTCAGTGAAACCCAGTGGAGTGTAATAGATAGAGGGTCTTATCTGTACTGTGAAGACAGAAAGGAGCAAGTTCCCACATTACCCAGAAGAGTAAGCAAACAAAAAAACCATAAATTAAATCCCATAAAGTAAGCCAGACCAAAACATATCAGAAAGGCTAAGCAGAAATCCTGATCCAAGCCATGGGCACTCAGATCCAGTGAAGCAGTGCAAGGATAACAAGATGGAGAGGTAGGAACACACAGCAAAGAACAGCTGCAACAGCTTGATCAACAGCTTTGATCAAGCCAAGGTTGTGTCAGATTGACATTTATTTATTTAGGTTCATTTTACTTCCTCCCCAGTGGGGACCCAGAGTGGCTTACGCCATTCTCCTTTTGTCCATTTCATCTTGTTCATTCCATCATCATAACAACCCTGTAATGCATGTTGGGCTGAGAAAGTGTGTGACTGGTCCAAGGTCAGAGACACCGTTGCAGATATAACTACACTCTAACTAGGAATGACACCTAAAAAGAGGTCATCTAATAAAACTTCTTATACAAGGACAGATTCCCACAGTGATGGGGAAAGGTTGGCTGGATCTTTGAAATTAGTTTTAACTTAACTTGGCCAGTTTGGTGTAGTGGTTAAGTGCGCGGACTCTAATCTGGGAGAACCGGGTTTGATTCCCCACTCCTCCACTTGCACCTGGCTGAATGACCTTGGGCAAGATGTAGTTCTGGCACAGCTGTTCTTGAAAAAGGGCAGTTGCTGTCAGAGCTCTCTCAGCCCCCCCTACCTCACAGGGTGTCTGTTGTGGGGAGGGGAAGGGAAAGGAGATTGTAAGCCACTCTGAGACGCCTTCGGGTAGTGAAGGGCGGGGTATGAATCCAATCTCTTCTCTCTTCTTCTTTAGGCTTTACTAAGGCAGAAGCCTCTCATCCTTCCCCACATCAGCGTGTGCTCCATTCTGTATCTGCCCAGACAGTGAAACGTGGATTAGGAGGTCACATGCATCGGTGTGGGCTGTCCTGGCTTTACTTTTACAGCAAGTTTCAAATTTGTATGCTCTTTGCGATTAACGAGCTTTAGCAATCAGTCTGAGTACCACTGCATGAAATGGGGTTACTCCTGAGTGGATACAATTAGCATTTCATGTCCTTTGTTGTTGTAGGCAAATTGGGTTACGGTGGGTATAGTATGGAATCATAACTGTGACTTTGCTTACAGGTGATTGCACTACAGTAATTATTTAGCAATTATTTACCAAGGTGTCCCTTATCTAGATAGTTGCTTTGTTTGAGAAACTGTGCAGCTGTCTTAATCTTGCAATGCCTTGAACAAAACAACAAAACTTTGTTACCAGGTCACTTTCTATACTCCCTAGCCTAATACCCGTCACCACATGGTGATGAAAAACTCACAACCTTTTCTGTCTGATGCCATTTTTAGGAATTTTAATGCTTTTAAAGTTTTTAATGTCATGTATATTCTGATTTTATTTATAATAAACTGCTTTTTAAATTATAAATCTGTTCCTGATGTCCTTCATATCGGACTCTGCTTACCAAAGTACTCCCCAGATAATATGGACATTCTTTTGTTCCTTTTATAGGAAGATTATAATGTGAAATGTTTAGTATATTTTATTTTATCAAAGGTCTGTAGAGAGTTTCAGGTTTTGTTGCAAAAGATATTTTGTTCACAATGATACTGTCATAAATTCAAACGTCTTATGGTTGGGATATGAACAAGTTATTTCCCTGATGTCATGGAAGAGTTAACATGTTTGTTTGTGCATGCTAATTTCCTAGTTAGTTTGCTTAGGACCAATAGAGTACTCTGCATGTCTCTCCTGCCAAAGTGTAGGTGACAGTATTCAAAGTAAGTTGGTATTGGAATTGTCTATTGGCTAATCAATAGATTTGAGGGTGAGGGGCGGAGGCTTAGGTAACTTTTACTGCCTACTCTTGCCTGGGACACAGACATGAGGTTTAGCCATTATACAGACAAGAAGTACGTAGATTAGAGAGCTACACAGGATGTTTCTTGTTTTGAACTGCCAGTTCCCTTTTCCTGAAGTAATTAGTGAACTTAATTTTTAAAGCTAATACACACGTGTGTGCTGCATTTCTTTTACTCTGCAATATTGCAGTACTCTCTGTAATAATCCAATAGTTACTGAGTTCTAGAAATGTACTTAGGGTTGTCAGCTCCAGGTTGGGAGATTCCTGAAGGTTTGGATGATGGGATTTGGGGATGGGAGGGAGCTCAGCGGAGTATAATGCCATAGAGTCTCCAAGCAGCCATTGTCTCACTTCCTCAGGTGCTATGAATGAGAAATCACATTCCACATTTTATAGGGAAAATAACAGAAGGGAAAGGAGAGGTTGGTGGCAGAGAGAGGCTTGCTGTGAAGCCAGTCGTAAATCTTTTAGGTGTGAAACCCATTAGGTTGTTACCCATCATGGATAACTAGAGAGGTCAGAAGCTCCAGCCTTTCTGAGAGAGCCAGTTTGGTGTAGTGGTTAAGTGCGCGGACTCTAATCTGGGAGAACCGGGTTTGATTCCCCACTCCTCCACTTGCATCTGGCTGGATGACCCTTGGGCAAGCCGTGGTTCTGATAAGAGCTGTTCTTGAAAAAAGAGCAGTTTTGATCAGAGCTCTCTCAGCCCCACCTACCTCACAGGGTGTCTGTTGTGGGGAGGGGGAAGGGAAAGGAATTTGTAAGCCGCTCTGAAACACCTTTGGGTAGTGAAGGGTGGGGTATAAATCCAATTCTTCTTCTTCTTCTCCTTCTTTCTCTCAGGAGATGCAGATAAGTGGCTTTTATGGCATTGTTCAGGAAATCAACTGTGCAGTCATGAGCAAAGTTACACCCTGCTTAGACTTAGAAGGATGCAGCTCTGCTTGGGATGGCAGTGAAAGGTGTATTATATGACTTAACCTATTTTGACAGATTCCCATCTGGATCAGTTGAAGATTAATTTTGCAGGAAGGACAAACGCTTGAATCAGACTGATCATTGAGAAATGCATGTGATGTTTTTGCTGTTAGAGACTGTATTTCTGTAACCACTGGAACTAGCAACTTGCTTTTTTTAGCACTACAGGAAATCAGGGAATAACAGGATTCTAACTAATACAATGCAAAAGAGCCTTAAGGATATGTGACCTAAATGTCTCTGGTTGCCCACTCTCGCTCTAGCCCAGCTCTGTGTACAGACAGAAGTGAAAACAGCTGGCTTCTTGCTACTGACTGCACCTAAATAAGGCAGGAACTAGCCCCGGATGTTCCAACCATGCCTGAATCTATAAACGGAGACTTCAGTTAATTATGTTTACATTACTGTGGTCTGGACAGGTCCTACAAGTAGTTACAACACACTTAAGTTCACTAAAACATGGCATGGACACAGGCAGAGAACAACAGGCCAGTCCTGACTCTCAACTAAGCTTTGACTAAAGTACTATTACTGAAGAGCATCTACTTCCTCAGATGCAGCAGCACTGGGTTGGAACAGCTTGGCTCTGGCCAGGAATCGGGGAAAGGGGAAGTACTGGGGAAGCACACCAAACTTTTCAGAGTCCCACTTTGTTTTGTTTAGAACAAAATTAGAGTCCGGTGGCACCTTTATTCAAGGTATAAGCTTTCATGTGCAGGCACACTTCTTCAGATACATTGAAATGAAAGTTAGTAATGTCATGGGCTAGCAAAGCCCTGTCTGGTATCTCCTGCCTTTTCTGGGATCAAAGGCAGTTTGCAGCTATTCGCCTGTGTCCTTATGCTGGCCGGTACCAACATATTAAGGTTTTTCTGGATCAGGTCGCAAGAGCCATGAATAATGATGTGTTTTTATCTCTTTTGAATGGATGCATATGTGAAATTACCCACTACTTAGCTTTTAATGCACAGAACGGGAGAGCCTAAAGGACAAATGTGCAGATTTAAAACTGTGAAAAAGGCTACCCAAAGTTTAGCACAACTATGCTTCTTTCTGGGGGGGGGGGGGGGGAGAGAAGCATTTGGGATCAGCATTTGTCCTTTAATTAAAAATTTAAAAGAAGCAAAGTTCTGACAGGTGGACCATTCTAACTTTTGATATACTTCTATAGTTCCATCCTTCTATGAATATCCATGTTTCACTTAACCAGGAGACAAAATAATGAACAGAGATAATTTAGTACTGTAGGCCCTTTCTGAATCTTGCTTGCACTTGAGAAAGGATGTTGCTTGCAGCTCTACACTGAACCTGTTGCTGTAAAATGATGGTTTACTAAATACAGGTAATCACTATAGTCTCGGACCTTGAATAGCCTAATGCAATTGAAAGTCACTTTGGCTTCCCTTTGGGATTGTAAATAGGATGGGTAACTTGAGTAAAAACCCATTCCTTTAATCTGTGTAGACACAATGTCTGGTTCTCACACAATCGGAACTCCCATCTATTTTTAGACTCCTTTCTCACTAACAGCTTTATACTTCTGTTAGGGAGCTTTCCTCTGAGGAAATGATTTCTGTATCCTCCTCCTTTGTCAAGGCATTCATTGTTTAACTATCAAGTTTAAACAAATGTAAGCTTCATCAGTGTTACTTGAAATTTGCTAACTGGGATACATTTTTGCTTTTACCAGCAAAGTGATCTTGTGTTTATACTACTTCAAAGCCACACGTTAGAGATGACTGCATCGCTAGTTGCCTGCACAACTTAGATGGGTATTGTGTTGGCATTTAAAGTTTATGTTGCTTTGTGTGTAGCACCAAAAGGCATTGGGAGGAGATAATGAACATGTTTTTTAAAGAGACAACTGTTTAGCTGTGGAAAGATATTGCAGAACACATTTATGGAATGTTTTATTTTATTTATATATCACTTTTATACTTTGCTCATATTGGTTTCCATAAATAATCCATAAAACATCACTCTATAAAATATCAATATGTATATATTACTGAAATTTTCAAAGATGATGATATAACCTAGCAAGGCCAAAATATATTAACCAAAAGCTCTGCACAGTGTCGTCTTATGCATCCTACTGAACACTACAGAGATGTCACATCCCTTAAAACCTTGGTACAGCTCCAAAATGTTTCAGAGGAAAAACAAGCATCCATCATACGTGTAGTTCATCTGTGTGCCAGATAATGGGTTGGATCCAGAGCAGCGTTTCCACATGCCAGAATTTCCACAGTTGGAGTATGACTTTAGCCTCTGGATCCACGCACACCAGCCAGATATGCCACCGAAATCCTCTCTTGGAGGCTTGGGATCATTTCCAGGAGAGGGGACTGCAAAAGTTGCACACTGCGAGATGGAAGTCTCTGCAGCCCTGGAAATGTCGCACTGGGTCTAATCCAGTGTATTAGAATGGTGGTGTAAAATAAACCTCCTAGAACTATCTCACCTGCAGCCACAGACTGAGCGGACATCAGATGTGAAGTGTATACTGCTTTGTGTCTTGATAAGTTCCTTGGCATTCGTATACTTAGATATCTGAGAAAAATAAATGCTTCTCTGAAACTGTAATACTTCAGATGCCATTTTGCGGGGACCCTTTTGGGGAACTGAAATGTGTTTCCCCAGAAGGATAAGTTCCTGGACTACATGCCAAATGCTTTGGAAGTAGTGTAGGGATATATCTGAAAAGAGTTTTCAGTATGTTGTCAAGCTACTGCGAGCCCAGAAAAGGGCTGATTTGCCTCCTCGTGAGGCATGAAGATCAAGGGCACCGGCGCTGCGTGAAGCGCAGCGCCCAGCAGGAGACGGATCCAACCTATTTAGGCTTGGCTCCTGAAATATCATCTGTTTAGGAATGGGAAATTCTGCCCTTCTCCATATGATGTTTTATTATTTCCATATGGTATTGTTATTTCTTTTACATAAAAAGTCTTCAGTGGCAGGTATGAAGGGTGAGTCATCTGTAGTTGTACCAGTTCTTTAAATTGAAAAATAATAGAATGTGATAGAGGATTTTTTTTTTTTTTTTTGCAGTCCCATTGGTTTATAACACTCTGGATAGATAAGTGTGAGTTTTACAGATGAATTCTAGATTACTCAGAAGTTAAGTCTTGGTGAATTCAGCAAGCTTTACTTCCAAGCTATTTATTTATTTCATCCCTCTGCCATGCACTCCTGCTTTAATGAAAAGCCCGTCTGATTCTAACACTGAATAGGAACATTTTATCTTACGCCATTTTTATAATCTAAAACTATAAGTGAGGAAGTTGATGAAATGTGCTCATGGTTTCATTGCTGTTGGTAAATTATGAGCGTTGTGAGCATTGTGTTTGCCTTAAGTTGAATAAATTGTATTTATTATTGATGCAAATTAATTTCATTGTTTTAGTATAGAGCATGTTATATACTGAAAGAGGCTAGCTGGTAGAGAGGTGAAACCCTTTTGTAGAAAGGTTAGTAACAACTCCCGTTAGATTGTATGAGAAACAATTAAGGTTTTCAGTTCAGAGAAAAACTTGCTTTTGCTGAAAAGCTTCATACATCCTCTGCTCAGGACTTTGTATTGGAATGCAAAAGGCTGAGTTCTATTATTCTCTGAGTAATGCAGCAGTTTCATTTTTGTAGCCTTTATATTAATTTTTAAATTGATTTCTTCTCCCAGAAGATATTCCTTCCTTTCATAATGAGCAAAGGGAGACCATCCCTGATTTTGTTTTTCTAATGATTTTGGCTTAAGAGGGTCTGTGTCTGAAATGGCAGAAGCTATAATGTCTGTTCACAAAACATGCTATATCGTGCCTTCTCTTTGCAGTGTTAATTTAAACTTTTGTTGTTGTTGCTTCCAAGTGGGGACCCGTGAAAAACTCCCTGTACACCCTCCTTCCCCCTAACACCCCTCTTCCATACTACCAGTTGGGTGTAGTGGTTAAGTGCGCGGACTCTTGTCTGGGAGAACTGGGTTTGGTTCCCCACTCCTCCACTCGCAGCTGCTGGATGACCTTGGGCAAGCCATAGTTCTGTCAGAGGTGTCCTTTAAAAAGAGCAGTTTCTGTCAGAGCTCTCTCAGCCTCACAGGGTGTCTGTTGTGGGGAGGGGAAGGGAATGGAGTTTATAAGCCGCTCTGAGACTCCAAGTGAAGGGCGGGGTATAAATCCAATCTCTTCTCCTCCTCCTCCTTCTACCTTCTCTTCTGCCACCACCTACAGGAGGCAAAGAATCCTGCTGGGGAAAACTAGGTACTGAGTGCCGGTAGTGTTTGAGCTGGATTGTAGCCTTCAGCCACCTGGCTGCCAGCCCAGCCCAAACACTTCTAGCACTCAACATCTGCTTTCCCTGACTGGCTTCCTTCCCCCTGAAGACTGTGGCTACTCTGGGCAGTCACTGCTTACCCCCCTACATTCCCTCCCCAGAGTCCAGTCCCAACAGTTCTCCTCCATCAGCCCCAGCTCAAGCTGGCTGCTTAGGCTCTGTGGCAGGGATGCAGGAGAAGGCGATGGTACTCATTTCCTGCTCTGTTACTTGGTCAGGGTGATGAAGAGAAAACTTTTGAGGTGATGGCTGAAATGAATAGGTTTGTGACCGGCTTGCTCATTCTTTCCCCTCCGTGCCACTCTGAACCCCCCCCCCACTGCTGCTGCTCCTTTTCATGTCTATCTCAACAGAGGTGGCAGTAGCAGCTCCCAAGCCTCTCTCGTTCCTCCTCCCTCACCCACCTGCACCATCACCACCTCGGCGACAGGGCAGCAACACCTCTTCCTCCTCCTCTCTTGACCTTTTTCTTCCCTGCCAACCACTGTCTACCTACTGAATTGTCCATTAGTGTTGTTTTATCTGTTTGGGTGGGTTGTTTGAAAGACTTGGGATTTTTCTGAAAACCTGGAAAAATCCCCAAGTTTACAGAAAAAATGTCCCCTTTTTTCCCAACGTTGCCCCAATACGGGGATTTAAGTCTCTGTAGGTGTGGCAGAATTAGATATATTCATTTACAGATTTATACTCCACTTTTCTCCCCATTTGAGATGATCGGTTCTTTTCTCGTGGAATCAGGGCTTGAATATCCAGTGAGTCCAGTACAAACTCAGAACTTTGGATCTCCCACTTGCAATCCCACACATACAATTTCATAAGTTATGAAACAACAACCTCTATTTCTGAAATGGCATGGTAAGGGGCTTGCAGACTAGGCTAGCCCAACCTCAAGCACCCTTCACCCCTGGTTGAGCCTACGTGGAGACTGTAACATGGCATTTTCCTTCTTTGCTAGTCCTAATCTATGGGGAACAAAATCAGCCTGTGCAGATCATTCAGTGTGAAAATCAATTTTCTGAAAGACTAGCTTAGATGAGGGATTTTATGCTTGAGCAAATGGATTCACTAAAGGTTAAATTAATTTCCTATTTTTCCTGAAGAAAAAACAACGTGTAGTAAGCAAGTCAAGGTTAACAGTGTTAGCTCTGCATCTGCCTTAGCTGCATTTAGGGTTCCCAAACTCCAGTTGGGGACTGAAGTTCCTCATGAATTATAACTGATCTCCAGACTACAGTTCTCCTGGAGGAAATGGCAGCATCACAGGGAAAACTGTGTGGTATACCATAGATTCTAGGTGAAATACCTCCCCAGATCCTCTTCTCCACAGGCATCACCCCCATGTGGGAGCTGGCAACTGTATTCAGAAGGCAGGCTCTGTTGCATCACATCCCTGCTGAGCTCCCTCCTCTCACCAAACTCTGCCTTTTCCATACATCCCGTCCAAATATCCAGGAAGTGAAGGGTCTCCTGTTCTGGATGGGGTTACACTCCTCCTAAAGGAGTGGGTTAGGGACTCCTGGTGGAAAACAACAAATGCTGATGGAGGCCACAAACACCTTTCACCAGTTTCAGAATGTCAGAATGGATCCATGCGTTGATGGCTATTGCATTATTATAATACTAAGAATAAGTCCCATTGTGGAAATAAATACAATGGACGCTAGAAAGAGGCTCTGGGAGAGTGCCAAGGCTGTGGGCACTCAGAATCAATTTGCCATGGCAACGTCAGCAGGGTATAAGGACACAGAGTCCACCATTTTCTCCAGGGGAATTGATCAATGCCATCTGGAAAGCAGTTGTAATTCTGAGTGATCTCCAGCTCCCACCTGGAGATTGGCAACAGTGGTTCCCCATTACGGAATGGCTGGTTTGGAGGGCAGAGTCTATGGCATCGTACCTGTCTGAGGCCCCACTCCTCCTCAAACTTCACCCTCTCCAGGCTCCATCTCTCAAATCTCCAGGATTTCCCCACCTGGAGTTGGCAACCCTACCTACTTCCCAGCCAAGCATCAACCTACCTTCATTTCCCCCTCATTGATCAGCTTTCTGTCTCCCCCTCACCAGCAGCCCCCGCCATGCTCTGAAGCCCTGACTGCCACATAACTTTGGCTGTCATGGGGGGGGGGGCAACTCAGCAAGGTATAAGGTCACAGAGTCCACCATTTTCTCCAGGGGAACTGATCAATGCCATCTGGAAACCAGTTGGAATTCTGAGTGATCTCCAACCCTCAGCTGGATTTTGGCAACAGTGGTTCCCCATGAGGGAATGGCTGGTTTGGAGGGCAGAGTCTATGGCACTGTACCTGTCTGAGGTCCTATCGCTCCTCAAACCTCACCTCTCCCTTTCCAGGCTCTATCCCTCAAATCTCCAGGAATTTTCCACCTGGAGTTGGCAACCCTATCTACTTCCCAGCCAAGCATCAATGTACCTTCATTTTCCCCTCACTGTTCAGCTTTCCATCTCCCCCCCACCTGCAGCCTCTGCTATGCTCTGAAGCCTTGGCTGTCATGGGGGGAGGGGTCTAGTCAGCAGAGTAGAAGGACACAATGAGTTTTCTCCCAAGGCCCAAATAGGTGTGGAAAGGGCCTTTTACTGACAGAAACCAAGCTTGGTTGACCAGCAGCAGGCACTGAGGGGAAAGTAGGCTTCCCAGCTCTGAGTAGGGAAATACCTGGAGATTTGAGGGGTAGATCCTGTGGAGGGCACCATTTGGGGGGGCGGGTGGAAGGATTCAGCAGGAATTTCCAAGCCTGGAGCTGGCAACCATACTTGGGACTGGGCCCAATGAGTTTTTCACAGAGCCGTAGAAAGGGTTTTGTTCCTTTGTCTCTTTACTGGCAGAACCAAGCTTGGTTGCCTACCAAGAGCCACTGAGGGAGAAGTTAGAATGCTTTGGCCGGTGGTCTCTATGGCATTCTATTCAGCTGAGGCCTCCCTTCTCCCCTCCCCAAACTCTGGATTCCGTAAACTGGCTTCCTTACCTGGAACTGGCAACCCTATGAGTCCTCACAACAGCCACTGAGGGAAACCTTTGTCCCACACTCAGGAACTAAGCAGGAGACCTGTGTTCGTCAGGAGACACAGAGCTTCTGACAGAGAACAGTGCCTGACAGGGGAGTGGGCAGGGAAGAGAAGCACACCCGGCCAATGGCATGCCAGTAGTCTTGACTGGCAGCCGGCAGGCCAATGGCTGAGGGAGCACATGCAATCTCGGCACCCCATATGCCAGAAGCCACTACCATTCGGCAATTATATATAAGAGAGATTACAGTTCCTTCTAGGAAAATCAAGAAAGTAAATAATTACAAATAGTGGAGTACTCAGTGACATGTGGACCTCATCTACAAGCAAGGCCTTTCTTCACCTTTAATTGTTGTACAACACTGTGTGTTTGGGGATGTGTGCCTTGGAAATAATCAATGCTATTACTTTAAGAATAATAAATGTTATTATACTGAGGTGAATTATTCTGTCTTTGATTATTGTGCTAACCATTCTGTCACACTGTTTACAAAGTAAAGACGGATTAGAGGACTTTTAGGATCAGTTGGGTTGGGGGGTTGTATTTGTTTTTGTTTTTAACTTGGGATTGGTTTTTATTGTAAACAAATAACTTTCAACTCATCAGAGTGGGAGGGGAAATTGAGACTATGATAAGAACCACAACCTGTATTGACCCAATAGACTAGGGTGTTTTTCCCTGGTGTGCTGTCATTTGCATTCAAATTACAAATATATGCATTTTTTAAAAAGTGTATAGTATTGGGGGGGCATCTTATATTCAAGGTTTTCTTCCTTTCAGGTAAACATTCACATGCATATATATTTGTGTGGTGGTACACGAATCAGTTGGGATGTGGAATAGTATGGTATAACTCAATCTCTTCAGATCTCAGAAGCTAAGCAAGATCAGTAATTGGATGGAGGACCCCAAAGGAAACTCTGCAGAGTCTTCACTTGCTTCGCTAGTCTTGAAAGCACCTTGCTGGGATCTGCCTCATGTCAGTTGTAACATGAGAGCACATGCGTACCTTACACGTGCCAGTTTATCTTTCTACTAATCTCCAAAGGTGTTTATGGCTTCTGCTTTTCTGTTATTTCAGCATAATAGTTTACTCTTTATGCAGAACTGTTGCTAAGGCTAAGCTTAGATGACTAACATAATTTTCACTTATAACCTAATACAGCCTTTTATTACTTGGCACGTAATTTTAAATCAGCTAGAACTTAGAAGTAGTCATGTCATTCTCACTTCTAAATCTTTGTTGCAGAAATGTGAGAGAAATTATCAGTTCTTTCCAAAATTAGACCTCTTTTGTATCTTGCTCACAAAGGCTCAGTTTGAGATTAAAACTCCTGTATGAGGTGAAAATATCCCACCTCACTGATGTAAGCTCTTGTAACAAATGCATTAGGACAGTGAGTAAGGAATACTTTCATTGAATGGTAATTTGATGCCTGAATAGAAAAAGGGGAAGATAATTTCCAGACAATTGATCATATAATGTGAGTGAAAATTCTGACCCTTCAAAAGCTTTTGCAAATTCAGGACCATGTGCTTGTAAGCGGCTTTGATTTCAGTTAAAGTGTGGCAAATAGAAATCGGTTATTTAAAAATTCAGTTTATCCAATTAATTATTTCATTGTCACAGTGGGTCAGATGAAATAGAACTCATTCAGTCTCTGAAGATATTTCACTGTGGCCACATACAGCCTTGAATGGATTGAGCCCAGCCAACTCATCTGTATTGCCCAGTGCATAGATAGAAGGTGGACCTGGTTGTAGAAGAAGAAGAGATTGGATTTATACCCCGCCCTTCACTTGAAGTCTCAGAGCAGCCTACAAACTCCTTTCTCTTCCCCTCCCCACAACAGACACCCTGTGAGGTAGGAGGGGCTGAGAGAGCTCTGACAGAAACTGCTCTTTTCAAGAACACCTCTGACAGAACTATGGCTTGCCCAAGGTAATCTAGCAGCTGCGAGTGGAGGAGTGGGGAATCAAACCCAGTTCTCCCAGATTAGAGTCCGCACACTTAACCACTACACCAAACCGGGTCTTCCATGTAGCGTAGACTTCCATGTAGCATGGAAACACTAAATATTTACTTCAGTCAAAAGAGGGATCTGCAGCACAAACAAGCCAAACACCTTTTCAAACCACAGCTGTAGTGCAGGCAATTGGTGAGATGGAGAAGAGCCAGGCCTCCTCTGTTGCGCATCCCTGATTTTACTGGTGAGGCCACCCTGGCTCTGAACCTAGAGCCATCACTTTCATACAGTTGAGGCTCCTTCTTGGCAAGCCTTTGAGACATTCAAGGGAGATGCATCACTTCATGACCCCCTAGCTGCTGGGCCTATAGGTCGTGGGTAATGGCACCCCTCATGGGGTTCCTGTCCCAGGTCTATGAAGGCACCGAGGCCCATGACTTTGTTGGAGGAGTTCCCCTTCACACTACAAATGATGGCTCAGGGTGGTCACCTAAGTTGTACTGTGTACCACTCAGACAACTCTACCCACACTGCTACCATCTGGGAAGCTGGTGGCTTATAGATCACTGAACTGATGGATTTCCTGGTGCCAGTTTTCAAAGTATTGAACCCATCACCCCCCAAGTTTGAGCTGAATCTGCTAGAGGGGGAGACTTCTTACTTGCCCCCCCCCAAAAAAAAACGGATTACCAGCTTGTGGTTACTCTGAATCAGGCACATTGTCAGGATTTTGTGGCTTGTGGGGCAATTTTCTTTTTGGTGGGGCAGCCATTATTTCTCTGTCTGGGTGAAATAGGTAGGGGGTCTATTCTGCCATCCTCCCATCTTGGATCTTATTGGAGGGAAAAGACGAGGGGAATGACACAACACCCCCTCCCCGGAGGAAAGAGTCCAATCAGAGGAAGGGACATAGGGGAGGAAGAATGAAGGAATGCCCCAGCCTGCACTTTGTTTTCCACCCTCTGTGTGTGCCTTTAAAGAAATGTTTAAAAATTACTTTAAAAGTTTTTCTGGAAAAAACCTTGTGGGGCTTTCCCTTTAAGAAAGAGGGTGGATACCCTAATAGCCCTGCCATAGCTACGGGCCAGCTCTGAATTAAAGGAAGGGTGGGTGGGTGTCTCCCTTGTTGTTGGCCAAAGAGAAGGGTGGGGTGATCACCAGCTGAGTATATGGATTTCCTTCCTCCACCCCCTTGATGCAACACATAAGGTGAGCAATGTCAGGCTGGGCTGGTTCCCCTTCCTCCCCACCTCTCAGAGGGCTGGGTGCCAGGACAGCGTTGTGTGCAGATGAGTGGAAGGGGATAAATAGAAGTCTCTGGGTTTCTTTCGTCTTAGGGATGGGGAATATGAAGTGCCGTCCTCTGCATAACTGTGGTGTGGCACCTTAAAAGTGAACAATTTTATTCTTATGAGCTTTGGTAAGCCCAAGTGCACCTAAATTACTCTTGCAGGTGCCCCAACACCTGTGTAGTTTTCCATTACATAGGCTAACACAATTTGCTGAAATTTGTCATCTTCCTAATTAAGTTAATTTTGTGGTGCTGAAAATACTGCAAATATATGCAAGGCCAAGGGTGCAGGCTTATTTTAAGCATTTTTTGAATTATATTTTTATCACATTTCATAATGTTAGGAAGTATACTTCTTTTCATCTCCTTTCTAGTTTTCTTGCCTCTGCAGCTCAGCTGAAGCAAGTCTCTTATGGTACCTGAAATATTATCAACTGGGGGAGGTCACATTTTTATCACAAAAAAGGCAGTCTTGTGGCCCCATGAGGACTAATGGGTTCATGGCACAACAGCGGTAAATCATAGCATTATCCTCTACTGTGGAATCTGTCAACAGATATGTGACTGCTGTAATCTCCACTGAGGAAAATCTTGTAAATGGACCTTTGCAAATGTTCAGGGTCAGAAAAGCAGAACCCCCGATAATGCTCTGTTCATTAAATGATCCACAGCAAATTGTATTATATGTTTAAGAAAAACCAACAGTCTTCCACTGACATGTTGAGAAACCATTTAGGGAAGGGGATGGAAGTGACCATTTTGGAGGGGAGATGAAAAGGGGTATTTGTATTACTCCCTGACCTGGATGGCCCGGGTGACACCAATCCTGTCACATCTCAGAAGCTAAGCAGGGTCAGCCCTGGTTAGTACTTGGATGGGAGACCACCAAGGAAGTCCAGGGTCTCTGTGCAGAGGCAGGCAATGGCAAACCACCTCTGAACATTTCTTGTCTTGAAAACCCTATGGGGTTGCTGCAACTTGATGGCACTTTACATACACACACACACACACACACACACACACATTTGCACTACAGTTTGTTTCTTAAAATTCCCTGTTGGTTTAAGTACCCAAGGCATTTATCTCTTTTGGAGAAAGAAGATCAGGTGCAGTTTACTCTGTATTTCCAATTAGCGCTGTAAGATATTCCTGGTTTGATTGTTTTGGTTTTTTTTGAGCGGCTAATTAGCCTGTCGGTGGTTGTTAGGCAGAGACCAAAAAAAGAAATCCTGTGTGCGTATGTTTTTTGAACATTACAGATCAACAGCCAGAGAGATATTTAGATCTTTTTTCCTGATGTTGTCACGCCATCTGTTTCCTTCTGATTGTGAGCAGCCACGATCATTGTTGTGATAAATTTCTTTGCTACTAGAAATTCTGAAAGCATGGAATAAAATGTACTGCCAATTGTATCACATTGAACTTCACCCCCCCAAAAAAAATATAGACTGAGAATGGCCAGTTGTGCAAACTGTGATGGATTCTGTAGTGAACCTGTACTTTTCATTCGCTGTGGTTTTTAAACGTAAATAATTGTGTCATGCACTGAGAGCTAGTTCCCTACTGCTCTTATCGGCTTCAGCTATTTTCTGGGATTGATCAAGTAGGAGGTAGTGCTACTGGTATAGAAGGAGTGTTTTTCACTGCTGTGTGCTGTTGTGGGAAAGTACTGATTATCTGAATACATCCACAGTTAGAGAATAGTTAGCGCCCAAGTGAAGCAGCGTAATCAGTTTCCGCTCTCGCTCTTCTGTATTGAATAAGATGAGGAAAGCAGACAGCACAGAACTTCCTGGTTTGGTTTAAGACAGCCATAATCCATACCCCTCCCTTCCTTCCTGCTGTAACTTGTATTTTAGGCTTGGGTTTTCCTTGGAGGTATTTTCTGAGATATTTCTGTTTTGAATGCTTTGGGGACGGTCAGTCTGACTCTAAAGAGCTCAGCTGCGCCTTTCCTTCTGTTTGATAGGGATGCAGTAGTACTTGTTATGGAAAGGGTGTATAATTCCTCGCAGTATATTATTAGTGTTGCTTCTATTCTACCTTGTTCGAATCGGCTACATGATGAGTGCTGACCTTCTAATGAAGATTAGATGGTGGTGCAGATGGAACACCAATTGTAGCAATTGCCAGCGATAACTTCTGCCTATGTAACCACTGAACTGGGAAGCACATGAGAAGGACTTCCAAATGCCATTCTGCAGTGGAAGAGGAAGACAGTGCTTGCCAATCGCAGAAGAGCGTTCTGCAATAAGAAGAAGGTCGCAGATGTGCAAAGAATGGTAGAACGGATTTCAGGATGAAGGGAAAATTCCACAGTGTCACCGGAAAGTATTTGCTGACAAGGTGCACTGTAAAAATCGGATGGAACTTCCTCAGGGAAACCACTGTGATTCTGAGTTCTTGCTTAAAGGTTCCAGAGATGGAATGTAAGTTCTAACTCTTCTCGTGCATCTTCCTCTAGCTTTGTCTCTTTGTGTGTGAGTTGTGTAGCCGGTTTCAACTACTACTGAACAGTGAGACTATTTTGTAGGTTCATCAAGACTTCATCACTCTTTGTGTCTGAGAAATCATTATTACAAACTGAAGAACTGGCTTCAGATCCTCCAAGCGCCTGTTTTGTGTGTGTTTTAATGGAAGAGGAATATAACTATCCACTATCTCCCAGTTTTATAATTTCCTGTATCCTTTTTCAACGACACTGTGGCATCCTGAGCAACGCAGGCAACAATAGGAAGATTTGAGGTGCCGCTATAAGGGGGGAAAGTGAAAAAGACACAAAATGTCACAACGTGGATATTTAAGAGAAGGACAAGAAAACCATTACCGGATTCTGCGCAGAGTAATCAACGTTCTCCACAATGCTTCCTCAGCAGTATTACGATCTCTGTCGAAGAGGCATGGGCGACACCCACGCTGCACCTTATCTGGTGAGAACTGGGTTTCAGATTCAGAATAAATATTCATAATCCATTTTTTTAAGGGTGCCAATTTGGTCATACTATTTGCTTTCCATAATGGAAGATAATAATGTGTGAAATGAACTCTGTGGACAAGTTCAGTGAGGATCCCACTATTGCAAACACGATGAGCCTTTGTGGGGGAATATGCATTATCTGTTGCTCCACAGTTTCTGTGAAACGCTTGTGGTTACAACTGTGTTCATATGTGATTACTTGGAGTCTAATGACCACTGCTCTGAAGTAAAAATCTTTGAATAGCATGTAATTTGCTTTTTGCACAGGATGGCAGACTATACTTCTTTATTTCTATTCCTTTTATTAAATCACTTGTCTTTTTTAGGATACTTCATATCCTGTATGTTTGTTTGTTTTTTTGCTGGTAACAAAATAGCTTTATTTAACTCCTGAGTTCTGTTCAACAAAGAACAATACTACACAAATAAGAAGTATAAATTCTATTGTTAGTGCAGCAGCCAAGATATTTGTTGCTTGTGCGTCAGCCTCTTTCACTCTTATGTACAATTGTAAACAGCTGAGCGCTAAGCTCTTGTTTATGCATTTCTCAGCTGATAACCCTAACTTGTCTTTAGTAGTTAATTGCCTTAAAGGCTTATGGTCATTGGTGCAGATGAAACCACCAGTGACAGAGAGTCCAGAAATGCAACTCTGTCTCTCAGTTTCTACTTTTAAGTTGCAGTGTCGTGTAAGGCCTGAACTACATGTTACTTCTTATATACGGCTGTCATTATGACTTGGGACAAGACAACAGCCACAGTCTCCCAATGAGAACTCAATTCCAAAGCACTGCAGAAGTCTTATTTGGACTGGGACTTCACTGTGTGTGGGAAAGAGATGCTTGAGCCTTTCCACCATACCATTTTTCAGACCTGAAACAGCCCCCTGGGTATTTCATAGATTCATAGAGTTGGAATGGACCTCCAGGGTCAACTAGTCCAACCCCCTGCACAATGCAGGAAATTCACAAATACCTCTCCCCCACACCCCTAGTGACCACAGTTCCATGCCCAGAAGATGACAAAAAAACCTCCAGGATCTAGAGAAAAATTGCTTCCTGACCCCAAAGTGGCATGTGCAGCCCTATAGAGGGGCAAAGAGTACCTCCCCGAGCCATTTTTTGATGTAGTAAAAATAAAAGTATTGTATTTTGCATGTTGAAAGAAGTGATAGCCCTAATATCTTATTAAAAGAATTATATACAGGTTTTTATGAATGTGGCTCTTCCATCCTAATAGAATTCCTTAGTGCCACAAAATCAAAACTTTGTTTTGCACGTCTGTCAGTAAACTACAAGTGAAGTTAGTTAATGACAGAACCGGGTGCTTAGTGGTCACCCCCACACTATTAATCTGTAATAGGCTTCTGACAAACACCTGTTTATCTTGCTCAGGGCATGAATTAAGCCTGCCTCAAGCACAAGTATTGATTAAAACCTACCAGCTGCTCCTTTTACTTCACTTTCAGAGTGAGAGATGAGGTTCAAAGGCCACAGTCTGGTTTTGTAGGGTTATGTGAGGTATCAAATTCAAATAGCCTCTTTTGTTGGCTTTGAAGATAATACCCTTGTTTCACCTGCCCCATTGCAAATTATCAGAATTCAAGAGTGTGTAAATCAGTATCTGCCAAAGTTAGAGAACAAAATAACCACACTCACCGCGATGAGTAAAACCTTAATGTATTTTGCCAAAAGTTATACATGTATACAATACATATATTACTTAAACAATTCTGCTTTTCAGGTTTTTACCATCTATTTGAGGATCTTGCAACTATATAACTTATTTTTCTAACTGAAATCTTTCTAAATGAGATCCTCAATAGTAATAGTAATAAATTGAACATCAGATATATATGAGGTATTTTTACAATTCAATATTCTGATATACTGTGGTTACACTCTATTAAATTATACACAATCTATTATGTATAATGTGGCCCATTCATGTTCCATAGAGACAACTTAGCTGTTGATTCCAGAAAGGGTTGCTGCAATGTGGTCTTCTCAGAGATCTGGCAGAAATTCTGGAGGTTAGGCAGTGAACTTGTCTTTGCTGTTAAATTCTTGTGTAAAATGATGTCAAATTAAATCCACAGCCAGCCTAACATGTAGTTTGGCCCCAGGAACTAGTGATTACAGTGTTGAGGAGAATTGGGTTCATATCTGCCTGCTACCATGAAGCTTGTCCTAGGTTTTTGGGCCCAGTTCTCTCTCAGCCTTACCTCTTCTTCCAATGGTGATTTGGATAGATGAACTGGAAGGTGAGAGAATTATGTATGGTTTCCTGAGCACCTTGGAGGATGGCAGAATAAAAATGTAGTAATAAAATAATGCATATCTCTGTAAGTGGCATTTATTTGTATTGTAAGATAAGAACATAAGAGACGCCAATGTTGGATCAGGCCAAAGGCCCATCCAGTCCAACACTCTGTCACACAGTGGCCAAAAATACCAGGTGCCATCAGGAGGTCCACCAGTGGGGCCAGGACATTAGAAGCCCTCCCACTGTTGACCCCCCCCCCAAGCACCAAGAAGACAGAGCATCACTTGTCCCAGAGCCCCTATCTATACCTTATGGCTAATAGCCACTGATGGACCTCTGCTCCATATGCTTATCTAATTCCCTTTTGAAGCCGTCCATGCTTGTAGCCACCACCACTTCCTATGGCAGTGAATTTCATTTGTAAATCACTCTTTGGGTGAAGAAGTACTTCCTTTTATCCGTTCTAACCCGACCGCTCAGCAATTTCATTGAGTGCCCACGAGTTCTTATATTGTGAGAAAGGGAGAAAAGAACCTCTTTACCTGCTCTATCCGATGCATAATCTTATAAACCTCAATCATGTCACCGCTCAGTTGTCGTTTCTCCAAGCTAAAGAGCCCTAAGCGCTTTAACCTTTCCTCATAGGGAAAGTGTTCCAACCCTTTTATCATTCGAATAGCCCTTTTCTGTACTTTTTCCAAAGCTATAATATCCTTTTTAAGGTGTGGTGACCAGAACTGCACACAGTATTCCAAATGAGGTCGCACCATTGATTTATATAGGGGCATTATGATATTGGCTGATCTGTTTTCAATACCCTTCCTAATAATCCCCAGCATAGCATTGGCCTTCTTTATTGCAGTCACACACTGTCTCGACATTTTCAGTGAGTTATCTACTACAACTCCAAGATCTCTCTCTTGATCAGTCTCTGCCAGTTCAGACCCCATCAATGTGTATTTATATTTAGGATTTTTGGCTCCAATGTGCATTACCTTGCACTTGGCCACATTGAACCCCATTTGCCATGTTGACGCCCACTCGCCCATCTTTGACAGATCCCTTTGGAGTGCCTCACAATCCTCACTGGTTTTCACCACCCGGAACAACTTCGTATCATCCGCAAATTTAGCCACTTCACTGCTTACTCCCATCTCCAAATCATTAATGAACAAGTTAAAAAGCAGTGGACCAAGTACTGATCCCTGCGGTACCCCACTGCTTACCACCCTCCACTGAGAAAATTGCCCACCTACACTCACTCTCTGTTTTCTATGAACTAGCCAGTTTTTGATCCATAAAAGGACTTGTCCTTCTATCCCATGATTTTTGAGCTTACTTAGGAGCCTTTGATGAGGAACTTTATCAAAAGCTTTCTGGAAGTCAAGGTAAATAATATCTATTGGAGCCCCCTTGTCCACATGTTTGTTCACCCCCTCAAAGAACATTAACAGGTTAGTGAGACAAGATCTTCCCTTACAGAAACCGTGCTGAGTCTGCCTCAATAGGTTTTGTTCATCTATGTGCCTACTAATTCTTTCCTTAATAATGGTTTCCACCAATTTACCCGGAATCGACGTCAGACTGACTGGCCTGTAATTTCCCGGATCTCCCCTGGAACCCTTTTTAAAGATGGGAGTGACATTAGCTACCTTCCAATCCTCAGGAATGGAGGCAGATTTTAAGGAAAGATTACATATCTTTGTCAGGAGATCCACAAGTTCACAATTGAGTTCTTTCAGAACTCTTGGATGTATGCCATCTGGGCCTGGTGATTTTTCAGTTTTTAAGTTGTCTATCAGTTTTAGGACCTCCTCTCTCGTCACCTCAATCTGACTCAGGTCTTCCAACACCCCTCCTGAAATCAGTGGTTCTGGAGTGGGCAAGCACTTCTCATCTTCCACAGTGAAGACGGAGGCAAAAAATGCATTTAGCTTCTCAGCCATTTCCCTATCATCCTTCAATACTCCTTTTACCCCTTGGTCGTCCAAGGGCCCCACTGCCTCCCTGGCTGGTTTCCTGTTTCTAATGTATTTGAAGAAAGTTTTATTGTTGGTTTTTACGTTTTTTGCTATATGCTCCTCATATTCCCTTTTTGCCTGCCTGACCTCAGACTTGCATTTTATTTGCCATAGCCTGTGTTCCGTTTTATCAGCCTCACTGTGACTAGCTTTCCACTGCTTAAAGGAATTCTTTTTACTTTTTACAGCCTCCATTACTCTGTTTGTTAACCATGCAGGCTTTTTCCTATACCTGTTTGTGCCTTTCCTAACCTGCGGAATATATATTTTTTGAGCTTCTAGGATCGTAGTTTTAAATAGATCCCAAGCTTCCCCAATTGTTTTGACCCTTTCTACTTTTCCTTTCAGTTTCCTCCCCACGTGTCCCCTCATATCAGAGAAATTACCCCTTTTAAAGTTAAAAATGGTTGTGTGAGTCTTTTTGGCCAATTCTCTATTTGTACAAATGATGAACTCAACAACATTATGATCACTGTTTCCAAGCGGTGCAATCACTTTTACATCTCTCACCAGGTCTTGAGTGTTACTTAGGACCAAATCAAGGATCGCCTCTCCCCTGGTAGGTTCCGTGACCATCTGCTCCATAGCACAGTCATTTAGAGTGTCTAGAAACTCAATCTCTTTTTCCCGACTAGAACACATATTGACCCAATCAATGTGTGGGTAGTTAAAATCACCTATTATTACACAGTGTTTTTGTCTAGTTGCTATCTTTAAGGCATTCATCATTTTATAATCCTCCTCTATCTTTTGATCTGGTGGGCGATAACAAACTCCCAGTGTTAAGTTTCCTTTTGGCCCCCCTATTTCAACCCATAGAACTTCCAGAAGCGAATCCAATTCACTTAGCCTCTCAATCTTTCTAGACTTTATACCCTCTCTGACATACAGAGCTACCCCACCTCCAACCCTTCCCCCCCTATCCTTCCGATATAATATATAACCGGGAATCACTGTGTCCCACTGATTTTCCTCATCCCACCAAGTTTCAGAAATACCCACAATGTCTATTTTTCCCTCCGACACCAAGCACTCCAACTCCCCGATTTTACCTCGGACACTTCTAGCATTTGTATAGAAACAGCTGTAATTTCCCTTACAAGTTAAGCCTGCATCCTTCCTCTTGCTATCTCGAGTCGTTGTCCGGCAGTCCATGTCACCAGCCATGGCCTCTGTGGACAATTTCAATCCACCTCCCTGTAGAAAAGCAACCGGTACCCCCTCACCTCTCTCAGATGAGCCAACCCGAACCAGAGACTTTTCATCTCCTGTCGGCTTTCCCCCAATATTCAGTTTAAAAGCTGCTCTGCCACCTTTTTGATTTTAAGTGCCAGCAGCCTGGTTCCTTCTCGGGACAAGTGGAGACCGTCTCGCCTGTACAGCTCCCTCTTGTTCCAAAAAGTATCCCAGTGCCTAACAAACCTGAACCCTTCCCCCCTACACCATCGTCTCATCCACGCATTGAGACTCCTGATCTCTGCCTGTCTCTCCGGCCCTGCGCGTGGAACAGGTAACACTTCTGAGAAGGCTACCTTGGAGGTCCTGGACCTAAGTTTCCTGCCCAGCAGCCTAAATTTCTCCTCCAGGACCTCACGACTGCATTTCCCCACATCGTTGGTGCCGACATGCACCACGACCACTGGCTCCTCCCCAGCACTATCTACCAGCCTATCTAAAACACGCGTAATGTCCGCTACCTTCGCACCAGGCAGGCAAGTCACCATACGGTCAGTACGCGGGTTCGCCACCCAGCTGTCTACCTGCCTAAGGATCGAATCACCCACTACCAAGAGCCCCCCTCCCACCCTGCTCAGGGATGGTTCCTTGGTGCAAAAGGAGAGCCGCTCACCAGCTGGGGAAGAGGTCCCTTCTGAGGGCACATTCCCCTTATCCTCAGCATGGTGCCCTGTTTCCCCTAGACCCTCATGCTCCCTGACAGCAGCGGGGCTGCCAGATCCAGAGTGGGACGAAGCTAACAAGTCCCCGAGAGTCTTTTCTGTGTGCCTAGCTGACTGTCTCTGGCCCTTTAGCTCACCCTTTGGCTCCTGCCTCTGGCAAGGTGCTTTCTTAAATACTGAATTACAGTCAATCACAGTCAAACAATGCTCCTTCCTCTCTCAAGCAGCCAGGACCCTGCAAGAACTCTAATCACTTTCACACACTCCCAGACCAGTCCTCCCACACAATATCCTCAGCTGGATCCCCTCAGCTGAAAACAAGTAAAGAAACACTCACCCCTCTAGCAGCTCTGGCTCCTGCTCAGAGCTCAGCTGGGTCTGCTCTGCCTCTGGCAGGTTGCTTCCTTAAATAGAGGCCTCCTGCAGCAGAGGGCGGGGCAGCAGCTATTCAAATTCACCCAGGCACTCAATCACAGTCAAACAATGCCCCTTCCTCTCCCTCTCTCAAGCAGCCAGGACTCTGCAACAACTCTAATCGCTTTCACACACTCCCAGACCAGTCCTCCCACACAATATCCTCAGCTGGATCCCCTCAGCTGAAAGCAAGTAAAAAAACAATCACCCCTCTAGCAGCTCTGTCTCCTGCTCCTGCTCAGAGCACAGCTGGGTCATAAGATCAGGATCTTAGGATAGCACATGTGGAAAATGTATCAGGAAAGGTTCCAGTGCAGGTGGTGGGGTGTTTTGACATGTTTAGGGGCTGCTATGATACTGAGAACAGAGTAACACAATAGTTCTAAGTCAAATATTTAAGCTGCCACTGGCTGACACAAGACACCATTGGAGAAAAGGGCCATCTCTGAACGTGAGTCATATAGAGCAAGACCTTGGATAATTGTGATCAGGTGGCTCTTTAGATGACCTGATTGCAGACATTTAATAGGTTTAATGGCAAGAAGTAGTACTCTGAATTGAGCTCCAAAGCATTGTTGGGAATTATAGAAGCTAATCATTGGGGCCTGCTGCCTTTGTACTGGTAACTTCATCCTGTACCACATGAAGTTTCTGAACAAATGTCTCAACCAGCCCCACACACAGGGCTGGCTCACCTGCTAGGCGAACTAGGCATTTGCCTAGAGCGCGGGCTGGCCCTAGGGGCACCAAACAGGACCCCTGGCCCCCCGCCAAGGCCCCCCAGCCCCCGCCAAAATCTTCCTGGCTAGTGGCTTCCTGACCGGGTGACTGCCGGCACCGCTGGCGCCTCTGAGTTCTGACTGGACATGGGCGCCACGCCAAACTGCACACAGCTGCCCCACCCCCGCAAAAAGCTCACACGCCACCCAGAAGAAGCCCTGCTTCTCACCTCCCCTCAGCGCCCCAGCCTAGAGGCAGTCTACCTGCCAGGGGGGAGGAGAGAGAGGAGTTGAGCCATGTGGCTGGTGTGGGCAGGAGCACCGCAGCGAAGGAGGCCAGCCTCTTCTCTCTGCACGTGCTTGGGGGCCTCGGAGCTGGACTGGCCGGTCAGGGGGGCTCTCGACGTCTTCGGCCCTTTGGCTGCCTCATCAAGGGCTTGTTTCTGTGTGGAGGGAGGGGGCCCCGGGGTTTTTGAACTCTGCACCCAGCCTTCCCCCCCCCCCGTGCAGTCTGGTCTCTAGGTCTCCCTGGCAAGGAGGTGGCCGGTGGTGGGGGGGGAGAAAAGCGCCTCAGCAAACGAAGGAAGGCGGAGGAGAGGAGGACCAGACTCAGGGTGAGAGAAAGGTATTGGCAACAGCTGCCTCTGCCTGCGCCCCCTCTCTGCCAATGCACAGAATCACCCAGCCGGGGGGGAGGCAAAAAAAAGTCCGGGAGCTGCTGCCGCCGCAGTAGCAACAACAACAACCCCCTCCCCAGCCAAGCATGGACAAAACTCTCTCTAACATCATACAAAGATAGCAAAATAAATATAATTAGCAAACAAATAAATATCATTGGACAAATAAATATCATTATCAATATCTGTTTTTACCTCTTTTGTTTTTATTTTTGGCAGTCTCATCTCTCCCTATATATAATTGAGTATGAACATTCTATATTGAACATTCTAAATTTCACCTCCTTAGTGTTAGGCCGGAAAAACTGCCACTCAGAAGACACTGGCTAGGTTGACTGGCTGCTTTGTGCAGTCCCGCCCAGCGTTCCAAGGTCATTTGCATATGGAAGCTGATTGGATGTCACTCCATTCCACACCTCAAACTCCCCCCCCCGCAAGGCAGTTAGAATGTCAGTTGCATATGGAACCTTCAAGGTCTTTTGCATATGGAAGCTGATTGGACTTCACTCCATTCCACACATCAAACCCCCCCCCCCCCCAGCAAGGCAGTTGGAATGGAAGCTGCCTGGGTGATTTCAGAGCAGCCACAGACTTTCTGCCAAACCTACCTTACAGTGTTGCTGTACAGATCGCAAAGCCGAAGAGAATGAAGTAAGCTGCTTTGCTTCCCCGCTAATGAGAAAGACAGATTTTTGCCTAGAAAGAGGCTGCTGAGAGGGGAGGAGATAAAGCTGCCAGCTTCAGGTATGGTAATTCCTGGAGATTTGAGGAGTGGAGGGGGACCTCAGGGACCTCAGACAGGTACAGTGCCATAGACTCCCCCCTCCAAACCAGCCATTTGCTTCTGGGGAACTATTGCTGCCAATCTTGGCCCAGCAGCCATCAAACCATTCTCTTCAACCCCCTGCTGTGCAGCTGACTTTCCCCTAGGGTTGCCAATCTCCAGGTGGGACCTGAAGATCTCCCACTGTTACAATTGATCTCCAGATGACAGAGATCAGTTCCCCTGGAGAAAATGGATGCTTTGGAGGGTAGACCCTATGACATTATACCTGCTGAGTCCTTCCACCCCCCCACCCAATGCTACCCTCTACAGAATCCACCCCCCAAACCTCCAGGTATTTCCCTCCTTAGAGCTGGCAACCCTACTTTCCCCTCAGTGCCTGTTGGTAGGCAACTAAGCTTGGTCCTGTCACCTACTTTGGCCTTTGGGAGAAAACACATTGGGGCCAATCCTGATAGGGTTGCCAACTCCAGATGGGAAATTCCTGGAGACTTGAGGGATGGAGCCTGAAGAGGGTGAGGTTTGAGGAGGGGTGGGACCTCAGACAGGTACACTGCCATAGACTCCACCCTCCAAACCAGTCAGTCCCACATAGGGAACCATTGTTGCCAATCTCCAGGTGAGGGCTGGAGAGCACTCAGAATTACAACTGCTCTGCAGAAGGGAGGGCAGAAGTCAGCTGAAGTCAAAGGGGCAGATAATGGTAGGTTGATGGCTAGCTGGGAAGGAGATGGGGTTGCCAACTACATGCTGACAAATTCCTGGGGATTTGAGGGGTGGAGCCTGGAGAGGGTGGGGTTTGCAGAGGGGTGGGACCTCAGACAGGTAGAATGCCATAGACCCCCCCCTCCAAACCAGCCATTTTGTCCTGGGTAACAATTGCTGCCAATCTCCAGGTGAGGGCTACAGATCACTCACAATTACAACTGCTCTTCAGGTAGCAGAGATCAGTTCCTCTGGAGAAAACAGTGGACTCTGTCATTATACCCTGCTGAGGTCACCACAGCAAATTGACACTGTTTGCCCAAAGCCAGAGCACTCCCCCAGAGCCTCTTTCTAGATCCCGTTGTATTGCTTTCACAACGGGCTTTACTGCTAGTAAAAATATAAATTAAAAAAAAAAGGTTGCATATTGACTGCGGGGCCATTTCAGGGGCAAGTGTTTTTAATCATAGTGGATTCTTACTCGAAATGGTTAGAGGTGGTGCAAATGTCAAAAATTACCTCGGCCACAGTAATAAAAGCCCTGCGCCGTATTTGTGCCACCCACAGTTTTCTGGACACTATAGTGTCCGATAATGGAACACAATTCACATCAAGAGTTCCAGGAGTTTCTGCGTCACTCCAGGGCCAGCAACGGGATGCAGAGGCCTCCGGCAACCGCCGCCGTTCCCCCACCCCCCTCCCACCCTCACCCACTACTGTTTACCTTACCACCATCCAGCCTATGCGTTCGTTACAGACCACATCTTTCTAGATCTCGTTGTATCGGTTTCACAACGGGCTTTTCTGCTAGTTTATTAATAAAAAGCAAATTTGCATATTTATCTGTAAAAATGTGTGTGTAAAATATGTTCATGTCTTACAGCTCTCAAACATCTGATGTTTATTCTATGTGGCTCTTAAGTTAAGCAAGTTTGGCCACCCCTGGCATAGATCATGGTGATCAGGCTTCTGGAAGGCTGTTCTCATGGTTGGAAACAAATGTCTTGCAGTGTTTCCTAAAGACCAGGAGATGCATCCATGGGCCTTTCAGGGAGGACACTTGATAGTGTTATGCTGTCCAGCATTTCACAGATGAAAGACTTTTTCCTGGGAAGTATGTGTGCCTTCTTTGGGAAACCTGCCTTTCACTTTGAAAAACCTTGTTCAACTTGACAAATTACTTCCTGGCACTGAAAGCATGGGTTCTTCTAGGTCATGTGCACTCAGTTGAGAATCCGATCTTGTTAAAATTTGAAGCCAGGCAGCCGAGACCCAAGTGCAGTAACCGAAGAAAACACTGTACTTAAGTTCAGACCTGCTGCCTGTCCCAAATCCTGAGTGTGTGTGGCTTTATAACACACCAGCTGCTTGGTACACCTACTTTATGTAAACATCCTGAGATGCTGTTGACAATTTTATAACTGAAGAGAGAATAATGAAGCACAATGGGTGGGAATAACATTTATGAAGTCTGACTGATTTTAAAGGAGCAAAGTTCACTGCACACAAACAGTAGGGCCCAGACCAGGAAAGCCTGCTTTTAGAAGAAGGGGGAAGGTGGAGATTTCACTAACTCTCGGACCTGACGAGAAGATGGGTTGTGCTGGAATTTCAGTAGAAGAAATGCAAAGCTATTGTCTTTTTTCCTGTTGCAGCTCCTGGCTGGTTTCCATGGCTCAAGGTAAACAGAAATTTCTGATCGTGTGTCGGAATGGAGGATTCAAATGGGCCTTCACAGTGCAGTGGCCACTTGGGCTTTTTTGTATGGCAATGATCTGTAGTTTCTGGCACATGGCCAGGTGAATCTTGCCATGCCTTTGTGTCCCATGTGTATCAGTGGCAGAGGTGTCATAATAGTTTCCTCATTGTACAGCAGAGGCTCCAGATCACCAACTTCTCAGATGGTCTCAAGGCCTAATGATGTGGGACACTGGAATCCCATAATTGGAACTCCAGCCCGTAAAGCAGCTGTGGTTGTAGATCAGGGTGGTTGTGCTGGGGAATGATATTAACAGTTTCCCCTGGAACATTTTCTCCCCTCTAGGCTGTGTTTAGTCTCAGTAAGAAAAATCAGGTATCCATATGGTTTCTGGATATTTTGTTTTCTCTCTACCGGGTCCTGAATCAGTCAGGGAGACAACTTCCCATGGTGGGAAAAGGTGAAAGGTGTGAGGTTCAGAGCTCTGTTCTCCAGCACCATTATAATATTCTAGGTCAGGACCTTGACAGCTTCTTTTTACATCCCAATAATACAGCTGAAGATTATGTCTTGGACTTCCAGTATCATGTGTAGTTTGAGTTTTACAAGAAAGATTATTTGCTTTAACTACAGGCAAAAAGAGTCTCTTGTGGTAGTTGAAATTCCTTCCTTTCTTTTTTTTCACTGTTCAGTAATTGACTTTATTCACAGGTTTTAGGACTGCTGGATGGGGGGGGGGTACAGTCAGGGCCTTCATACTTTGATTTTAATACTATTGGATCTTGCTAGCTATAGGCAAATTCCATGTAAGTCTAACCAAATGCACAATTATTAAATGAAAAATTTGTTAAGAATGATGGATACAAAGTAGTTGCTGATAAAAAAGTCCTTGCTATAATGAAATGTCTTAAAACAGATTAGAAAGAGAATTGGGCCGCAGAGGATAATACCTCCAAAATAAAAACCAAGAGGATTTCAAGATAAGTATAGCTAAGAACTGATTTGCATTTTATAGGAAACTAGGAAAAAGGCCCGTTGTGGAAATAAATACAATGGTATCTAGAGAGAGGCACTGGGTGGGTACCCCGGCCTTGGACATTCAGTGTCAATTTGCTGTGGTGACCTCAGCAGGGTATAATGACACTGAGTCCACTATTTTCTCCAGAGGAACTGATCTCTGCTATCTAAATAACAGTTGTAATTTTAGTGATCTCCAGCCCTCACCTGGAGATTGGCAATGATGGTTCCCCAGAAGGGAATGGTTGGTTTGGAGGTTAGAGTCTATGGCTTTGTACCTGTCTGAGGTGCCACGCCTTCTGAAACCTCACTCTCTCCCCGCTCCATCCCTCACCTCTCCAGGAATTTCCCACCTGGAGTTGGCAACCCTATCTCCTGCCCAGCCAACCACCAACCTACCTTTATTTCCCCCTCACTCTTCAGCTTTCCATGCTCTGAAGCCCTGACTGCTACGTCACATTGGCTGTCATACAGGGGCCACCTCAGCAGCATATAAGGATACAGAGCCCACCATTTTCTCCAGGGGAACTGATCTCTGCCATCTGGGAAGCAGTTGTAATTCTGAGTGATCTCCAGCCCTCACCTGGAGATTGGACACATTTTACCTCAGAACAGCAAACTGTTTAGAATGCTAGAGGCAAAAGCCAATCAAGTTGCATATGCAAACGACCTCTGTGTTCCGAGGCAAAGGCCAATGAGGCTGCATATGCAAATAACCTCTGTGTTCTGACTGGCTATGGGGGTGGGGGGAGGAACAGCAAACTGTTTAGAATGTTGGAGGCAAGACTCAAGCAATGCAGCCAGTGGATAGGGACAGATTCTGAGTGACACACCAGGGCGCCAACTAATTCCGGAGCATGTGGAATGTCCTAGAGAAGTGCCACCACCATTCGGCTTTTATATATAAGGGAGATGTTGAAAAGCAGGTGACTGGGTGCTCTTGCTTTTTTGTTGGGTGGTACTGGGGAAGTCCTGGGTGGTACAATGGGTGATAAAGGAGAAGTCCTGGGATTTTGTTTTCCATGCAGTGAGCAAGTTTAAAATATAGATGAATCTTATGGGAACTCTTTGGTCAGGAAGTCCTTTATTGCCAGTTTCAGATAAACTAAGATTGCATCCAAAGACATTCAGGTTTCCATAGTCTCCCACTTAGATGATTCTTATTTTCTCCAGTTCTCTTATCAACTGGTTTGGGAGATTTTAATAGAGCATCTGAAAAACAGACAGAATTGAAGCAAATCATTTGTTTTCTGTGATGTTTGCAGTTGGATGCTCATTTGTTTGGAATTGTTTTACTTCCCTGGGGAGAGTGTGCATGCACACACAATCTTACACTTCAGCAAGACTTTTGTCGTACCCCTTAGAATGCAGTGTGCTTTCTGCTGAGGTGGAACTAGATGTTGTAGCATGCAGTAGCAGGTTGTGATTGTGAGAATACTGTTGGTCATTGTGTGCCTCAAGGCGAACAGTTTCCAGAAATTCTGGAGAATTAAATTATTTATTTACTTCATCACCCGCCTTTCTCACTGAGGCTCAGAGCAAATTAGTATAGTCCTGGCCCAAACCTGGTGGAACTCTCTGCCAAATACCATCAGGGCCCTGCGGGACTTGATGCAGTTCCCCAGGGCCTGTAAGGCAGAGATGTTCCGCCAGGCTTTTGGTTGAGGACAGTGACGGTTTGCTTCTTGGCTGGCTCCCGTTCTCTTCCTCCTGATGTTTACCTTTATTTTTCCCTCTTCCCCCTTTCCTGCGAAGTAGCCGGCGTCTGCAATCAGATTAATTAGTATTCTCCATCTCTTTTCTTCGGATATGTGTTATTGACATTTTAATGATTTTATTTGCTTGTGTTTTATGGATACTGTACACCGCCTAGAGCCCAGCAATAGCACAGATTGGGCAATTAATAAATCCAGTACATAAATAAATAAAATTACTTGGTTGTGTGGTGTAGTGTCTAAGAGTGTCCAACTAGTATCTAAGTTTGAATCCGCATGTGTGCCATGGAAAATCAGTAGGTGACTTTGGGCCAGTCATATTCTCAGGGTTGTTGTGAGGGTAAAATGGAGGAAAGGATAATGTTGTGAGCTGCTTTGGGTCTCCATTGGGGAGAAAGGTGAGGTATGAATGAATTAAATAAATAATAAGTAAATAAGTAGCACAATGGCATGAAATATCTAATATGCAATGAAATAGAATTACAAAATTAGAAACAATGCAAAAAGTAACAGACATGATATATCTGTGAATATGTATGTAGCAGTTGAAATTACAGAATTAGAACACAGTGGAGTAAGAGCAGCACAATATATACAGCAGGTAGATAATGCATACCGTAAACAGTGGCTTAGACTACAGTGCTGTCACTTTATAATATGTGCTATATGTACAGCCTTATAAAACCTACACTTAATTTACAATTTAAGAACATAAAATTCAGTTATACTTGGCATGAAATTGTGGTATTTGGCATATTTATCAAATATAAAAGCATGAATGCCTTGGTGTGGTTAATTGCACAGATATCTGGTATTAAAGAGTTCTTCAGACTACCACACTATATGCTATCTTGTCCGTGTATGTCTTAACTTTTTGCCATCTGAGAAGTAGGAAAATATAAAAATTGAAAATAGAAACCATAACATTTGTAATAAACAAAAGGTTAATTATTTAGACTTAGAATTAGTATTCATATTCTTACAGTATTCAGCACTATCAGTAGATTTTAACATTGACATAACAATACTGAAGTTAGTGTTTTCAGTAGTAGTTTATATTATTTATTTATTTATTGGTTTAATTTGTACCCTGCCCTTCCCCGCAAAGCAGGCTCAGGGCGGCTCACATCAATCAATACACAATTTAACACATAAATACAATTAAGATCTACATAAAATCATCTAAAACAGTTCAGGTTATAAAATCAGATTTATAAAGTGCTGGAATGATCAATTAATTATTATGATGGCGTACTTTGAAAAATGTGCCCGGAGATCTAACAAACAAGGGCGGCACAGGCTAGTTTATCATAAATAAATGTCATATTAGTCATATACAAAATTAGTAATATTTTAAATGAACATGCTCGTAATATTATGTTGCCTGTGTCTATAGAATATATGGTAGTTATTATTACGTGCTTTAGATTGCCTAAAGTTCTTTATGGTTTTTAGCATTTTGAGTAAAAAATCCTAAAGAGAAAATGTTTCAAAGGTGTTTTTTTTCATCCTGTTGAAAAAACTAAATAATTAGTGGGGGATGGGAAAACTAATTGTTTCCTTATTTCTTCCATCACCACCCCATCTTAACATCTCTAGGAGGTACCCTCAAGGTCAAAGGAGGCCTAAAGTTGTTTAAATGAAACTGGCTTTCTAATAGATATTGACCAGCGTTTCAGGGAAGTGAGGGCAACAAAAACAAGTGGTTCTTATGCTAATGCCCAGCTCAGATAGCAGGACCACGTATATATCCTGCACTACCCACTGCAGAACTTTGCTGGATCAAGTCGCATTAAGAAAGTTCTTGTTCTGTACAGCTATGGTCAGTCAGTGCTAGAGCTTATTTTGGTTATCTAGCTTGATTGCAAGAATGGGAAATGTTTTGCTGGCACACTCTGGAAGAAGACAGGAAGATAGACAAAGAGGTTTCTCCCACCTTACCCAATCCCCCCTCCCTCTCAAAATTAGACACTTTCAGCCAGAGTTGAAGATTTGGTTTGTATCCTCTGCAAGACGTTAGGGTGAACGTTTCACAGTGGTGTCGGGATTAGGCAGCCCTTCATGGGTCTATGGAAACCCTGTAAAGGGGCTTCTAGAATGACTGAACTCTGGAATATGTAATATAAGACTATGCTGGGAAAATTGAAATGATCTTTCTGGACAAGATTGTTTCCTGTTCCTTGTTGGGTTTTGTGTGTGCGTGTGTTAAGCAAATAATACCAGCCATACCCACAAAGGAACCATGCAAACAACAGTTCTTAATGTAGAATGAGACGACTCTCAGACTTGCTTACATGCATGTTGGGACTAGACAGGAAGCTCCATAGGAAACTGAAAAGGAAAGAAAATGGTCAGTGTTTTAAACAGAAGATTTAAAGAATAAGTATGTTTCTTTGAGGTAAGGTTGTGCTTCCTATTTGGCTCGCTAAACAAGCATGAATACCGTAGGGGCAACTGTGTTTCCTAGTAATTAATGACAACAAAACTATTAAAACGTGTAAGCTTTTGTTTTGTATCATACTCTAACTTACCTTTCTTAGAGTATTTAATTATTAAGAGAGTAATAGTATTATTATTAAGAGAGTAACATGCCCAATATTCATCAAATGTATTTTAAATATCATCGCTTACTTATTTTCAGTTATGTAGCTGATGTTATGTAGTGTGTATTAGAAGAAAATTCATCTAGGGGCTAGGTTTTTAATTCATAATTTGGCTGAAGGGTTGGTTTTGTGAAGAATGTGAAGCTCTGTTGGCATTTATTCTTCCTTCTTTAGGAAATAAATCCAGGTACTGAAAAAATCCATGATGAAGAGCAAGGATGGACTTATTTTTCTCTTGCTGCTGTTCTTATTTCTTTTTTACAAGACCTTATTAAAACCGTTTGCTTCAGAAACCAGAAGAAATGCCTTGTCCAGTCTCATTACAAGCTCTACCAGAAACTGGCCAGTTGTTCCATTATGGACCACGATCTGTCTTCTGCTCCCCTCTTCTCCAGAGGGGAAACTCTGCCTCATAGAAGAACAAGTCTAAGTAGCTTGAGAAGTGTATACCACCAAGGTGTTCCATTCTGCCAGTGGACTGTACTACTTTTGTGCGTTTTGAGATTCTCTGTACCTCATAAGGAATCTGCCCAAGCTGTATAGGTGCTATATCACTATTGGGAAGCAGGTGTATTAAATAGGCCAAAGTCCCTTGTGTCTTTCTAATTATAAAGTGCACAGTTGTGGGCACTTGAGCCTAGAGTGTTGAGTGTCTGCAGTGCAAAGAGTTGCACAGTGCAAGCTAGTTCTATCATACTTGCTTTGCAGAATTATTTGTGAGGAAGGGGAATGCCAGTATATGTTGCACAGACTGCAGTAGGTTCATGGTGAACTGCGCTATGTCTTACATCCACAGGAATTGAGAATCTCTACACAGTCAGTGTGAATCAGACCCTCCCTGTTCTTTCCAAATGCTTCAGAGAGGAGTACCATAGAAGACCCAATCCTTCTGTTTGTCATCAGTGCACACCGGGCCTTTATGGACCAGTCAGTCCAGATCTTACGTTGAGGAAAAGAATCTGAAAATCTAGGTGGAATTTTATAAATTCTCTCCTTGCTGTTCTGCCCAACACATCTGCAGCTGGCACAAGAGTCTCCATTGATATAAGAAGCAGGAGAGACAGCTTCACTTGTTTCCCTTTTCTCACCCAACTGCCTTGGTTTTTTGTCCATCTGGTGCTCCAGCTCCTAACATCAGATTTTGGATGGGCAAAAGGGTCTGTTAGTGGGGGGATTGTATCCATGAATGCCTTCTGTAAGCATTTTCATTGATTCCAACCTAATAGATTTGATGGTCAAACCTTTAAAATCATATTCTAGGACACATTTTGAGCAGTGTCCTACCATCCATGTGCATAAGGCACAGGAAACTTCCCCATGTTTTTCTGCATAGTTGTAGCTCTTGGAAGGATAATTCTTGAGAGTTGCAGGATCTGCACAGAGGCCTAAGGATCAGCAGGCTGGAGTGAGAATCTCCACTCTTTGTCCTTCTTCAGTCTGGCCCCCCACCCCGTCCACGCAGCTGTTTCTCCATGCTGGTCCCTTGACCTTGGGACTGATTTCTTTTCAGGGGTTAGAAGGAGCTGTAGCAATCCAGAGGGATGTGTGAAAACTATACCTTCCACCCACAGAGTAGTAGGATACTTCCCATTGATGCCTCCCTCCCCCCCATGAAGGGTGTGGCTCATCATCTTGTTTTATGCTGCAGACAGATTTGCATTCAAGGATCTTATGGTTGTTTGAGCAAATGTCACATCACTGAAGTTCTAGCCTTATGTGCCTTTGAGCAAGAGCTACAGGAAGCAGTTCAGTGAATGACAACTTGCTTTGCAAGTATCTGTCATAGTTTAATAGAGGATCAGGTATGTTTACAGAAGATCAGTATACACTGAGAAGAGGAGGAAGGGAATCGCACCAAGGCTGCAATCATTCTTTACTCAGTTCAATATTGCTTCAAAGAGCTAAGGGGAGGGAAACCTCCAGTGGTAATCTGCTCTTAAACTATCTGGGTTGCATAAACCTGGGCAACAGATTGTGCTCTTGTAGCGCTGATATTCCTTTGTATTGTGAACATCACTTAAACAGTAAAGGATTAGGGAAAAGAGCAGTTTGGTAGTTTAAACTGGGGATGGGGAAGCTTGTCCTGAGGATTACCTTTAGGGTCTTTGTCAAGGACAAATCCCCAAAATACAGATAATACAAAACACAGTGAGACATGCAGTGAAAATGTAATCAGCAAAACAACTGCGTGTAGAAAAATGTGTTTTACCTAAACAAAGATGATTAAACTACTCAAACTATTCAGTGAAAATGAATTTTGTATCATAAACACAATTTATAAATACAAATTCCAAAGCTATTCATATACCAACAATACCAAAATTCAAATTCTCAGATCCTAGGGCAAAAAACCCAAACGTTCTCACAGTCCATCACAGGTTCAGAAAATAATCTGTTATGTTGAACGTGCTTGGGTGTCTTCAATTTTCAGAAACAGAAGCCACATTCTAAGTTGAAACTGGACAACTGAGACACAACACTGATATACAAAGACAGCAGTCCTGTTGAAGTCCTCCTACAGGCACGCTAGCAATGTTGTTCCACTTTTCACCTGGCAAGGCTTTTTCAAGTAGGAACCACTTTCTCAAAACAGGATATCACTGAAACCGAAACTCAGGGATATTCTTCCACAATACTTATTCAAGGCTTTCTTCTGGCTTGTAACTGATCAGGTTTTTTTTACATGCAGTTGTTTTGCCAAGGACAATTCCCTGTTATCTTGAGCTATGGAAGCAGTAACAGCTGCCTTAGAAGCTAGAAAAATTAGTACCAGGAAACAGGGTACCAGTCATGTAGTGTAATGTGTATAAGTCCATGGTGATATAAACCTTGGTGAAAACATTCTACTGCCCTTTCCATAGGATAGCTTGTGAAGAGAGGTCCTCTTAGTAAAGAGGAAAGAGGCCTGCTTTCAAGTTAAAGGTACAAGAATAATTGGGAGAAATCCAAGGAATGCCTTTGGTGAGATTTATGAGGACAGCACCTGTTGGCAGGAGATGGACCCAGCCAGGTGTGTAGATACCGTGTGCATGTATGGGGGAGGTCTTTTGGAAGCCTTCAGCTGTTGACCATCTGTACATGGAAACAAGAGTCAAAGTTTATTTATTATTTATTTATTTATTCATTTATTTATTCAGGTATTTCTACCCCGCCCTACCCCGCGAGCGGGCTCAGGGCGGCTTACAAAGGCATAAGCCCATACATAAAATTTATAAAATCCGATAAAATCACAAATCACAACCAACATACTATTAATAATAATAAAGTGCTTTAAATTTCAAGATGGTCTGCAGTTGGCACCTGCAGGGAATTACCCCTGCAGACTTTAATCATGATGGAATCATCCTGGTAATATAGTCCAAGCTAAACGGCTGGTCTTGCTGTCATATAGATGGCGCCGGGCTATCAAGGACACTCCAACTTGGTGGTCTTTCCCTCGTTGGTGATGGTGGAAGTGGCGGCCCCTACGTAAAAGCCTGGTGGAAGAGCTCCGTCTTGCAGGCCCTGCGGAACTGCAGAAGATCCCGCAGGGCCCTGATCTCCTCCGGGAGCTCATTCCACCAGGTAGGGGCCACCACTGAGAAGGATCTTGCCCTTGTCGCGGCATAGCGTATCTCTCGGGGGCCCGGAACCACTAAGCGACTCTGGGTCCCCGACCGAAGTGCTCTTGGGGGTGTATACGGGGAAAGGCGGTCCCTTAGGTAGGTCGGACCCCGGCC
>NW_015166427.1:400063-401266 GCF_001447785.1 Gekko japonicus
CCCCGTCGAAGGTCGGGAGAGGGAGCCCTAACCCCAGACCGTTCCGACTCAGGCCCAGGACCTCCGTCTTCGCTGGGTTTAGTTTCAACCGGCTCAGCCTGAGCCACTCAGCCACAGCCTGTAGTCCCTGTTGAAGATCTTGCGGGTCGGAGCCCGACCGGCCACCCAACATCAGATAGAGCTGGGTGTCATCTGCATACTGATGACAGCCCAGCCCATGCCTCCTGGCAATCTGGGCGAGAGGGCGCATATAGATGTTGAAAAGCATCGGGGAAAGCACTGCCCCCTGAGGGACACCACATTCGAGTGGGTGCCTCTGGGACCGCTGTTCCCCGATTTCCACTCTCTGTCCCCGACCTTGGAGAAAAGAGGCAAGCCATTGAAGGGCAAGTCCCTGAATCCCCATGTCGGCGAGGCGGTGGGTCAGCAACTGGTGGTCGACCGTGTCGAACGCAGCCGACAGATCTAACAACACCAGCGCCGCCACACCCCCTCGATCCAGATGCCTCCGGAGGTCGTCAGTAAGGGCGACCAATGCCGTCTCCGTCCCGTACCCAGGGCGAAAGCCGGACTGAAGTGGATCTAGGACAGAAGCGTCATCCAGAAAGCCCTGGAGCTGCGTCGCCACCGCCCTCTCAATCAATTTGCCCAAATAGGGCAAATTAGACACCGGCCGATAGTTGGCCAATTCGGTCGGGTCTAACGTTGGTTTCTTCAGGAGAGGGCGGACCATCGCTTCCTTAAGCGCTTCCGGGAACCGTCCCTCCATGAGGGACTTGTTTCCCGTGCAGCGCCTCGAAACCCCTCGTGACCCGCCTTGACGAGCCAGGAAGGGCACGGATCCAGGGAGCATGTGGTTGGGCGCACAGTGCCAAGCAATCTGTCAACTTCTTCCAGACTGAGCGGGTCAAAACATTCTAAACCCAACGGGGACGTGCAAGGGGCCTCAAGTTGATGGATGTGTGAGTATTGGGGGGAAATAAACCGTTGTAGTTACAAATATTTAAATTCAACTGAAATCCAAGTTCTCTCTTCTCCTTATTGCTTCTCCAGGTGTGCTGTACAGCCATTGGCAAAAGTTTTAATATGTAATTTTGACTGAAATTAAGACATTGGGAGAATATTTTCCATTCACCTTAGAAGTTTGACACCCTTTATATGGACTATTCTGTAACAGTGAAAACAAAGACTAGAGTTGCAAGT
>NW_015166427.1:401326-419039 GCF_001447785.1 Gekko japonicus
CACTCAAGCTTTTCATGTCATGGAAGTAAGTAACATCTCACTAAGGGAGAAGATATTTTCTCCAGGGCAGTTGACAACCATAGAGATCAAAGATATGAGACAATGACTCACAGTTGATTCCTACCAGTTTTGCAGCTGAATTAGCATAGTTCTGTGTCATTCCCTCAGCACCACCCATGAGTTGAGCAGACTGCTTGCCTTGGACTGGTTGTCCTCTCATGTCTTACCACTACTAACACCTCCTCCAGCAGGAGATTGAGCACCCTCAAAGTACAAAAAATCGAGGGTCAACTGGTCACCATTCCTTGCAATATGCAGCACACTGAAGGAGAGGGATATATGACAGACCACATCCTCTCATTTTGTCAGGGTCTCCAGAGGAAAGGGCACAATTTTACCCTGTCTGAGGCACCCATACAAATAATAATAAGAGACTGGATTTATACCTCGCCCTTCACTTAGAGTCTCAGAGCAGTTTACAATCTCCTTTCCCTCCCCCTCCCCGCAACAGACACCCTGTGAGATAGGTGGGGCTGAGAGAGCTCTGAGAGAACTGCTGTTAAGAGAACAGCTCTGAGAGAACTGTGACTGACTCAAGGTCACTCCAGCAGCTGCATGTGGAGGAGGGGGGAATCAAACCTAGTTCTCCCAGATTAGAGTCCACGCTCCTAACCATTACACCAAATTGGAGGAACATGGCTGTGAAGCACTTTCCTCAGCCGTAGGAGGTTGAGATCGTAGAAGCTGAAGCAGATGGGCCAAAGAGTCCTCAGCAGGCAGTTCATCTGAAGTTTATGTATGTTTGAGAAGACTGACCATTAAACAGGTGTTGAGTTCATCAGTATGTACATCTGTCGGTCCAGTTTCAAAGCTATGGTGACTCCGCTGTTGAGGAACCCACTGTGAGTTCTCTTGTTATACTTGTCTTCAGTCTAAGGTGGTTACATAGGTGGGTTATATAAGTGTCTGCAGCTTTTAAGAGCAACAAATGTTAAAAATATATTCGAAAGTATTAGGATTGGTTCTCATGGTAGTTCTACATTTGGTTGAAGTGTGCAAAGGGACTCTATTGAAAAACTTAGGGTTTTTGAGGTGATGTGATAACATCTGTGATGACCTGTTCTCTCATCCTGATTGTTGTTTGATGTTGTCATCAAATACATCAAAATTTCCTCTCACAGATCATTACTCCCACATATGCAGAAAGGCAAAGTAGCAAGATTTAATATTTCAGGTAGATCTAAGTTATAGAACGCAGTGAAAATAATTGGCGTTTTGTTCAATGACTTTAGTTAGAAGAATTTATTTGTAACCTAATTGCAACTGCATGCCCAAAACCCATTGGTAAACCTGGAGAATTTGGTACATAACAGATTGCTTTCCCACATGTAAGGGTTCAAGGAAGAAAGAATTTGTTGTCCTGAGTTATAGCTTTATTTCTGAATAAGTGTAATTGCTAGCCCATGATTTATTGACCATGGTTTCATTCTTGACCTTTTTTTGTAACTCTGAGGAAGGGGAATGTTTCCACCAATAGAAGAAGAGAGACACCCTGCTTTTTCTTTGGGTTCTTGAACAGTTGCTTCTGTCACTCAGATTTACTATCTTATCTTGCTTATCGCTTTTACTGAGATTGCTAACAAGTAATCGGTCCCTAATTAACTGCTAATCTGTCCTACAATTACTCAAAAGGATCAAGTAAAGTAAGACTTCACTTAATGTGAGTGGGTGAAAGTTTTATCTTTTTTTAAAGTCATGAAATACGTGTCACTGAAAAGCAAGGTAAGAAAAAGTATATTCCGTTTTATACCGTCTTTTGTAATCTTCAGTATTTGAATGGGTTTCAGAGTTTTATGGGCTTGCAGCTGGGGGGGAGGGAATGGATCCAATCAGCTTTTCCACTAGTGAAAAAGGGAAAACAGAACCCCTTTGACCACTCTTGGTACCTGAACGGACCAAAGCCATTTGGGACAGAAGATATAGTAAGGAGGAGAACTGGAGAAGATGGAGTGGAAAAGCTGGCTGGATCCAACCCAGGCTGCTTTCTACACAGTTACTGAAAACATGCAGCTGCCAGCAAGCACAGTTTTGCCATAGCGTGATAACTGCTGCAAGTCTGACAGTGGTGCAACATTCCATCCACACATCATAGCTAGGTCTTGCTGCTATTTGTTAATTTAAATAAACTGTCCAGATATGTACTCCTGCACAGGAGTTGAGCAGTGTGCGCCAAAGAATGAGAGAATCTCTTTTTTTAAAAAAAGCATTAGTATCCAGTGAATGCTCATAACATGTGAACACTCACATTCCTCACAGAAATAAAAACGGCAACAAAAACACTATCAAAAGCAGGGCTATTTTTGGGCAGGAACGCACAGGAACGGAGTTCCGGCTGGCTCCTGAGTTGGCCACGCCCAGCAGGAACCCATTAGCATAATAGGCCACACCTAACAGCAGACACTCATTAGGATTGGCTACATTAGGGGTGTGTGGCCTAGCATGCAAACAAGTTCCTGCTAGAAAAAAAGCCCAGGGTTTTGGCAACAAAGTAAACAGAATAAGAAGCAAAAGGTGGGTGTGGTTGCATGACCACGCTTCTGGTAACATGTGGGTGTGGCCTAATATGCTAATGCGCTATGCTGTCAGGGGTGTGGCCTAATATGCTAATGATTTCTGCTGTTGGGTTTGGCCTATTATGCTAATGAGTTCCTGCTGGGCTTTTTCTACAAAAAAAGCCCTGATCAAAAGCACTACTTTCCCACATTTATAATACTGGACTCTCCAAAGAGTAATATCTCTGCTACCTTAAGAGAAGATACGGGAAAGACTGTGGCTCAGTGGCAGAGCATCTGCGTGGCATGCAGAAGGTTCCAGGTTCACTCCCCAGCATTTCCAATGGTGGAACATGCTCCCTATCGAGATCAAGGCCCTGCGAGACCTAGTACAGTTTTTCAGGGCCTGCAAAATGGAGCTGTTGCTCCAGGCCTTCAGGTGAGGAGGTAGGCATCCATTAATTGGTCTCTCTGCCACAGTGCTGCAGTTTCTCCTACTGATAAGCTGCTGCTGCTGAGACCTTTATAGCTTGTCCGTGGCCCAGTTGGTCCCAGTTTTAGGATTGCTGAATATGTCATTGCTGCTATGCCCATCTTTTAACCTTTTTAACTCTTTTTATTGCTTAATATCTGTTTTTAATCACTCATTGATTGTAATTTATTGTTGTAATGCGTCCTGAGCCCATTCACAGGAATTGGGATATAAATATAAATAAATAAATAAGTAAAATAAAAGGTTCGGGTAGTAGGTGATGTGAAAGGTCTCTGCCCGGGACCCTGGAGAGCTTGCTGCTTGTCTGAGTAGACAGTAGTGGCCTTGATGGACTAATGGTCTAATTCAGTTTAAGGCAGCTTCATGTCTTCAACAAATAAGAACTATGCATTTTTTTCAGAAGAAGAAAAAATAATGTGGGAAGGCCTCAAGAGACCTATCTTTGATTTTGAATTACCTGCCTTTCATGAGTTTTCTTTTATTTCAGCTGCATAAAAATTCTGTGAAGCATGAAGCTAATGCACACTGATAATTCACTTTAGTTAAAGATATGCTTTTTTTAATCTGTGCCTTTCAATATCGTGTGCTACCCAGGGATTTTTTTTAACGCTAGCTAATGTGAAACTTCCCATTTTAATTTAAGGAACTGTCTCATTAGAAGGCTCCTTCAGAGAGGCACCTGTCAGCTGATCAGTATTGTTCTTTTCAGGCTAAAGAGAGATGACTTTACTTGATAGGTTGCTTTTGTTCAAACGAGGGCTATTTTAGGGGGGTCTTTGACATACCACTGCAGGAGAGATTTAGGATTAATTTATTTAAACATAGATTCTTGTTCTTGGCAGAATTTACTCTGTCATCATGCTCACACTGAGTAAGTAAATATAGTTTTAATGTGTGTGAGCTCTTTATACAACAAAAGAGAAACTGAGAAGGTGCTACTAAATGGCTAACCCTTTGGTGGACCTCTGATCCTGTTGAAAGACACACTTGCTTCACATGTAACTTGAAGAAAGGTATTGTGTCCTGTTTAGCTCGGCTTTTGCTGTGAAAGATGAAGTTTTAAGCGTTCTTTGTGTTCCAAGGGCAGGTTCGGAGATAAAACAGGGAGCTTAACTACAGGACTAATTTTCACTACGTTGATTTGTGGCAATATGACTTTAAGTCTGATCTCTTTGCTATACAACGATATTGCGGAACTGTGGTACCTTCTGAAGAAAAGCACAGGTGTGTCTAAGTTTTTGTTTTCTTTCCTTGTTCCTCCTTCTAGTGACTTCACTGCATTCAAATGACATATGTGATCTAGAGTTGTTAACATTTTGTGCTATTCTATTAAAGTATTAGTCAAAGTGGGGAGATAGAGATCTTTCATTCTTGTACTACTTTTGTAGTTTGCATCTGTTTTTTTAAAAACCAAAGCGTGTATGGTTTTTTTAGATTATCACACAGAACATTTGTCTGAGTTTGACACAATGTCTGTAAAAGGTGTTTAGTGAAGGATCACAGCGAATTGTATGTACTGGTTGCTGCTTTAGAAACTATTTTCTTTGTCTTAGGATAACTGATCTTGATGTTTGCAATTCTCAGTCTGAAGCATTTTGTTGGCATTTGTGAGAAAACCCATTGGAACGGGAGAGGGGAAATAATTGCTTTTAAAGGCTTTCATTGCGCTTTCTATGAAATTAATTAGCACAAAGTTCAGTCTGTGGTATCTTTTCTTGCGTTTCATCGGTTCAAGCTTTCCACAGAAATCTTGTTTTCAGTAAGGCATGAATGAAGGACTGGAGGCCGTCTTTGCTCTAAATAGTGAAACTACAGTCCAGTGTGAAACTGAGAGCTTCTTTTTTGTGGAAATTGGGGGGAGGGAAAGAGGGAAGAACCAAATACTGCTGATTCAGTTCACATTGCCAGTCTTGAGGTCTGCTTGATATGCATGACTGTTACAGAAGAATACAAAATGAAGAGCCATGACATGTCAGGTGGGTGATCGCTGCTCAGTTTTTTCAGACTTCTGCATTTTTGTAAAAATAAATTTTAATAGTAATATTAATATGTCTAGGAGGCTTTCTGTATAGGGCTAGGAGTGAGGATCTTTCTACTTAGAACACGGTCTTCAGCAGTCTGTGAATGAGCCTGTAGCATCACTTTGTGTTCCAGTTAATGTTTTTATGCTTGTACACAAGAAATGATTCAAACCTGAGATTAGTAAGAATTTGAGTAATTGGAAAGAGTAAAATACAAGGAAACTTAAGCTTTCAATCCTTTTTGTGCACATTTTGTGTAGTGTGTGTTTTAAAGGGTTACTGTGGCTCATTTTTACAGAAGCTGGTGGTTAGTTGAAAATCTATATGGTTATCCCAAGCAGCTCTCTTAGTATAAATTGTGTTAGAAATGTTAAACAACTTAACTGAGAATAAGAAAAAGAGTACTGGTATTTTCTGGGTCTCTGCTAGCTCAGTTATATTACAGTTAACTGGGGGGGGAGGTAGACTGGCCTATTAGTGTGACTTTAAAAGCTACAGATGTCTGCAGATCAAGCTGCTGTTGAACAACATTAGAGTAGAGACAAGGGGCGGGACCCGCGATACTCACGGGGGGGAGGGACCTCCGCACCTGAGGCAGAGGAGGAAGCAGGAGGAGGAGGTAAGTTCCCCCCATCCCGCCGGTTCTTCCCCTGTCTCCTCCACACACCCCCGCTCGATTTCCGCCCCTTGCCTCCCCCCCGCTCCGAAGCGAGGCCCGAGCGGCTTGCCGCTCGGGTCTCGCTGCTCTTCCCCCCGCGCCACCTCCGAAGCGAGGCCCGAGTGGCTTGCCGCTCGGGTCTCGCTGCTGTTTCCCCCTCCCCCCTGGCGGGCCTCGGCACAAAAATCTCCCTCCCCCCAGGTGCCCCCGATGCGCGGATTTAGGTATCCGCACGCAGGGGGCGCCTTTCGCTATTAGATATATAGATGTGATGGATCTGACAGTGATTAATCAGGTTCTGAGACAAACATTTTAGTCTTGATGACTTCTAGAACCTGAAGTTCTGTCACATTGCCATAAATGACAGGTGTGGTATCGTACAGAAAAAAACATGCTGGCAGGCACACAGAACCTCTTATCTTTAGTAGCTATAGGAAACCAAATAAGCATGCGGGGACTGAGTGTAGTTTGAAGTGGGAACAGTGAGTGAGCCTGCGTTTCATTTCAGTTCTCCAGTGTGTGTGGTTGAGTGATTAAGACTGTTGGCTATTTTGTGGTAACTACCTCCTTATCCTCCCCCGCCCCCCTGCTCCAGTATTCAGTATTTTACATGACATAAACATTGACCTAAAGTGAAAGGCATTCAGAATTGTGAGATGAATTTAAAATGTGGTATAAAGTTAGCTGTGCTCTTTGAATATACTGGAAACTGCTTATCTGTACTCTCATTTGAATGATACAGATAATACTAGTCAGGAGTCATTTCGTAGAAAAAGAGGTGCAGGAGCTCATTAGCATAACTCATTAGCGTAACTTATTTTCATATGCCACACTCCCTGACATCACCGGAAGTGTGTCAGAAGGCAACACCCACCGCTCAGGCTCCACTGGGCTGTTTTGGATTGCTAGCTATTGGGGGGGGGGAACGTGCAGATCTGTCCTCACAGAGGAAGGAGAGCTTGTACCTGAATAAAACTTGGTCTTAAAGGTGCCACTGGACTGTTTTGGACGGGGGGGCTGGGGGGGGGGACTCTGTAACTTACCTGGCTGCTTCTTGCTCTGACTGAGGGCTGCTGGGAGCAGGGGGTGGGGCTTATTGCATGTGCCCGCCCCCTGGGCTCTTTACTTCTGGAGCTGCGCTCCTGCAGGAAATGACCCCTGATACTAGTTGAAGCTAGTATTGCTTGTGCCACCTGGCCAGGTTTTTCCTAGTCTCACATAGTAATATATGCAAGTTGAAAACCCAAGTCTGAGCATTGCTATATGTTTTCTGTAGGAACCTTCCAATTTCAATGTGTGAGACTTTCTCCTATGCCTTAAAGTCTAGTCAGGTGCCACCACCAATCTGACCATCATCAGCAATGTGGTGGTTGAGACGGTGCAGAAGGAATGCAGAATGTGTGTGAAACTGATGGAAACCAATGAATGCAGCAGTACAAATGAATATGTGTAATTGCGAATAAAACAAAAATGAATAAAAACGTTGAAACTAAAATTAATTTACACACATCTGCAAAGTATTTATGTATGTTTCTTCTGTTTCTAACGTAATGTTAAAAAGTGCATAAAACTGACCATCTAGTTAAGAAAATACAGGAGACGGCTTCTTTTCTTAAGTAGTTCAATCAATCAGTCCTTTATTGGCATATAAACTAGATAAGATGGAACATAGAAATTCTTAAGTAGTTAACAGTGACAATAGCATATGCCTTCCTAGTAAAAGTTCCTATAGGTTTGGGGTTTTTTTTTGTAATTCCAGTATCTTTATCTTCCTCCCACATGAACAGTTCTATAAGTAAAATGGGATGCAAAATTAAATATGTGCCTCAGGGCTGCAATTTCCACTTGTACATGATGAATAGGATGCTTTTAAGTTGTTATATGTCAGTTGTAGAATGAAGGCTCTCTTTTACTGACTATTACAATGCATTCATTTGTGTTTTGTGAGTAGCAGTTCATTTCCTAGATCTAGTGTCCGATTTTCTATTTTCTATGGTTAAAATAGCGCATCTATAACAGGCATTTCATTATGAATATCCATATTTATACTTTTAAGAGTGATTAAATTTGATACTGTTAAAATACTAAAAAGGAAATTGTCTATGCTATGAATTGTCTTTTCTGTGAAGATACTATCATTTTGCTGTAAATCACTACAGTAACTCAAAATTACTGCAAGAAGTTGTGATTTCCTCTTTTTAAGAGAGGAATTCCAACATTAGTGGGGAAATCCATGATTGCTTTAAAAAGTAAAAAGTTTGCTGATGACAGAATGTTTGTGCATTAAAAGGATGGTCATTTGGTTACATAATTTGAAAATAATCTTCATTTGCTCCATCTGGGAAATATCTGTAGGATAATTTTTTTTAAGCAAAGAAGAATAGCAGTGTAATAGTGAGTTCTTCGGTTTGTGTTTCTGTGAGATGGGGCTGAGTTGATAACTTGATATTAAGCACATAGGCTGTTAACGTCATCTAGTTTTTACAGTTGATTGTTCATTGACCGATGACTAATAAGTATATTGCAAACGACACAGTGCTTGAAAATTGTTCCTATTCCGACTAACACCTGGAGGTCATCCAGACATTGTTAACAAAGGATAATTTGTTGTGACATGAAGGGTCCATTGGTCAGTGGTAGAGCATATGCTTAGCATGCAGAAGGTCCCAGGTTCTATCCTTGGCTTCTCCAGTTGAAAGGATCAGGTGCTAGATAATGAGAAAGATCTCTGCTTGTGACCCTGGAGAGCTGCTGCCAGTCTGATTAGACAATATCCATCTTGATGGACCGATGGTCTGATTCCATAGAAGGCAGTTTCATGTGTTCTCAGGTGAATGTGTTGGCAGAGTAATTAACACAGCAACACTGCACAACCTGATTAAAGAGTAGATAAAGATTTATTTAGGAATTAACGTACTTGATAGGAAAGAGGAGAGACAGAGATAAGTTCCTAACTACATCTCTAGCTGAGAGAGAGGGTAAAACTGAATGTGGCATTTCCTAGAAGGGGGAAATTTCCCTGAGAGTAGCAATCTGGACAAGGAATGACATTTAAAAGGAGAGAAGATGCTGACCTCACTATCCTATCTAATTGTCTTTTTGCTGTCCCCTGCAGGGTTTTCTTTTCTTCTTCTTTGTACACCAGACATTGCCTTTTCCCAACAGAATGAACTTCGTATTTTTCAGGCTCATGTGCATCCTCCCTCCTATTCATGCACAGAGCCTCAATAAGTTGGGCTGAGTACTTCCTTGCATCAGGAAGTCTTCCATTTTTGCTGTGCATGCAAGAGGAGAATTCATGTGCATAAACTAAGTGTGGATTTATCATGAAAGTACTGGAGTTTGCTCATTATGTCTGGATGGGCTCTTACTTTTTAATACTTTCTTATAGATTTTCTTGGGATACTTTTTTATAGATCCCCCCCTTATTTACAAACATTCCTTCATAGATATGCATCTTTGCAGGACATCGCACATACTCTGATGGACATTGTCATATGTGCCTAGCATTCACCATATTTTTTGCTTTGTGTACTTGTACAGGAAGCCCTGAGAGGAAACAAAGCTTGTACTATGTACATCTGGTGATGTGATTGTCAGGTGTGACACGTATGAGGATATATTACTTCTTTATGGAGTTAACATCCTCATAGGGAAAAAATAGTGCAATGGTGGCCCTAATGGTGCTGTCCATGGTAGACTACTAGGAATCCCAGCAAAAAAGGAGGAATAAGTAAATTCATGCTGCCTTGACTCTGCTAATAATTTTGGAGTAAAAATGATGTTTTTGTTACTTTCAGGCTTCAGAGTCCAAATACTGCATATTTATTGTCTGCTAGTAAAACTAGTTTATAAGGTATAATCTCTTTATCTGCACTTATTTCCATATTTAATTATAATGGATCATTCAAGATTTGTAATCTCATGTATAGTTTGAGATCACTGGTGAATAGAACAGTCTGATGTCTGTATTTTTATGAGGGGGAAATGGAGAGTGCCGGTGCACCCATTTTTGTCATACAAACTGTCTTGTATGACAGACTTCAATATATAGATGTCGAAATATGACCCTTGCCCTTCGTGGCTGTTGGTGTCAAGCCAGACTGGGTTCGTCAGTTGGATCCAGAGGTAACAATGCCTCTCAATGGGAGGATGTAGTTCTGACTACCTTAAAAGAGGTTTTCATTTGACCACTCTTGAAGAAAGCATCCCTGGGCCTGACAGATCTGAACAACTAATGTGTGGTGGCCACCATTCCATTTTTAGCCAAGGTGCTTGAATGGAGGGTTCCATGCTGCTTCAGGTATTCTTGGATGAGACAGGTTATCTAGACCCATTTCAATCCAGATTCAGGCCTAAGTTTGGGACCCAGGGTTCATAAAGGACTGCCTCTTCCTGTGCTATCCAACCCTCCAGTTAAGTTCTGCCTCAGTCAATAAATTACATAAATGTAAGCCACATAAATTGGAGAATGAGCAACCAGCAAGCAGTTTGCACAGTCCTTGTGAAGGCCAATACATCTAAGCTAGAGGTATCCGCCTGAGGCTAGTCCATCAAATGAACCCACCAGTGTTGTAATGCATATACATTGTCCCCAGGAAAGAGAGGAGGGGGGAGGCTTGGGAGAAAAGGGAAGCATTTTATCTTCAGAACAACCTGTTGAGTTAAGTTAGGCTGAGCGTATGTGACAGATCCAAAGTCACCCAGTAAGCTTCCCAGGTGAAGTAATGACCTCCCAGATCTTAGTGTGAAGCTCTTACTCCACCAGCACACTGGCTTTTGTGAGTTGGCTGTGTTTGAACAGTAGTGAGCAGCCAGGCCTGGGTAAGTCATGCATATCACGTGGTGTCAAGTCACCCAACAGATGCTAGCAGGCTTAGCCCCAGTGAATCCTCCCCCAAACACCAAAACAGCACTGGAAAAGGCCCACATTTTCAGACAGAAACCAAGGCTTCAGCTGGCAATACTGTTGCAGTTGCCTAGCAATGGCCACAGAGGACATTTGTTTCTTAAATCCTCAGGCTCTGCTTCTATTATTTTGGAGATTTTTTTTAAAAAAAAAAAACCGGTGTATTTTTTAAAGATTTTAGAATTTTTGCAATCCTGGGGCTTTTCTCAGGTTTGTAGAAAGATCTGTCTTGTCTGTTCATGGATTTAAGTATCCAAAGATTTGGCCATGTTGAGAATTTTATATATTGACAACAGTCCCCTGGCTGAGCAATCTCGAAACAGTGGCTGTTTAGTCCTTGCCTAAGTGTATGTTCCTGTTTTGTACGGCAAAAAATTTTTTGGTCTTGTGATTTTCTTCAGAGAAATGAAGTAGTTTCCTTCTCCAAAACTACTGTAAATTTCTTGTCATATGAGAGGATCCACAGAAAATTAGCTTTCCTTTTGTTTTATTTCCCCTTGATGTCCCTTGTGTTATCACATTGCAAGCTTGTGACATATCCCTGCTGTTTACAATCAGTAATTGGGGGGGGGGGCGCTCTCATCAAAGTTCACTTTCTGTTCTTCACTTTCTCATTCTTTTTATTGTGCAGTTCAGTTTCTGGTGATAAACCAAATACTGAGGAAGGAAGGAAAAATCATTAGTTTTGATGAAACCATGTCTATTGCCAGTATTCCTATAGGACACAGCTGCTGGGATTTGTGAATTTTATTACAGGTTTTAATAGTATTAGTTTGTTTTATTTGAAGCATTTCTGTGATTTTTAAATGGCTCTGAAGAACTAATCATGGTAATATTGTCATTATTTGCTGTGAAGCAACCTGAAACAGAAAAAAAATGGTTAGCCTTATGTATTTGGCCATTCAGTTGAGGGAGTTCTTCTCCATCCTTGTTCTTTTTTTCAGCAAGTAGTCCTCCTTCCAGGGACTTGGGCTGCTATTGCCAGCCCCTCCCCCCCACCTCATTCCCTTGCCTTTTTATACTTCCTGGATGCATTGCTTCCTGTTGCTAAAGTAAAGGTGGAGTTCACGGATAGGGGGAGTTCATTCAGCATGGCCATGTTCAGCACAAATATTACAGGTTTCCATGAAGTAGCTTTACTTGGAGGCTGGGATCCATAGCACTGTGCATACACAATGACTTTTTAGCTTCCTCCTTGCGATACCATCCATTCTTCCTGAGAATCCACTACTCTAGAAGCCTGAGAGCACTGAAAGTTGTGCCTTTGAAATGCTTAGTGGTTGTTCCAGAAGTAAAATTTTGGCCCCATGCATCCATGGGAATCTAGAAGTGGTTTGCATGCACCAAGAGGTTTCTCTGGATCGTGGTCTGAATGAAATGAAGTCTTATGCTTAACTGTATAGTCAACTAATAGTTATTAGTCTCTTTGTGCATATTTTCCAAGATACGTATCAGGAAAGATGATGTTAGAACTGAGGTGTAGGCATTAGTTCACCTGATAGCTTTTGCCACTATCGGACAAAAGTGTGTATCAAAAAAATCATCTTTCTACCCTAATAGTCATTTTTAAAAATAGTTTACCTAGTTGCACTTTTAATTAAATAGTTTTGGAGTTTACTTGTTGTTGTTTGTATGAAATTCTTTTGAATTGTTAGTGTAAACAGTTGTGGAAAGGGGGCATATTCATGGGGGTTGAAAATGAAATGAATGTAAAAATCTGACTTCTACATAAATTTGTAAAAAAGTGTGTATTGGGGTTTGTTTCAGATGAAATCATGCATCAAGATGTTGTTCCTCTCTGTGCAACAGATATTGAGGATCAGCTAAGGAAGAAGTTCGCCTATCTATCCGGTAAGAGCAAATGTTCATATTAAAGTGTTTAAATAACAAGGTTTGATTTTATATTTATGTAAGGGTTTTTTTTCAGTTGCACAAATTATCATTAATCTTTCCAACTCTATCACTATAGAATTGTGCCAAATGCATATTTGTCATACGGATTTCAACCAGGATGTCTGACAAATAGGTTATATTTTTCAAACACTACACCACATTTGCTCCAGACTGCACAAGTTAGATGTCTGCTTCTTACGCAAGGGTCAGTAGCTCTGACCAGATATCAAGTGAAAATGAAATATTGAGTATCAGTACCATCCCAAATTTAAACAAGAGTCTTGTGTGGCGATGTAACAATATTACAGCATTCCACAAGCAAGATGCCGCTACTGAAAAAGCCCTGTCCTTGGTTGTCGTCTGCCTCACCTTTGAAGGTGGGGGCACAGAGAACATGGCTTGTAAGGCAATTCTTAAATGGCGGGCTGGATAGCATGGGAGGAGGCAGCCCTTCAAGTGGCTGGGCCACAAGCCATTTACAGCTTTAGAGGTAAGAACCAGCTCTCTGAATTGTGTTTGAAAACAAATGTGCAGCCGTTGCAGATCTTTCTGCACTAGGGTGATTATGTTCCCTGTGAATAGCTTGCCTGCTGCATTTTGAACACACTGAGTTTCCGGTCTGTTTTCAAAGGCAGCCCCATGTCAAGTGAATTATAGTAATGTAACCTGGATGTAATCAGACCATGGGTCACTGTGGCCAGATCATACTTTTTGAGGAATGGCCTTAGCTGGCATATCAGCTGAAGCTAATAAAAGGCACTACTATATAACATTGAAAACAGCAAACCATTCAGTAGTGTATTATTGTCATATACATTATAGCTTATTGTGCACACATTCAGTTACCTTAGTCACATTTAAACTACCTTAGTCACATTTAACCTTAAAATCCTAGTCTCATTTAACTTTGAAAGTGCATTGTGCACATCTACAGTGTAGTTAGGAGTTCGATTCTCTGGATGTTGTATATCAGTGGTCTTCAGTTGATGAACTGGTGAACTCCAGTTGCTGGGTTCCAAGACCACCACACCTCCTGTCCTTCTTTGGACATTCATTGAGAGCAAGAGGGTATAGTAAAGTCATGAGAACTGTGATATGCTGTTAGGCAATGGCAAAGAGGATTCTTCCATTAGTTTGTTCCTCACTATGGTTGATCTCCTAGTTCTGTCTGCTTCTCACAGCCCCAGCCTTGATTCCAGTGAGGTCATGATTTTGATTCCTACACTTCCTGTCATGCAATTTCCTATCATTTTCATGACACTCAGAGTGTTCTGTGCTGTCATCTGGGAGTTAAAGTTGTCTCCTCCTGACTCTGGAAAGGTTGAACTGTAGGTTGTCTTGTATAAGCAAGAATCTTACTTTCAAATGCATTTAACTTATTCTGAAAAAGAAAATGTTTTGTAGGATATTTGTTTAGTGCTCCCAACAATTCCCTATATTTCCGTTGGGGGGGGGGGGAAATCAAGGGAAAGCCCTCAGCATAGAAAACACTCCTTTTCTCAATTTCTCCAGGGTATTTCCCAGGCTTTTGCATCTCTAGTCCTGTAGTACTTTAAAGACTAACAAATTTTTATTGGAGCGTAAGCTGTTATGGACTAGAGCCCACATTTTTGGATGCATGCTCAAAGTGGGCTCTAGTTCATGAAAGATTATGGTACAGTTAAAAAATTGTTAGTCTTTATAAGGTGAAACAAGACTGTTGTATGTTCTTGTTACAACAGACTACTTTGGACATTTGTAAATGCATCCATCTGCAAACATAATTGTTATTTGGTTACATCCACTGTGCAGTGACGCTGAACAGAAATGATCCTTTTTAATTCCACCTTCTTGGATTTGTTGTTAACCCTTTGATCCTGCACCAACAAGGTTATTATTTTGCAAGTAAGTGGAGGTACTTAAAAGGACTCTGTTCCACCAGTATCACAATTTTTAATACGATTTACTGCTTCAGGACAACTTCTCTGTGAAGCCCATAGACATTGGACTTTGTAGCATGTTAACAGCTAACTTCAAAGGTCTTATCTGAAGTGTGTCCTCACAACATTAGAACTGTGTTTATTATTTTGCCACTGGATTTATGTAGCAAATTACTTCCATGCGTGATTCTGCTGCTGTGCCAGGATTAGTGCTGCTTCTGTCAAGTGTCATTTTTCTTCCTGTTGATAAAGTTTGCTGAGATTGTAGTTCAAACATAAATTGTGCCGTTACATTGGTTTGGTTTAATACAGTTCTGTTGCTAAATAACTTTTGTTCTATGAGCAGTCATGCTGTTCAGAAGATCGTCTTTATTTTATTGATTTAGAACATTTATATCCCCCCTTCTCTGCTTAGACTCAAAGTGGTTAACAATGTAGCAACAAATTTCAAGAACACAAATTTCTTAAAGATATTGGAGGCTTCTTTTCCAGGGTTTAGTGTTGCCAGGTTCCCTTGGCTTCCAGGGGGGGGGGATTTGAGTGGTGTTCCAGGGGACACAATGACATCACACAGAAGTGACATCATCACGCCGGGGACATTGCACCATGACCCTCTGCATTTGGGGCAAAACTCTATGGCTTTTTTGGTCTAAACCCCAAAAAGCAGAGTGTTGCCACGTGATGTCCCAATGTGATGACATCGCTTCCATCATGTGATGTCATCATATTGGGGATGTTGTTATGCAACGCACCTGTTTTGGGGGCAGGGCTTCCCCTGCCAGCCAGCTAGCCAGTGGCAGGTAGAAGCCCAAAAAATCAGGGGAAACCCCACCCGGACCAGGAGTCTGGCAACCCTACCAGGGTTCCAATAATAGAACAAAAAAATGGTCATATCAGTAGTACAACATGAAGGGGCTAACATTACTGATGGTATGCTTGTTCACCTTTCATTTACTCTGAAGTTAAGAGGACAACAGTCTCTTAAAGTTGATTTTTTTAAACCTTCTTAAATAACAGCCATACCTGTTAGCCTCCTTCAGGAATTTATCTAATGCAAGAATGCACTTTTTTTAGAAGCCTTCATGGAGGAAGAGATGGATTTGCCTGTGAGAGGAGAGATTTGTTTCTCCTTGGTGCATTTTGGTGTCATTCTTCCTGCTTCATTCTGCAGCCACTCCTTAATCATCTAGAGCTGAGTCCCTCCACCCCAGTACTGAAAGAGGTTATGAAGCTATGCTGTGAATAGCTTTGACTCACATTAAGAAGGTAGTGAAGAACAGAAAGAAGAGTTACCTAGGCCTTTTTTTTTTTTGGCCCTCCGTAGGGGATTTTTTTTAATTTGCATTTTCTAAAAACTACAATGAAATTTAGGAAAGGGTCTACAAACTATGGTAGAAAGTAAAGAAAACCCACTATAACCCCAAGAGATGGTGATCATACATAATGTTTGTAAAATTAGCTTCTTGCTTAAAGTTCATTTAGAGTTCATTGGATGTGGTCAATCATGTTCTTCATACAAAAGCTGTAAGCTATAACTCCTGCGCATCTGCCATTAAGAAATGGTTAATAATCATTTAAAATAATTCCAGACACAATAGCAACTCAATATCTATTCTTTTTCTTTCTCAACTGATAGCTTGTTTTTGGGGCTGCCGCCCCAAGTTCTGAATCTGAGCCCTCGTCAGAAGATGCCACTGCTCCCTCTTTGTCACTTTCCTTGGTGCTGTCATCTTTCTTTTTATCTTCTCCTGCTGGTCGATTTTGTTGCTGCAAAAACTCCAAAGCCTCTTCAACAGAGTCAATTTTTTCTTTCTTATCCTTGAATTTGAAGATTATTCCTTCCAGCACATTCCATCTGTAGGAGACGTTGTTCTTCTGTTACCTAGGCCTTTTATATAGCCTCACACGTGGGAGGAGAAACCTCTCCCCTGCCCTTTTTCGCTATCTGGGCAGCAGTCATCAGTCTTCATTGTCTCCTGAACATCTAGATGTATCTGAAGAAGTGTGCACGCACATTAAAGTTTATACCCAGAATAAAACTTTATCGGTCTTAAAGGTGCCACTTGGAATCAAACCTAGGTTTATAAACCTGAGGCATATCACAGATTTGGTTGCTCTTCACTGTGATGATTTCTTCGGAAGCCTGGTTGTTGCTGTGGCTCCCAGTGCAGCACAGTGGCAGTGAGGCTTCCAGAAGGTGGGTTCCCCCACATTTCCCCTAATCCTGTCCCCTTGGTGGCCATTTGCCCCTCCCATACTATGGGGGGGAGCTTTTCAAGATTTTTTTCAATAACTGAAATACAAATATATCGTTATATTAATATACCAATTGGCAAATTTAAAAAAAGAAAAGCCCACTGGTGCCATAAAGGGGTGGCAGGGAATGGCTGTCTTGCGGACAGGGAAAATGGCTGTCGTGTAAGTGGGTCTGGGAAAATCCACATCTTCAGAGTCACTAACCTGGCTTTGCTACAGTCTTTCTCAAAACATTGCAGCCAAGATGGTTTGGGAAAGATCTCTGAGAAGTTGAGGAAAGCCCTGTTGAAAGGCCCCTGAAAAGCAATGGGGAGATACTTTTTCCCAAAAACATTGAATCTGGGGCAAATCACCAGTGTGGAAATGGCCATTGTTACTGCATCATACAATAGCCATGGAGTTCAGTGGGTTTGACACTTGCTTACCTTCAGGGACTACAGCATTGTGTCTGTAATACTACCAGCATTGGGCCTTTTGTTACAGATCTGGCTACAAACAGAATTAATTGAATTAGAGAAAATATCTTATGTCAGAATGTATTTGTTTTCATGTTAATGCTCTGAAATGACTATAATAGCTTCATGCCGTAAAGTAGCTTGTGAGTAAATAAATTTTGTTTTTATTGTTAGGTGGGCGAGGGAAAGATGGCTGCCCTGTCATTACTTTTCCAGAATATGCAGCTTTCAGCGAAATTCCAGAAAAGGATTTTCAGAGTGTTCTGACATACCTCACTAATATCCCCAGGTAAGGCCTATGCACAAGAAAAATAATATTTTTCCAATAAGAACATAAGAAAAGCCATGTTGGATCAGGCCAGTGGCCCATCCAGTCCAACACTCTGTCACACAGTGGCCAAAACCCAGGTGCCATGAGGAGGAAAAGCTGGGAGAGCATGGAACTCAGCAGTACCTTGACAGAAAGTAACATTCCCCTTGTAGGAATTACTCTAGTGCTACACTCCCTTTGCCACATGGAAAATGGAACTGGAATTAGATGTTGGTGAGGGAGCAAG
>NW_015166427.1:419100-421273 GCF_001447785.1 Gekko japonicus
TTCAGCATAAATTGTAACTCTCTGGGTGTTCATCGTGACACATATGCATATTTCATCTATGCCACAGTATTTATGAGCCAGTTGCCGGCAAAAAAAGGGGGCACCTATGCATTCAAGTGGTTTGGTTTAATAGCTGGCAAGCTGCAGACCACAGTACAATAGTAACACAGCACTCTAGAAACGGAGGCATTGCCGAGTGATGGCAGTGCATAATTTTAATATTCTGAGAAAAGATTCTTCTAGTGAAGGGCTCTAGTGGGTATAGTGATGAGAACGTTACATCTCTCAGTTTGCTTTTTAGTGAGCATCTGTCTATGGGATGATGATGATATGGCAGTTCCAGGGGGTCAGCTGTGTTGGTCTGAAGCAGTAAAACAAATTTAGAGTTCAGTCTCTATAAGTCTGAACCCTTACCAGCCATTCCAATATGTTTGAAAAAGTGCGCATGCACACAAAAGCTCATACCTTGAATAAATCTTTGTTGGTTTTAAAGGTGCCATTGGGCTCTAAATTTGTTCTAATGATGTGGTAGTGTTTGCTTTGGCACATCAAAGGGAAGTTCATTTGAATTGCTTAGCAATAGCCTGTTTTGTTTTTTGTTTTGTTTTTAAACTTTTATGGTTTGGTACACTTGGTTGTCAAACTATATGTGAGTATGTGGTCCCTGCCTTCAGCAAACAAGATCATAAACTAAAGTATGCATGGTGGAAACTGCTGTGCTGCCAGTAAGTAATCCAAGTCCATTTCGGCACTAGTCCCATAACAGCACAACTTAAAATCAAACCAAATTTAAAAAGCGAGTATAGAGCCAAAACTGTTTAACATAGTCAGATTTCTTTAGCACCACAAAGCTGGAGTTAGCACAAAAGGTTACCCAGGTTGCGTTTCACACAGATATCTTCCCACACACAAGTAAAGTTCTGGCTGCTTCAAAATGACTGGCTTGTGCGATGGACAGGTCAAAGTCCTGGCCATTTCCTGTAAGCTGCCAATCCCCTTTAAACATGGTCGGCATGTTCACCGAGCGGGTAACACCCAATCAGGGCCCATGGAACTTTGACAGAACAGATGGGAGTTGAGGCAAAATGAAGTTAAACTGCTGTTTAGATGCCCGTGAGGCAAGTTAGGGAAACCTTGTTCTCAGGAGACACTGTTTGTCCCACAGTCGACCTTCAGGGGAAGCAGGCTGGTAAAGTGTGGTGTCCAAGGGAGACTCACATTTAATGTTTATCTATCACTTATTGGACTTTCAGAGTTGAAGGAAGTTAACTGGACAGGTTGTTGTCCTATTCTAAACTACTATGGTAGCTTTCAGCTGGGATTCAATAACCTTGGGTCCAGCCATTCATAATTTTTTTCTCAGTGCAGATTGACTGTTACTTGATCACTATCCTCAGAATAGCTTTTTTATTATTAACTATTACTTATATCTTAAATCCAGGAGAAGCTGAGAGCTACAGTTGTAAATATTTTCAAGCGTCATTGCTGTTCCTAAGGCGTTAACCCTTTCCAGGGGAATAAATAATTGTTCAGTTTGGTGTAGTGGTTAGGTGCACGAACTCTAATCTGGGAGAATCGGGTTTGATTCCCCACTCTTCCACTTGCACCTGGCTGGATGACCTTGGGCAAGCCATAGTTCTGGCACAGCTGTTCTTGAAAAAAGAGCAGTTTCTGTCAGAGCTCTCTCAGCCCCACCTACCTCACAGGGTGTCTGTTGTGGGGAGGGGAAGGGAAAGGAGTTTGTAAGCCGCTCTGAGACACCTTTGGGTAGTGAAGGGCGGGATATAAATCCAATCTCTTCTCTTCTTCTTCTTTTCTTTTTTTACCTCATGACTCCTGTGTGGTTATAGAGCTGGCAAGGTATTGTCCTATATAATAACCAATACAGGGGAGGAGAAAAAAGGCTTTTAGCAACAGGACACCAAAATTAAGTCTACCACTTGGGGACAGTTTTAAGCACAGACAGGCTGGAAATGTTGTAAGCTGCACTGAGTTCCACTAGGGAAAAAGGCAGCTAATAAATGCTTTAAATAAACAATAAAATAATAAATCGTGGCTGCTGTTAAAATCCATATGACGCTGCTCATTATTTATACATATATCATCTCCATGCCTGTCAAAACTTGAGACAGAGGGAAGAGAAAAGAGGGTAATGGAGCAAAACAGGGAAAGA
>NW_015166427.1:421290-447988 GCF_001447785.1 Gekko japonicus
GGGGAAAGAGAACAGTGCTGTAATCCACTCCGAAGAGTAAATCACAATCCCCGCAGAGTTATTTTACAACAAAGACAGGCCATGCCTAATATAAGACATGAATTGAACAGTTCACATAGCACAATGGCACAGCAAAACATCTTCACTATAACAAACAATTAAGTGGTGCTCCTACAAACATATTATATGGTACTCCGAAAAGTTTGATTGGTGGTCAGCTTCAGTGGCACAGAACAAAGTAAAGTGGGATTTTGTCAAGAATAGCATAGCAGAATCCAACCCTTGGTGTGTCTGGCTCTTGTATTTATTTATTTATTTATTTACTTCCAATTTATACCCCGCCTTGCCAGTACAACTGGCTCAAGGAGGTTTACATAAGTCAAAATACAGCAAGATTAATAAATACTATAAAATTCATGCTGTATTGGAGAGCAAATTGGGTACTTTGCCACAGGACGGCCATTTTGCATCCCCTCCTCCCACAACTGCTTTTTCTGATAATGTATAGTTCCATCCTTACTTCCAAGTTTACTGCATTTTGAATTCAGTTTTTGCATGCACCACTAGAGGCTGCTATTGGATGTGGAATGCCAATATTAGATTCTTTATGTACTGCACTACACCTTTTGCATCATCATCTTGCATTAAAAGAAACAGGAAAATAATAAAAATTTGTTTACCAAAAAAGAAAAAAGAAAAAAAAAGAAACAGGAGTCAGCTGTGCAACGAGGAGGCTTGCTTGTTTCATGAAGGGAACATGAACAAAAATGGGAGGAAAATATGCTTCATGCTTTTATGTCTGACGTTAGTTAATATGTTTGATAATTTCCTTAGCATTAACTTTATATTTTTTCCTGTTTACTCACTTTCTCATATTTTATAAGTGCTCAGAAAAGTGATGAGATTTTTATTAATCCTAAAGGGCACAATAAAAGTGCATTAGACATTGTTTGGCTTGTTTTGGTTATGGGAAATGGATTATAAGAGGAGACTGTATCATAGGAGCAATGGCAGCTGGGCTTTATTTTGCAGTGCAGATGTGAGAGCCAAGATGCATTACTCTAGAGGTCCTTTCCTGGCAGTGATAGCTGCTACAGTTATCCAGACATATGACAAATACAGTGGTTCCATCTGAACATGCCATTTGATGGATGATGACTGGCAAATGTTGTTTTCATTCAGCAGGCATCCCAAAAAATTCCCACAAGAAATTGGAGTTGCAGGAAGAATCATAAGCAGCCATTTTCTCTTTCTTTCTCATGTTAATTCTGTTCATCGTAACATCTCGAATCAACACAGGTTTCTTCATTTGCCTTGATTGTCACATTTGGTCTGTTAGATCTAAAAAAATTAAAAATAAGAGCAAGACTGATGATGTTTGCAGGTTCAAAGTCACTCACTAGAACACTTCTTATCCTCTACTGAGGCATTGTTCCTTATTTTATTATTAATACTACCACCCACTGAATGAGCAATGTGTTTTCAAATAATAGATTACAACACGTAACTTAATTTAGAGTCCAGTGGCACCTTTAAGACCAACAAAGATTTATTCAAGGTATGAGCTTTCCTGTGCAAAGCACACTTTGATTGATTGAATGATTGATTGATTAATTGATTAAAGTGGAATGTATTTGAAAAAGTGTGCTTTGCACACGGAAGCTCATACCTTGAATAAACCTCTGTTGGTCTTAAAGGTACCACTGGACTCTAAATTTGTTCTGCTTCAGACCAACACAGCTGCCCACCTGGATGTAACTTAATTAAGTTAAAAAAAATTGTATAAATTGTTCTTTGAATAAATACACAGAAATCCCAGTTTATAGCCAGTAGCTTCACATTGGAGAGCAGAAATCATAGATTTTTAAAAGTATGTGTCTAAGATTAATGGAGAATGAGCAATGATCAGACTCCCAGAGTTCTGTCAGAAAATGTTCTAGAATATTGAATTTTTAAATCCCTTATTATATAACTTTAGTAAAATGTTTTATGGTTTGTTATTAAACCAGAAAATCTGGACTTTGCCTAAATACATTTTCATTTCTACTGACCGTCTCTTAAAAAGTAACTATCCATTTCTCAATATGATACTGGGGAGAGAGGGCTGCAAACTGTTTCACTATGTGCTACTTCAGCATACATATCTTAGCTTTCTCCAGCTGATTGGTAGCGAGGACAGTTGAAAATACAAAGCACAAATTTTGTAGTAAACAAAAGAAAATGTAATCAGAAACATCCATACAATCATAACAGTATTAGCAGTGTATGATATTGAATTAAATTTCATAGCACCTAAAATGTTGAACTGTTCAGTAGTATATCTATATACTAATAGTGAAGGCGCCCCCTGCGTGCGGATATCTAAATCCGCACATCGGGGGCACCTGGGGGGCAGGGAGATTTTCCTGCACACGTGGGGCAATGCCTAGGTGTGCAGAAAAATATGAAAAGTTGGAAAAAATATTTAAATTACCGAAAAAGTAAAAATTAAAAGAGCGTTCCCTGCACATGCACAGAGAACGCTCTGGGAACTGGTGGGCCGGCGGCTGGAAGGCACTCAGGCCCTGGAGCCGGGGTGGGGTGGGAGAAGGATATCGGCGGGGCCCAAGCGGGGGGAAGGAGGAGATTGGGAGGCCCAAGCGGCCGGAAGCCACTCGGACCTCGCCGCCGGAGCGGGGGGGGAGGAGATCGGTGGGACCTGAGGCAGGGGGAGAAGAAGAGTTTAGCGGGGCCCGGTGGCTGGAAGCCCCTCGGGGAGGGGGGTGAAGGAGCCTGCGGGAGGGAGGGAGGTTGGAGGAGATCGGCGAGGCCGCTTAGGCCTCGCCGCATAAGCCTGGGGGAAGGGGGGGAGGAGATTGGCGAGGCGAGCGGCTGCTTTGCGACCTGCCTCGCCGCCACCACAGGGGATGGGGCACCTGCTGCTGCTGCTGCTTCCTCCTCCTCCTCCTCCTCCTCCTCCTCCTCCTCCTCCTCCTCTGTGTGGAGCTCTTCTTTCCCCCCCCCCGAGTATCGCAGGTCCCCTTTCTTGTTACATATTAATTGTCATCCAAATTATGTATCCTTGAAAATATATTGTATACAGGCCCATGATACTCGTGGGGTGGAGTAATTCCTCTCCACATCTTAATTACCCCCCCCCATTGCTGCTGCAATCCTTGAGGCCACCACAGGTTCCCCCCATCCCTCCCCCCATCAATGGTGGCAAGCTCCATGTGCCCCCCGAACTGCCAAACCTACCAAGGTTTCCCTCCAGCAACAATAGTAGTGGCGAGCCCTGCACAGCTCCCAGCTGGGCTTGCTGAGGCTTCCCCCCCCCAAAAAAAAAGCAGCAATGGCAGTGAGTCCTGCATGGCTCACAGCCACCAGGCCTGCTGAGGCTTCTCTCTCCCCAGACAGCAGCAATGGCAGTGAGTCCTGCAAGGCTCCCAGCTCCCTCCCCCAACAGTGGCAATGGTGATGAGCCCTGCATAACTCCCAGTTGCTGGGCCCACTGAGGCTTTTTCCCCCCAGACAGCAACAGGCTCCCTTGCAGCCACCACTGCCAAGCTCTGCTGCAGCTCCCAACAGTGACTACATTCTCTTTTACTTTGGGGGGAATTTAAACCTCCCCTGTATAGGGTTTTTTTTTAAGATTCAAGGTTCTTCTGCAAAGTTTCTCAGCCTCTCCTGCCCGGCTGGGGCAGGACAGAGGGGCCCCTTCTCCAGCCCAGCCGCCACCGGCCCTCCCCCGCAGCCGGGCAGGAAGGTAGTCTCTGCCTTGCCCGAGCTCGGAGAGGAGCCTCCCCCACATGGTGGTGGTGCTGCCACCGAGCGCAAAAAGTGGGGCGCCGAGGCAGACTCAGCGACCGCCCAGTTGCCCGCCCGCGCGCCGCAGACACTGAGGCACGGGGCCTGGCCAAGAGAGGGGGCTGGCGGATGGAGACGGTAGGGAGGCCGCTCACTGCTGCGCTTGTGCTACTCCTGCCGCTTTTGCTGCGCTGCAGCCTGCCTCTGGCCGGTGGAGAGCTGAGGCCATGGCGTTGCCGGGCCGTTCTTCGCCGTGACAGCAACAGCAGCAGAAAGGACAAAACTCACTTTATTCTGTTACTGCTGCTGCCCACTCCCTGCAGCTTCCTTCCTCCCACTCCTCGGAGAAGCCGGGCAGGAGAGGCCGAGAAAGAAGGCGGTGACGGGGGAGGAGGAAAGCTACGCTGCCGCCACGCGTCCTCCTCCTGCAGCAGGGCAGAGCAGGAGGAGGACGCGTGGCGCAGAGCTTTCCTCCTCCCGCCGCCGCTGCCTTCTTTCTCAGCCTCTCCTGTCCGGCTGGGGCAGGACGGAGGGGCCCCTTCTCCAGCCCAGCCACTGCTGGCAGCCCTTCCCCCCCCCCACTGCAGCGGGGCAGGAAAGAACAAGAAAGGCGACGGCGGCAGCTGGGACGGAGAAGGGCCCCCCCCAGGAGAGGCCGAGAAAGAAGGCGGGGGCAGGAGGATGAAAGCTACGCTGCCGCCGCGCGTCCTCCTCCTGCAGCCGGGCAGAGCTCCTCCCAGCCCCGCTCCTCCCAGCTGCTGGCCAGGTATTCGCTCCATAAGACGCACACACTTTTCCCCCCACTTTTTTTTGGGGGGGAAGAGCAGTCTTATGGAGCGAAAAATACGGTAGATGGCTTGGCTCCAACCAGCTTTTCTGCTGGTAATGAAGGGGGGAGAGAGCAGCCTTTGACCACTAAAAATGCTATGCTGGGCTGCATAGATAAAAGCTATGTAGAACAGGGGCTGTAATCAGAAGGGGAATTAGGCCAGTGTGATGGACTGCCCTTTAAAAGATCATAAGTGCTGTGTAAACTGGTAATGGACTGTGAAAGGTTAATGCCTCACAGAGCCAGGGAGTCTTGAGTGACAGGCTGCTCAAAGGAATTTGATCCGTTAATGTGAGTTGAGCAGAGAGAGACTTCAGAACTGAATGCTGAGGAGAATTCAGTCTGAGTCTAGCCCTGACTGAGAAGAGTTGGGTGCTGATGGAGTTTGTGTTTAGCCCTGACCAAGAGCAATTTAACACAGATGGAGAACTGGAAAGGTTGTAGGTATATCAGTGAAGACTCCCATTTGGGCCAGAAAAAAGGAATAAGTCTAAGTGATAGACTAGGCTGCTACCCGTGCTTCGCTACAGTATTTAAGTTCCATAAATCCAGTTATAATACTGATTATGTGAAATTTGAAATGTGACATTTGTTGTAGGAATTCTAACAGAGAAGATTGTAGTGTAAGAAATGAAGTGAGACATACGTACTTTTTCTCTCTCTACTGAAGGACCTCTCTCCAGACCACGTTGGTGGTTCTGCCCTCAGGTGCTAGGATCACCAGGCTGCTTGATGAGCTCACTGTGGAGCAGGCCGCATAGAACTCTCCATTTAAGAAGCGGTCGTCTGTTAAGTCAACTCCTGCTACCTTCCACGAAAGTGATGACCTCTCTACTTGTGTTCCTGGATTGTTTTGCTCATATGGAGACTGTTGTTCTGAGCACCTCAGGGTGATCTTGCTGGTACTTGGCCTGTACAGCTCAGTGCACTGCAGGAGTACTATGTGCAAATGTCTTTGCCGCATTCCTAAGTTGCCTCCTCCTTGTAGCATTGGTGTATCTGGCTCAACGTTTGCCAGGAGCTTTCTTGGGGGCAGTAAGAGGTGAAAGGTGTGAGGGGGAGTTGGTGTGAGGGAGTGGTGATGTAGTGGACATTTCTTCAGGTTCATGAGGGAGGCACGCATTGAAATGGCTCCTAGAAATGTCCTTTACTATCTCCCCATAAGCATTCATACCCTGGCCCTGCTCCTACACCTGAGACACTGGCCTGTCTGGTGTTGGGGGGGATTGTATTTAAAGGCATTGGGGAGGCTGGGCCAGCAGCAGTGCTAAGGCAATCCTGCTGAGCAAACCTCCCCAGCGGCTGTAAGCATCCCACCTCCTCTCCTACACCTGTCCACTATAGGACACGGAGGGGGGAGGAGTATTAGAAGCCACTGTGAAGGCAGGGCTGGCAGGATCACTAAGGTGTTACTACTGGGGCAGGCTCCCTCATGGCTTTAAGCACCCTGCAACCACTGCTGCACCCGGCAGACAACCATCTGTAAGGGGTAGGAGGTGGGGGGAGTGTGTTGGAAGCCATCCCACCTCCTCTCCTACACCTGACAGGCAGCTGCCTGTCCAGTGTAGGCGGGGGAGAAGGGAGTATTAGAAGCCACTGTGGAGGTGGGGCTGCATCTGGCAGACAACCGCCTGTTAGGTGTAGGAGGTGGAGGGAGTGTGTTGGAAGCCATCAGAGAGGCTGGGCCAGCAGCTTTGCTTCATCTCACAGGTGGTTTTTGGCCACTGCTGATTTCCTCAACTGTCATTAGCTCTCTGCAGTCCCCTGTAGCTGTTGGGATTTTTTTTACCTCAGAACACTGAGCTCTGCAGCTGACCAATCAGAGATTGGGGGCGGGTGGAGAGAGGCAGCTGCATGGCAGCCACATAGGAATCAATGGGGGGAGCACATTTTCCATGACTTAAGGGTCAAATTTCTAAAAATCCCTTCTTAGCGAGCACCTACTCCATGGTAGGAGCACTCTCCCCGAATGTGGTGTCTCTAGGTCCAGCAGTTTGGCCTAGGCATTGATTTTACAGTGAGGGGACTTTCTTTTATATATATAGGTTTGCTACCCAGTTAAAAAAGGGAGATAGCTCTAAGGAGTGGAGTGATCCCTCATCTGATGTGTTTAGAGACTGCCTTCTGAAACCTGAAGAGTGAGTAATACTCAAGAATGTGTATTGGTGTGTTTAGTGAAGGAATTTGGGAACTGTATAGTGTATCCCTGCCTTCTGGAAACCAAAATAGACAGTTGAGCACAAGAAAGTATACTGGAGTGTTTAGGAAACAGTGAAACAAAAGCCTCTTAGCTTAAAGATTCTAAGACTGTGTGAAAAGCTTAAGAAAGAAACACTCAATAGCTTGAAACATATGTGTAATCTGTGCCTGTACTGATTTATCTCAGAGTTCATTATTGATTTACCTCAGACATTTTACCCATGATTTCACCTGACCTTTTCCCCTCTATGTTGAATAAAATGTTTTGTTATTTTTGGACTTTAAAAAGCCTCTCGTGTGCCATTTCAGTAGTTTAATTTAAAGGGGTGATCTTGTCCCTTTCCCTCAGCCAGCAGCAAACTATCGTACCAATACCATGACAGGGTGGGACAGCCATAGATCTTCAGAGAAGAAGAAACTAGATAAAAAGGGCTGCTCAGTTAGAAAGGGAGATAAAAATGGAGGGAATATTCTACTTCTGAGAGAGGGAAGTGGGTGAGTTCATCATAGACAGCTTGAACAAAAAAGTTGGTGAAATCCAGCCCTGTGTCTAAAGTATACAGAGGAATCTAATGCCATAGTTTTTCTTACATACTATACATTTTGAGAGAGGGTTTTTTTCCCTCAGGGCCCCGCCACATTTCTTTTAGGAAAAATTGGGGGGGGGGGAGTCCAGAGGGAGGCAAATTTCCCATATTTTCCTAAGTTTTTTTTTCTGGACTATTGCATCTCTATAAAAACATGAGTGAAATTCTAAATAAACACCCAAAGAATTCTAACAGGTTGGTGAGGCATGCTTCCCAAAACCATGCTGATTTTTCCTGGTAAGAATGTTCCTCGATATGTTTTTAATGACTACTTTTAATAGTGCTTTCTCTGGTTACCTGAAACAGATTTGGGCCTCAGCCACCTTGCCACCCATGCAACCTGAGCAGCCATTTGTGGTGCAAAATGGCAGAGGACCGCCTGTGGGAGGACATGTGGCTTGTGCCTGTCATCATATCCCAGACCCTGTTGCTGCATCCAAGATAGGTTGCAGGATGCAGATTGCCTCTGCATAGAAGCCACTTATCATCTGCATCCAGACAGGTGATCACCTTGAAGTCATGAGGCAAGCCCGGAAGGAAGTATGTCCTCCCTTGTACTAATGTCACCACCACCCAGAGGTCATTGCGGGGGGGATTGCGGGGGATCGCAGTTCCCCCGGGTGAGGTACGGGGGGCAGGGCACATGATGAAGCCCCGCCCCCTGCTTCCGGCCGCCCCCCTTCCAGCCCTCATTCAGCCAGGAGGAGGCAGGAGAAGAGGGAGGGTAAGTTGCTTCCTCCCTGCCTCTCCCCACCCCTGCCTGCCTGGGGCCAGGGAGGGCCTTCGTGGGGCTTCCTTGCACTCCCGCCGGCCTTGCAGGTCCACCGCCGGGCCCCTCATGGGGCTCGGCAGTGGAGCTGCAAGGCCGCCGGCGGCGGCCAGGACCATTGGGGGCGGGGCGTGTGGCCTTATGACACATTTCCGGTGATGTCAGGGTGTGTGGCATATGCTAATGAGTTATGCTAATGAGTTCCCCTAGCTCTTTTTCTACGAAACGACCCCTGCCACCACCCATGGCCAGAACAGGCTATAGCCCTCTTTGGAGATCGGGGGGGGGGGGCGGAGTGACACAGGAGGCAGAAGTTTGGGACAGCAAAGTCTTTCATCCAGCCCAACATACAATCCCCCCCTCCCATGATGCTCACTACCTTCTAATTCCCCATTAAGGGGGCAGATCTTGTGATGAGGCATATTTTTGCTAGAAGAGTAAAATTCACATTTGCAGAGAACTTTTGGGTGCATGTTGTTTGGACCTAATCCCCTGTTAATTTGTCAGTCCTAGAATTATCTCCATTGTCACCCTTTTTTGGCCTAGGTGTTTGTGAAAAGAAAGTTCAGATTTTGTTACCTTCTTCAGTGAAGGCTGACTTTCAAAAAACAGTTTTCTTCACAGTCCTCCTATCCTCTTCTTTTCTTGCCTTTGTCTAATGGTCGATCCATCTTCCTGACTGGCTTCCTTCTTCTGATGTATTTAAAGAAATGTTTCAGTATATTTTTAGCAATATGTTCCTTGTTTTGTTTCCTTATTTGTAAACAAATGGAAATTGACAGATTGCATGATTCCCAATATTTAGGTGAGACCTCTGTTTTTTAAAGGAAGTCTTAAAGCCTTTTATAACTTCTGCTCACTCCTATTATAACATCTTGCACTACTATGTTATGTTCCTAATCTGAGTTTTCAATTTATCTGGCTTTCTGTTAAAGTGACTTTGAGTAACTTCCACATGTCCTGTAGATACGTGATCTTGAATTTTCCTTTTACCATCCTTTCAAATCTGTTTGAAAGAAGTATCCTTGTTAAAGTTAATTGTGACTATACAGGATTTCCTGAGCAATTTCAAATTATATACATCTTCAAATTAAAAGCTTATTTTAGCCATCGAGCATATCAATCATAGTTACTATAAAATAGCATTAAAATAATAACATTCCAGTACAGAGGCCTGTTATGCTAATGAGTTTCTGCTGGGCTTTTTCTACAAAAAAGCCCAGCAGAAGCTCATTAGCATAATAGGCCACGCCCAACAGCAGAAGCTCATTAGCATATCAGGCCATACCCCTGATAGCACAGCTCATTCGCATAATAGGCCACACCCCATGCCTTCCCTTGGCTTGCCCGGGCAACCCCCGCGTCTGTGGGGAGTCCGGGCAAGCCAGCCCTTGGACAGGCTGGGGGAAACACAGGGAGGCATTTAAATGCCTCCCCAATTCTTACAGGGGCCCCTGGCCTGCCCACCTCGGAGTCACTGGGGGGGGGGTCACTCTCCAGGCCTTCCCTCTGTAGCCACACACACAGAGGTTTTGGCTGTAGTGGGCGTGGCCAACTCTGAAGCCAGCCGGAACTCCGTTCCTGTGCGTTCCTGTCCCAAAATAGCCCTGGAATATCTTATAATAAAGCGTCACATATTTATCTTGCAGTTAACATGAGTATCCTTTCTTTCTTTCTTTCTTTCTTTCTTTCTTTCTTTCTTTCTTTCTTTCTTTCTTTCTTTCTTTCTTTCTTTCTTTCTTTCTTTCTTTCTTTCTTTCTTTCTTTCTTGGAGCCAGTTTAATTTGGACACAGTTTAAGTAATCATTTTACTACCCTTTGCTGGCAGTTAATTTAGGTATCTCTGCTGATTTGACCAGTTTGACCAGCTTCAGTTACGACGTAATTTTTTTTCTACAGACTCTTCTAGAAAACAAACAATTTATGCAGGGCATTAAATTATATGACATGTTATTGTGACAATCTAATACAATGGAGGGCATTTGATGAAATATTAACTTTCCATAGTGAAGTCAATTAAGTACAGAGCCCGTTATTACAGCATTTACTCCTTGGGTGCCTCCTGATTGTTCTTCAGCTCAAGGTCACCATTGGTCTTAGGCAGTGGATGTAGTAGTGTGTCCCAAGCATTATTTTCTTTTTTTCAACCAGGTATTTCTACCCACAGTGATTCTCTAAATGTGTTTTGCTTCTAGTTTATTGAAATTCATATCTTTTCTTGTGTTAAGAGCTGTACCACCTCATTTCACCCTTTCCTGGTGTTTCTGTTCACTAATCTATTAATTAATAACAACTAAGTCATTAAATTAATGCATATAAAATATTGATATTCATTTGCATGCTTTATTCAGCTATACAGGATACCCTATAAGAGAACGTAAATGTCATTTTATGTCAAAATGATTGGATAATACAGCTCCCTTCCACTGAGTAGCCTTCCTCTGAAAGAAAAAACTCCTCCAGCTAAATGGAAGGTGATTATAGGATCTAACACAGTATCATTTGGAACTTCAGTATTTACAGCAATGAGATAAATCACAAATTGATTTCCAGACTCAAAGAAGTATAGAGGAGATGGTTTAGCCATATATTATATTTCCCCCAAATGTTAGTTTCAATAATTTATTTTATTTTATTTTATTGTCACAATCCTTATAAACAGCTGTGCTCCTCAGACGCACAACTCTTCAGCTGACCTTACTGAAAATAGCACAAGAGCTGGAATATGGCTCCAAGATATTGTTGTTCTCTGTCTAAATAGTTAAAGTTCATGGTATTTTTATACCAAGATGACAGTAATGTCTGTTATAAAAGAGTGACTCATGTTGCTTGCTTTTGGGCTATGAAGTACTGAGATCGATGTGAACTGAAATTCCAGTGCACAGTATACCAATAGAGTTAAGGGGTTAGGTAGGCTTTTGTTATCAGTGGTCATATGAGGTTATCTCTGCCAGTAATTCATAATAACCAGTCAGGATGTTGGTGTAGTAGTTTCAAAGAAAAATAACATTTTAAAATGTGAACTGTACAGTCTGAGGTTCAGTCCTCAGTGTCAACTTAGTAGTAATGTTTTGCTCTCTTGAGTGCAATATACATTGTGGTCCAGCTCAAGATTGTTCTTCTGTACAGTAGCTCGCCAGCAGTGTTTTTCTTGGTATAGTGGTTAAGCGTGGCACACTCCAATCCGGAGAACTGGGTTTGATTCCCCACTCATCCTCATGAAGCTAGCTGGGTGACCTTGGGTCAGTCACAGTTCTCTCAGAACTCTCTCAGCTCCACCTACCTCACAGGATGTCTGTTGTGGGGAGAGGAAGGGAAGGCAATTGTAAAGCACTCTGAGATTCCTTTGGGTAGTGAGGAGTGGGATATAAAACTAACTCTTCTTCTTCCAGTCAGATATTTTATTTTTTTAACTTTTAGCAGTGTCTTTTCGCTAATAGCAATCATAGCCTTTTAGCTAATAATCATAGCCTTAAAAAACCTGGACTTTTCCCCTTGGCAAATAAACCTTTAAGTTATTGCTGAATTGATAATTCAGAGTCACGTATGCCAAAATACTCCTGCAATAATATTTCAGGAAGAGATATTCAACATCTGATACGGCATTTACCACCACCCTGGAGAGTGTAGTGATCTTCTTCTAAATGACCTAACAGTTGCTTCTACAGGACCTTTGGGGAAAGTTCCTTTCTAAAACCCCAGGCTTTGTAAATTCCCACCCTTTCCCATAAGTACATGAGCTCATATGTCAATCTTAAAAGTAAAAGGCAAAGTGAATGATTTCATTATAACCTAAAACTGAAAGTCTGATAAATGAAAAGCTCAGCAGTTGCTCTACTTTGCATGAGAGGTGTCCTGAGGCTGTTGGGGAAGAGGAGAGAAGGATCATTCTAATATACTGCCTTACTGCTGAAGGGGGTTGCTGCTGGGTATATTTGAATATTTGCAGAATCTATATATAACCTATTTTGTCTTTCCAAGTTGTTCATTTTGTCTGGTTTACCTTTGTTGCTTTATTTATTGAAGCTGTACAGCATTGCAAGGCAGGACATATTGAAACTCACTTAGCCAGACCACTATAGTCCTTCATCTGTGTATTTGTGTGTGTTTGTTTCTAACCTGATATCATTTGAGTCCTAAACCTCTTGTTGAGCCATAGGCAGGAACCGTAGTTAATAACAATTCTTCAAACTAGAAAACTTTGCAAACTTACTATACACTAGAATTATTTAGCCTGTACAAATGATGCAAGCATTGATTGATCTAATAAAATGGACTTGATTGAAGTCTGATATTGCTCAGCATCTACAGAATTTATAGTAGAAAGTACCCCTACATGCAAACACACATTGTTACTATGATGGGGGGGAAAGAACAGGATTGAAAGGATATTGGCAAGCAATGGGATACTAACAAACAAGGAGACCACCCAAGGCATGCAATTTGTTTTGTAGTGCTGATTGAATGCATATAAGGAGGAACATGGTTTATCTGGAATTCATATATATAATAAATAGCACCCAAGTGTGTCCACATTAAAGTCTTTCACTTTTGAGAGAGGGAAGTGGAGTCAGTTCAAGCTTTCTTAGTTAGATGCATGTTTTCCCCCAGAGTGCTTTCAAACAAATGGTTTCTTTTTCTTATGTGAAATGTAAGGTAGTTCAGCCTCTCTATGATGTATATACCATCTGAATTATGTACATTTGAAAGACTATGTACATGCCCCTTAAGGGAGGTCGAGTCCCTAGAGCATATGATTTTTAGTTGTACATACTGTAATGTGGCCCATTTGGAGATTATTGCACCTCTACTGAACAAGACTGCTGGTCACACAAATAAAGACAGGCTTGGATATCTTTTATCTGACATGAATCCTACAATTACTTACCAAGTTGCTCTTCTATCTGACATGAATCCTACAATTACTTACCAAGTTGCTAGAGTTTGTGTGTTGATCATGAGGAGATGGAAATTGTATTATAACTAGGCTTGACTTTGAATTTTGTTTATATTATGTATTTTGTTTCTTTTTATATGTATGATTTTATTATAATTTTGATGTATATGGATGGTCTGACTGTGATAGATAAATACATACATACATACATACATACATACATACATACATACAATCTTTGTAATGTGACAGATTGACTCATGTAAAAGTTAGGATTAGGCCTTTTGGTGCAGCATGCTCATTATATAGAGTTTGATTATTTTTAGTGTGGAAGTGAACTGGGCATGGTGCTTTGGTTCAGAAGCCGTTTGTGCAAGGAAAATCTCTGCATTGCCCTATTTGCACAGAAAGGTTACTGCATGTATCAGGAGCACTCCTGTTGATGGGCTCCCAGTATGCATGGCTGTGATATCTGGAAAGGTCCTATATCCACCACACTTGTTTATGGAAATGTGTACAAAAGGATGTATGTTAAAATTGCTGCACAGAAAAAGAGGTCTAAGATAGGTGATGATAGATCTTCCAGTCTGTCTTGATCTCATTTGGATATGAGATCCCAATCACCTGATTTAAACAATTCCATGCATAGGAAGGAGTATCTTATAACATTCGCAGTGGTAAAGTTGATATATTTAGATGGATGTTTACAGTTCAGCCAGTTAATGGGGATCTACCATCAGGAATTGTATTTGAAAGGCAGCATGCATGGATGTTTTGTCTTATGAAGAAAAATGGAAAGTTTGTTTCTTTTAGAAAAGATTATTTCTACACAGCAGAAAATACATAAATACTATTGCATGTACCCTATTGCTAATATCATCATTGTGAGAAAATTATAGCTACCGTTTCTGGAAGTGGGGCCCAAAAGAACTGCACTAAATCCAAACAACAGGGGGAAGTGTCACAGGACTCCCAAATATGCAAATTCCACTAGTAGAAAACACCATCAAAGATCGCCAAAACAATATATTAAACAATTTTAAAGTTGGTGGTGTCACAACAACAACATTTATGCATACTGTAACTATAATAAGGCATAAGATACAATATTTCCTCCTTTGAAGATAAAACATAAAGTCCATGTACTCAATGTAACTTGATAACTTGATAGGAGGAGTCCACAGAACATATTCCAAACAGCCTTTGCAAAGATGCCCATTCTAGATATTTGGAAGATGCGTTTCCTTCGACTTCTGCACAGTGACTTGCTTACAAATTGTTATTTTTCATGGTTTAGCTGATCTCACAATATCATGGAAATTCCAGTCAAGTGTTTTCTTTTTCCCCCATTGAAACAATATGTCTTTAAAGTATTTAAAGCTGCTACTATCAATATCTCAAACTGCACTAAAAGGTGGTTTAGAAAGGGTTCACGCTATTGGATGACATAAACATCAGCATCCTGGTTCCCTAGCAACCTGCCGCAGAGTCATATGTATGAATGCTTTTTAGCCGTAAGCTCTGTACCGGAACATACCACGTACAGCTAAAATGTTCCTTGGGTGCAACAACCTGTTCAGGTTCATGGGGTGAGTATTGTTTCATAAATGCAAGGCTGGATTAGCCCATTATATTAGTAACACTACTAGGCAGTGCTTCAATGATATAGAGGGCTAGTTCCTCAGTGCCACAATAGTGCAGGCATTGGAGTTCTGTACTCCTATAACTGAAAAGATAAGAGAAGTGTAGCTTTTAGCATTTAACAGAACAAAGATCATGCCTTAGGAATAGTGAAATGGTGCTTCAGAATCTGGTTTAACAAGAACACATGAAGTCGCCTTATCTGACCATTGATTGATCAAGGTCAGTATTGTCTACTCAGATTGGCAGCAGTTCTCCATGGTCTTAGGCACCTGTTGCTGGATCCTTTTAATTAGAGACACTGAGGAATGAACCTGGGACCTTCTTTGTACCAAGCAGATGCTCTGCCACTGAACCACAGCTCGTCCCCTAAACACAGAATACACCCTGTATCTTTTAACCTGATGCATACTTACATTATGGATAAGAGTAGACTAGGAAATGAAAATGACCGTGGAACAAGCCAAGCTGAGAGGTTGTTGTGGTACTACAAACCAGGACTGTAGGGGCTACTCAGAGCAGTTCCAGCATTAGCTCATATATTGCTTCGTCTTTCGAATTGAAAACGGTACAGGAGACAGTGGGCAAGATGACATTGATTAGCCCCAGAGGCAGTGGCAGAGTTGCTAGGTCTTTGCTGTGCTTATACCTGGCCACCAGAGACCCTCTAGGTGAGTAGCCTACCAGGAAATTTCCCTGCAAGTTAAATGACCAGTCTGCCCCTGATTATGTGAACTGCTGTGCGTTATGGTGATGGCTGCTAGCTTAAACAGTTTTTTAAAATATTGAGTTGGATCCAGTGATCTGTGTATTGAAGGCAATGAGTACTGCAGATCATTCCTATTGTCCCCCCCCCTCCCCAGCAGTCCTTAACAATCCTGGGAAAGTTTATTCCTAGAGTCACGGGGCCTGTGTGGACTAATAGCCTCATGGTTTAGGAGGCTGCAGTGAGGATCAGGAAGTTCATAAATCACCTTTCCTGCCTCTTCTATCAGTGCAGCACTGCTGATGGAGAGAAAGAATGGCACAATTTCAGCCACTCGTCACTGGAGTCACCTGACTTGGCATGGCTACTCATCCACAAGGGTTATGTGACACCGGAAAGAAACTTCCCTGGGTTCAAAAAGGAATGAGTAGGTGCAGGAGAACACAGGAAATATCCATGATACTTGAGTTTGCAGGTCACTGATCCAACCCATCATAGATTGCCGTTCTATCACTAGGTGTTATTCATACTGTATGCCCCAATTGCCTGGTGTTAGCGGTAAATAACAAACAGCTATTTCCAGCATTTTCATTTTTAGGCTGTTAAGCAAGATTATGCTCTTATAGCCGTAGTCATCTGACAGTCATAGCTCACTCCTAATCTATGGAAGATGGATCTGGAATTTTAGATAATGTGATGGCTTTTATATTGTGACATAATAATATAAGAGTAATCCTTTTAATTAGAGACATGAGGAATGAACCTGGGACCTTCTGTGTACCAAGCAGATGCTCTACCACGGAACCACAGCCCGTCTCCTAAACACAGAATACACTCCGTACCTTTTAACCTGTTGCGGTGGCTGAAGTGGTTAAGATGCTGAACTGCAGACCGGAAGGTTGGTAGTTCAGCAGTTCGAGACCTGAGTGCCGCGTGATGGAGTGAGCTCCTGTCTCTGGACCCAGCTCCTGCTAACCTAGCCGTTCGAAAGCAAGAAACTGCAAGTAGATACATAGATACCGCTTTGGTGGGAAGGTAACAGCGTTCCGTGCGCCTCGGTGTCTAGTCATGCTGGTCACATGACCATGGAAACGTTTTCAGACAGCGCTGGCTCTTCGGCTTGGAAACGGAGATGAGCACCGCCCCCTAGAGTCGGATTCGACTGGCTTTCGAACAAAGGAAAACCTTTACCTTCACAATCTCACTCAGTCAGACCAAGTTTCTCATAGTGGTCAACCAGATACATCTGGAGAGTCTGTAAGAAAACCAGTAGCCTTCCTTGCTTACGGACATGAACTGCTTTTGAAAATGAAGGCTTCTCTCAGCTGTCATGGCTGTTGATTGGCATTCTCCATGAATGGTTATGACATAAGCATTTTAAAAACCTTAATGTTAAATTCTAGTGAACAATAGTCAAAACTGTCGTTTTGCCCCTCTCCCTTTCTATATTGTACTCAATATAGCATTCAGGTTGCTGTCTAGAATTCTGATTGTATCTTATGCTCTTGTTTCTAGTAAGGTAAAGGTTTTCCTTGTTCGAAAGCCAGTCGAATTCGACTCTAGGGATGCAGTGCTCATCTCCGTTTCCAAGCCAAAGAGCCAGTGCTGTTCGAAGACTTCTCCGTGGTCATGTGGCTGGTGTGACTAAACACCAAGGTGCACGGAACACTGTTACCTTCCCACTGAAGTGGTACCTATTTATCTACTTGCAATTTGTTGCTTTCAAACTGCTAGGTTGGCAGGAGCTGGGACCAGAGTTGGGAGCTCACTCCATCATGTGGTACTCGGGTCTCGAACTGCTGAACTACCGACCTTCCAGTCTGCAGTTCAGCGTCTTAACCACTTGAGGCAAATCAGCCACTAGAGGCCAGTGAGGAAATTCCTGAGGGGATAATGGCTTTGGGGGACTGCCCTCCCATTGGGCAACCCTGGCCCAAACAAGGGGCTTTCCTTGCCCTGTGTAGGGCAGGCAGCAGCTGCAGCAAGCTGGCAGCCCTCACCCCATGCTGAACAGGCAAGGACACACACTGTTTGGCTGAGCCCAGCACCAGGTGGAGAAGGAAGCATGGGGCTGGATATTTCTCTCTCCTGCCCTCTGTTTGGGGGGGGGGGAGGTCCTCTTTCCCATGTGTTTTTTTCTTGTAGTCCCATCTCTGCTAGTAGTGAACATTTTAAACTAAGTCTTCCTCCAGAGAACTTGGGTACAGATAGTGGGCTGAACATTGTAATCATTTATTTATTTATTTAGACCAAGATGCTACTCGGACATCTACTGGAAAGTAGATGGAGGGACACTGTTAAAATCATTTTAAGCTGCTCAGTGTTTTTATACTCTGGCTGGGCTGTTAATGCTGGATTTTGATTATTAATTCCTACATAAATAACTGAAGAAATTAATGCCTCTGATCATTAGTCTAAGTTATTATTATGGAGGGAAGAGGTATGTGTCTTAATAGATTTGAATTTAAATAATCCAGATATTACAGACGAGCTGTTTGCTGTTTTAAAAGCCAGAGGTGAAGATAGCATTTTCATAATAATTAATACAGCAACAACATAAAAATCCTTAGTCACCTTATGAAATACCTTAAGCAAAAAAAAAGAAAACATCTGTGTGCCAGTACAATCCGGCAGAATTCTTTACACAGTGGTTGTGCACAACGCGTGTTCCTTTTGGCGGTTGAATAATCCATTAGATTGGCCACAATATTAGAACAAAATTGACAATCTGTTTAAATATACTCAGAAACAGTTAGAGATTCCAGTCATTCTGGACCATGCTTGCCTGTCACTTCCATTACATTGCAATTGGCTAGCAGTCAGCTGCTGGCATTACACAATTGGTTTGTATGCGAAATTATAACATAGGAACAGATCTCTTTATTTGTACTCTGCGGTTGTAGCACACACAGCTGAACAGAGCAAGGGAACAAAGATCCAGTTAGGGTGCTTTCACAGATTTCCATTTCAGTAAAACCATCTTTTCCTTCACCTCTGCCGTATGTACGACTTATGGGATTCCTGCCTTGATTTATGCAGACCTTGGAAAAGCAGTTCTTGAAAATGCAGAAGACCAGAGCAATCTCAGTGATGCATGGAACCAGAATCCTAAGAGCTTGCGTTTCAGGGAATTAAAAAAATATTGATGAGATAAAACTGGTGTGTCAGTAAGAAAAGGTTAAATGAAGAAGAAAGGGAAATGTTTTTCATTCTGAAACGGATATTATTACCCCCTGATATAAAGGATGGATTATAATTGTATCAGAAAAAGCAGCAACAGAAATCCTGAAAAACTGAAGTGGAAGCATATTTGTATATCTGATTCATAAAACCTGGTTGCCTGTGGAGAGTGGCAGTGGATGTTTTGATTATCTGAAGTTGGAATTCTTTATCAGAGCACATATTTCATCTTATTGGCATACTTAATGACTTAAAAGGATCTTTGCTCACTGGAATAATACTACTTGAGTTTTGGAACCAATTGTATAATTTTCCATAACTGTCTCCGTTTCTCCCCCCCCCCCGCCCCCCAGTGCACAGGATGCTGGAATTGGATTTATACTTGTCATAGACCGCAGGCAAGACAAATGGACCTCAGTGCAAGCCTCTATACTACGAATTGCGGTGAGCTGTTATGCAATTAAGGCTTTTTGACTCCCTTGACAAACCTTCCTGTTCAGCATATAAATTGTATTAAGAACAGAAAACAATCTATTTTCTGAGAAGCTTGGATGTTCCCATTTTATGTTTTAAAAAACCCCTTTTACATAATCATTCATTCTAATTCTAATTTAACAGTACCTGTTAGAATATGCTAGAGTTGTTCATATTATGCATAGTATCATACACATAATTGAAGCAGTAGTAATCCATAATAATAAAGTTTGCATTTTTAAAAAATCTGAAGTTTGTAGAAACTGCTGCATTATCAATGAGTGCAAGTGAACCTTACCTTCAAGGATTGTGTTGGTTTTGTAAACCTGGGCTTCAAATCATACCACCATGGGTATTTACTTTTTCAGTTTCTTAAACCGATAAGAAACACTTGCTTCTAACAGTGCATTTCAGTAAAAGGCAAATTAGCTGGTCTAGGTTTTGAAACATAAGTGACATTTTAGAAGAAAACTTTCAAAATGCTTGCTATGGTTACATGTTAGAGTATGTTTATTACTACAGGATAGTTTGCATACTTTCTGATTATACTGAATAATGCAAAACTAATTATACCAGTAAAGATTCATTTTATATCAACATAAGCAGCAAATCGGAAGCTTTAGTTTTCTCTAACAATGCAAAAGAAAGAGAGGAGGATGTTTGTGCTCATACAGTACGATGGTCATTTTTTTTACCTTTTGTTCCTTGTTTTCTTTTCTGCCTTGTTTTTAGGTTCTTTATCATTATTTAGTAATACATGCAAAACTGCAGCCAGCTTGTATGTATAAGCCTATGTAATTTCTTTTTTTTAATACCTGGAAGGCATTAAGAGTCAACATAAAATCCCTCGTCACTTCGGCAGCGATTGAATTCCCTCCACCTCGGGCTTCCTCTGTTTTAGAAACAACAAGTCTCTTTTTTCCTTTCTTTTCCACAACAGAATTGCTAACTCTTTATTGTAGAAAATGGGGAAGTTTTTGGTAACCTCTGTTCAGAGAGCATGTTAATTCAGAATATTCCGATTATAAGCAGTAAAATAAATCCTGAGCTCTAGGTCTAGTTTTATTATGATACAAGAAAATTAGGGTTAGTGAAATAACACTGGATTGTTATCTGCTGGTAGACTGAGGAAAATAATGTGTGTGTTCATTTAGGAGGAGTGCCACTGAAATGTGAAGCAGTACTGATTGAGGATCATAATCCAAACCACAGTTTGGGAGACTGGCAACATGGTCTCCAGTGTTTCCCACCCACTCCTTGCTCACCCTTAATGCACCCTGCAATAAGAATAGTTGTCTTGGCGTCAGGATTGCCTCTGAATGGTTGCACCCAACAATTCCCTTCTGCTAAATGAAAGGATTACCTTTTGCCAGAGCAAGGTTTGCTTTGTAGAAGGGAGTTGTTGGATCCAACCACATGGCTTGAAATTATGGTTTGGATGAAATTGCTGGTTACAGTAACCATATCTTGCTTGAATCAGATGTCACAGAAAGCTAAGAAACCAGGAAAGGGAACCAGTATTTGAGACAGGAGCAAGGAGGGAAGTGCAGAATGGTCCTTACCTCCAAACCGTGGTTTGCTGAATCAGGAACAAGATGTCTGAACTGAGCCAGTAGAGTGTTGACTAGGATCTGACAGACCCTGGTTTGAATCCCCAGTCTTCCATGGACGCTTGGAGGCTAACCTTGGGCCAGTCATACACTCTCATCCTACCCAACCTCGCAAAGCTTTTGTAAGGATAAAATGGAGGGGAGGAGAACAACGGGGAGAAAGCCAAGGTATACATTAAGTAAATAAATAAAATAAATAACGATAATAATGAGTCATATATCTAATGCTGTGCCATTTTTAAAAGTAAATAGCAATCTGATTTAGGCATCGCATAGTGGTTTTCTACTTCACACTTTCTTATTCGAGCCTCAGCTGGAATATTGTTTCCATTTCAGGCATGACAGATGTTAAAGAAGTTGGCCAGCATCACAGAAGAGCAGTAAAGGGCCTGACTTGGTTTGGCATAAATACAGGCTATAAAGGAAGCAATGTGATTGCATATAAATATTTTACCTGTACTGGTTGGTATACATTACACAGTACTAGGCCTTCTTGGAGCCTTTACTTAAGGGTGATTTTCTGTGTTCTGAGCCATTAAAACACACCTTCTACCATTAGAGATAGTTATTAGGCAGTCTGAGCTAAACCTAGAAGTTCTGGATGGAATTTCAAAGGTCCAAGGATAGCATCCAGTGTAAAAGCTGTCTCTGTGTTTAAGTGTATATCTTTTTTTTTTTTAAGGCAGAGCAGAAGAAGAAAAACAACCTTTCCCCTTGCTGTTTCCATGAACTAGCCTGAATACAATTTTATTTTATTCAGGCAAATTGGCAGCTGTTCCTAATGTCACTTTGCATACTGTTGGCTCAAGTTATAATACCTGGAGGAACTACTTACACTTGTTGTTATACATTCTGCTGCTGGCCGCATATAATTTCCAGCTCTCCCCCTCCAGCCTTTTGCCTTCCAATGTCTAGTGCTGGGAAGGGAGATAGTTGTTTTTTTTTTAATCACTTGTTTACTTATTTATTATAAGGGTTTTTTATTCGCCGCTCACCCAAAGGGTCTTGCAGCAACTTACAACATTAAATCCAATAAAGTAAAAACATAAAACAATGAACAAATATAAAATATTAACATTAAACTGTTAAACTATTAAAATATGTGACTGTCAGTATACCACTAACAAAAACAGCCCAAACATGTGGTTACCCTCCAAAGGCCAACTGAAACAATTCGGCCTTGCATACCCTGCAGAAACTAAACAAGTCCAGCAGGGCACGAGTGTCATCCAAGAGTGCATTCCACAGGGTAGGGGCCACAACTGAAAAGTCCTTTCCCCTGGTGACAGCTAACTGAGCCGTCCTGGGGCCAGGCACCTGCAAGAGGCCTCTAGAGGATGACCAGAGGGAGTGGGGGGGTTGTAATGGGAGAGGCAGCCCCGTAAGTAAGAGGGTCCCAGGCTGTTAAGGGCTTAAGGTTAGCACCAACACCTTGAATGGGATCCCAAGACTAATTGGTAGCCAGTGCAGCTGCTGTAGAATTGGAGTAGTATGAGCTGACCATGATGTTCCAGTCAGCAAACTGGCAGCTGCATTCTGGACCACCTGCAGTCTCCGAAGCATTTTCAAGGGTAGCCCTATGTAGAGCGTATTGCAGTAGTCTAGTCTGGAGGTGACTGTTGCATGGATCAATGTGGGAAGGTCTGACCCAGACAAATAAGGAGCCAGCGGTAGGCCTGGTGTAGGTGAAAAATTGCCAACCATGCTACCATGGACACTTGCTTATCCAATGATAGCACAGAATCCAACCACACCTCAAGGCTCTTTACAGAGTCAGCTGGACACCACTGACTCTTTGGAGTGACCCTCCAGCTAGCATCTCAGACATTTTAATTACTCTCTATGTAAAGAAGTATTTCCTTTTGTTTGTCCTGAATCTACACCCGTCAACTTCATTGGATGCCCTTGAGTTGGAGTAAAAGTTCTCTCTGTTCACTCTGTACTCTGTGTGTAATTTTATAAACCTCTATCATGTCATCGTCCCCTTAGTCATCTCTCTTCTAAAATGAAAACTCCTGGACTCTTCAGCCTTTCCTAATAGGAAAAGTGCCCTAACCCCTTAATTTTCTTGGTTACCCTCTTCTGTACATTTTCTAGCTGTGCAATGTGACCAGAACTGCACACAGTATTCCAAATGAGGCCACATGTTGTGGGTACTAGGTCTGCTGAGGCTGACTACTCCTCAGATGAGGAAGAGTCAGGGAGCAGCCCAGCCTCCTCTGGAGTCAGCCCAGAAGAAGAACCCTCAACTATACCTGAGGAGGAAGAGCCCCCAGCAGCTGCACAAGAGGTGCAGCTAGAAGAAGAGGCCGATCCTGAGCCTGGCCCAGCACCCCCAGTTGCAGACACCCCGAGGCCAGACTCCTTGCCTAGTTCTCCTGAGTTCCCCAGACGTAGGGCACGCCAGAGGCTGACTATGCAGGAGTGAAGAAGTGCCAGACTCCAGCTCCTGCAGAGGCAGAGGGAAGAGCTGTAAGCCTTTGCAGACTCAACCCCAGGGAAGGAAGGACCTGCTCAAAAGCACTCAGTGCACCTGGTTCAATGTGGCAGCAACTTTGTTTACTCAGACCTGCCCCTGTGTGTGTGTAGCAGCCGCTCCTTGTCCTTGTAACCTTGAATTGACTTTCTGGCTCTTTGACTTTCGGCTCTGTGTGACCTTGATTCTGGACTGTGTTTACAAGCTTCCAGTGTGTGGTCTCTGTGGCAGCCAGACAAGACAGCATACTACATCATAGGTTGAAACAGTGGGATTATAATATTGGTTGTTTTATTTTCAGTCCTTTTCCTTAATAATTCCAACATACACCTTGTCTTTTTCACTCCTGCAACACGCGGGCTTGACATTTTCATTGAGCTGTCTATTATGACCCCTTCTCAGTCTCAGCACATTAAGTATCCATTAGCATATAGTTAAACATGGGATTTTTTGTTGCAGTGTACATTACCTTAGACTTACCTACACTGAACTTCATTTGCCATATTTTCGCCCACTTACCCAAATTATGGCGATCCTCCTTGAGCACTTCACAGTCAGCTTTGGTTTTCACTATTCTGAATAATTTGGTGTCATCTGCAGATCTGGCCATTGCACTACTCACCCCCAGTTCCAGATCATTTATGAACAAGTTAAATAGCACTAGTCCCAGTAATGGTGTTATGTACATGGGCTGCCATCAGGGGTCCACAGCTAGAGCAGGAGCTTGGTCCCCAAACACAAAGGGGACCTAGGATCCTAGTCCGGGAGTCCACCAATAGCACCCTTGGTGGGAGATTCAAACCCTCCAATGGGGACAGAGGTGTGCCGGCTGGAGTGTATATAGTAGGCCTTGCTGAGCCGGTTTGTATCTCTTGTTGTGAAGTATGTCTGAATGCATGCCGTGGTCCAAGTTCTCCATGTGTCGAACCCAGTACTTTTCATGATCCTTGTCTGGCCCTCTGCTTACTTCCCTCCATTGTGAAAATTGTCCAGTTATTCCTATACATTTTGTAATTTAACCAATTTTTAACCCATAAGTATATAGTATCTTCCTGGTCACCATTATCTCTATGCTTGTTTAGTTTTTCAAAGAACTCCAAAAGGTTGGTAAGGCAGCACTTCCCTTTGCAGAAGTCCTGCCTCACCAGTCTTTTGGAGTTCTTAGAGAAACTGAACAAACACGTTAATGGTGCCCTAGCAGATATTTCTGTCTCAGGCTTTGTTCCTCTGGGTGCCTAATTTTGTCTTTGATGACAGTTTCTCAGAGCTGAACTAGGCCAGAGGTCATTGGAAGCTAGAGCATGGCTCAGCTCTTTCAAGCTAAATCTAAGGATTATTTTTGCTTTGTAAACTGAAGGTCTGCTGTTCTTTCTTAAATGAGATGCTTACCATTCTCAATGAATGAAGACAGTAGATGCTAGATTAAGGCAGCTGGGGCTTATAACTGAAGATATCTTCTTGCTAGAGGCAAAGGCCCTTTCACTTGTCCAGCATCGCCTTACAGAGTAGATTATGACAGTATAGTGATTCGCTCTCGCAGAGTCTGCTCAAGTCAATTTATTGGCATATTAATGCCTTGGACTGTGCCATTCTACATGAGATACCTAACAACAACCACCACCACCACCACCACCACCCCGGTTAGGGCATTTGCTTTAGTTCAACTTAATGCCGTCCCCTTCGAAGTATTACAGGGCAATTTTTGTCGTATCCATATTCATATCGTCTCTGCCCTTGCAATCAGGTTAAAATTAAAACTGTATCTCACATTGGAATGTTGGTTTTTTAACGCTTTAAGGAACTGTTGGATCTCACCGCTTTTAACATGCTCTTCATTTAATAAACTTCAAGGTGATAATATTCCCTGTCTGATGCTAGACAGTGACCCGAACACAACCTACTTGGTCACCAAATTTCTGTCTAACATATTTTCCTTTAGATTCAGGTAGGTAGCCATGTTGGTCTGAAGCAACAAAACAAAATTTGAGCCCAGTGGCACCTTTAATAAAGTTTAATCCTGGGTATAAGTGAGAAATGAGTGACTTAGCATGTGTAGTGAGATAAGAACCCAATATCTCTGTGTGCCCTGGGAAGTTGAAATATTCTCCTACAGATTTCTCAGTTTTGTCATTCTTAATGTCAGAGTTGTGTCCATTAGTCCTTTGGTGTAGGGTTTGGCCTGTTTGCCCTATACAGAGAAGATTAAGTTTGTTGGAGAACTTCTTTGGTCATAAAGGTGCCACTAGATTCAGACTTTGTTATATTTTCCTTTAGTAAATAATGTATCATTCTTTTACTCATTACTCAAGAACGTCTGATCATAGGAGCTCTGAAAAGTAAGATGACAGTTTCTACTAATTTGCTTGGGACAAATGTAGGCTAACTGGTCTGCAGTTTTTTCGTGCCTCTCTGAACCCTTCTATAAAAATTAGTGTAACATTTGCTACTCTCTGGTCTTGTAGGAGGGGAGGCAGGAACACTCCATTCTGCCATTTGAAAATTTAGCCAGGTGGTCCCAATAGACATAGTGCTGTAATGCTGGGCCAGTATTAAGCCTATCTGAATATTTCTTAAATTCTTAATATGAAACATTCTGGAATGCTATAGATTTCTAATGAATTCACTAAATAAACGTTTCTAAATATGAGGTAATTTTAATGGTTTTGCAGGCATCATTTCCAGGAAACTTGCAGCTAGTTCTGGTATTACGCCCAACAGGATTCTTTCACAAAACTCTACTGGATATTGCGTTCCGATTCCATAGAGATGACTATAAGATGAAGGTACCAATATTTTATTGATAAAACAAGTAAATACAGCTGACTGCTTACCAAGTGGCTAATTCTATTAATGATAATACAGCAATTTATGGAGCGGGTCCTTTGCAGTATTGGACAATTTTATATTAATGATCGTTCAGATTTCTGAGTATATATAGATCTTATTAAAATGATCCTTGCCATCATATGGTAACTATAAATGGTGCCATGAAAGGGTTGCTGCCTTGTAACCGGTCATCTGTTTCCACCCACTGTCATCATCTGTTTTTCATGTTAACAGAGATTATTTATATTTGCTTATGTTTTCCTTATGTTACAATACAGAGATGTGAGGCCAATTACAGATGAAATAGAAGGTTTGGGTATACTGGGCGAGGCTCTAAGGAAGAGTTTGTAACAAGTATAGAAAACAATCTGAAGCGGCCTTACAGACATTAAGCATGCACATTGCCCTTCTGGAGAAACCACATAATGCTGAACATCTGCCTTTTGGAAAATGAGAAGGAGAAACATACCCCCAAACAGCATATAGCATCTGAAATTATTCAAGCTACTATAAACAGTTAAAGTTCTCTGGCTGTTTTGACACTAATGATCTTCACTGCAGGCTAGGGTGGATTTGGATTTATCAGAACTGGAAGAAAATTGTTATCTCCTATCCTAATTAAGCCCATGTCATCTTTTATTAGTCTTTAAACTGCAAAGAGGACAGTGCCCCCAGTTTGTAATAGTGTGGAATGAGGGTTAAAATTAGGATTGTCAGC
>NW_015166427.1:448015-469880 GCF_001447785.1 Gekko japonicus
TCGCAAAATATTCAAAGCAGCAAATGGAAGTTAAAATAAAAGATCCCCTTCCTATATTGTGGCTGCAATCCAAATGACCATTTCTGGGGAATAATCCACATTAGATTACTTCTGAGCAGACCTGCTTTGTCGTGCTGTTATGGAAGAAGAATTTCCTAAATGTGCATTTCCTACCCCCACCGCAGCTCATGGGCTCCCAACTTGTACAACTTACCTTAATATCATTATTAATCTTCATTGAAAGTCTAAATGTCTCTTTGCTTGTTGTTATAATTGCTGACAGCTAAATCTGTTTCCACTTGGTTGCACATCAAATGCAGTCAAATGTAAAATAGGCAGTTAGCTACCTTTGACATGACGGCTATACTTGAGACTATTTTTAAAAAACATAATTTCATCTGACATAAAAGTTGTGTTTTCAGAATCTGGATTTAAGATTTTGAGTTAAGAAACATACAGTTCAGCTTGTCAAACAGGTCTGTTTTGGAAATTCTAAGCTCCCATTTGTCTTTCTGTTCCATTGGATGTCATATTTGGAAAATGACAGTATGGCAGCAAACAGTAATCAAAAGATAAATCAGAAACATGGTATATTTTAACAACAGTGTTCCACCTATATTCAAATACATGCATGTTATGATATTTGCATGGTGCAGACCAATAGGTTTGGATCCAGCAGCATTCTGTGAATGAGCAGAATGCCCTTGTGCTCACTTGGAGGAAGGGGGCATGTGACGTTGTTTCCTACTGATTGTCCCACATTCCAGCATTAGCTCCTAAACTCAACACTGAATGCCAATCCAGACAGTCCCTTGCCCTTCTGATGAGTTCTCGTTGGGGAGGAGGGAGATCAGGGGAATGCAGCAGAAAAGCAAAGGCCCACAGATTTTGAGTTCCAAGCTATTCAGTGCCTCCATTTTAATCTTGCTAAATGGGAGGGGACCAGGCAGGGTGGGAGGGCCTGCATGGTTCTCAAGTGGTGTTGCTGAACAGCAACTAGCAAGGCACCAGGGCCTGGTATGCCTGGTACAGCTTCTTTGACGGCACGTTGATCTATAACAGCTTATATGGACATGAAGTGATGGTATTAACCAGGTCCTTCCAGCCGCTGATGCACACGCAGGCTTCTTTAGGCTTCCACAGAATCTCAGTGGTCACACCATGATGCTGGCTCCCGACTTCCGTTACTGTTTAGTGACAATAGCCATGAAGTGCAGCACTGTGACTGCTTCTACCACCTGGGGAATGACTGTAAAACATTCATATTGAATATCTACTGCTCTGTTAATAAAGTACTTCAGCCTATCTTTGTAGCCATGCCTTCTGCTGCCATATGATTGAAACTCAGAGAGGAGAAATTAAAGACTTACCTGAGGGACCGCCTTTCCCCATATATACCCCCAAGAGCACTTCGGTCCGGGCCACAACATCGCCTGGTGGTTCCAGGCCCCCAGGAGGCAAGGCTCGCCATGACTAGGACCAGATCTTTTTCAATGGTGGCCCCTACCTGGTGAAACGAGCTCCCGGAGGAGATCAGGGCCCTGCGGGACCTTATGCAGTTCCGCAGGGCCTGTAAGACGGAGCTCTTCCGTCAGGCTTTCACATAGGGGCCACCACTTCCACCACCACCAATGAGATGGATAACATCGGGGTTAAGGATGGCCCGGGAAGATCTGCCACAATTTCTGAGTGACCGATACCACTGGATTTACCTGGTTGAGCTATAGGATAACATCATCCTTGGAGAACTGTCTGTTACCATCTGGCATGTATCCGGAGACCATCGTGTTAAATTGAGTACAATTGTTATTAATTGTTATTAATGTTTTTATTGTTTTATCTGTTTTATATGGGCTTTGCCCCTTGTAAGCCGCCCTGAGCCCGCTCTGCGGGGAGGGCGGGGTATAAATCTTAATAATAAATAAAATAAATTTTGTCACTCCTGGAAGTAGCATCTTAATTTTTTTCCATCTGTTTCACAATGATGTTTCTGTGTTGTTAGATCATAATGCTGAGCTCACTAACAGAATTAAATAGCTACATTGACAAAACACAGCTTACAGAGGATCTTGGTGGCTCACTGGATTACTGCCACAACAGGTGGCTGTCTCATCGCACTGTAAGTAATTCTTTTTCTGACTACTCTGGATCAATGGGCCCTTCTGTTGCATACCCAATAACTAACCAGCTTGGACACATGAATGCAAATTGAAATAGCATGTATGAGAAGATGTCTCAGAGGAACTTAGTCATCTCATAAAATCATCATGAGTAATGAATCTGGGAGTGGTGATTTCAGAGCTTAGATATCTACAGTATGTTATTAATGGGCTTTTTTGTGATGTCTCCTGAAAGATGGAGAATACAACAGCAGGACTGTGTGTATTTTTTAAAAAGGTTTTGTATTGAAAGTGGTGAAAGTATTTTTATTTACACATTTTAACATTTACTTTAAAGTGGCCTTTTTAAAGTCTTGTACGTCATGTTTGTAAGATGTATTTTCAAGACATGTATGTATTTTAAGTTAATTTGATTATGAGTTTGAAGTGACGTGATATTTTTCTTTCATATTCCAAAAGGCTATAGAAAACTTTGCTCTAATGGTTAAGCAAACAGCTCAAGCACTTCGGTCCTTTGGAACTGAGCTGGCAGAAACAGAACTACCAAATGATGTGCAGTCCACCAGTACCCTCCTTGCAGTACACTCTGAAAGAAAGGATAAAATGAAGGTATGCTAGTTATACTGTATATGGAGAAGCTGTACTTAGGAATGTACATCAGACTATTGAGATGGCCCAATGGCAGAGCTTTGTCCACAACTAGCACTAACATAGCTTTCTGCCCTGCCTGCACCCAGGCTTCACTCCCTTTGCATGTAGAGTATGATTGAAAGTTCCCAATTTTGAGAAAACTCCAGTGCTCTTTGACATGGGAATGCATTTTCCTGGGCAGTAGGCATTTTAAACTTTGGTTTAAATGTCTGATCTCATTTTGAACTCTATGCTGTCTTCTCTCACTGTTTAACTTTTGAGTTCAGACCTACCGGATTGACTGCTATGATGTTCTTCCACCATGTCTTCCTCCAACAGGGGAAGACTTTCTTCAACAAAGAGTTTTTTTTTCCATCAAAAAAGTCATTCTACACTGGAAGAAGTATTTTCCTTGAACAAAGACTTAACAGAAGACAGTTATCTGATGCAACCCACCATGTATAAAGCCCAAAAGGAAACTTTCCAAATTTTAAAATCTAGAAAAATCATAATGATAGAAGTTTGTTTTATAACAAGTTTATAACAGTTTTATAACAAGTTTATTTGTGTTATAGTATCTCTTGTTTTCATTTATTTACATCTTGTCCTTTCCCCACAATATCTTTACTTTGAAAAACTGCACATGCACATGTGTGTTAATTGTCGTTACATCACTTCTAATTTATGATGACCCTATGAATTAATGACCTCCAAAAACATCCTGTCATTAACAGCCTTGCTCAAGTCTTGCAAAATGAGGGCCATGGGTTCCTTTGCTGAAAAAATCCATCTCATGTTGGGTCTTCCTCTTTTCCTGCTGCCTTCGACTTTTCCCAGCATGCTTGTCTTTTCCAGTGACTCTTGTCATTTCATAATGTAACCAAACTACAATAGCCTCAGTTTAGTCATTTTCGCTTCTAGGGATAGTTTCAGGCTTGATTTGATCTAGAACCTAGTTATTTGTCTTTTTGGTGGTCCATGGTATCTATAAAACACTTCTCCAGCACCGCATTTCAAACAAATCAATTTTTTTTCTGTTGGGTTTCCTCATTGTCCAACTTTTATTGGTCTCCAGCAACACATCTCTATGCTTAAGAATCTTTTCTAGCACCTTCATGGCTCCCCTTCCCAGTCTCAATCTCATTCTGATTTCTTGATTGCAGTCTTCCTTTTGGTTGATGATGGAGCCAAGAAATAGAAAATCTTGAATAATTTCGATTTCTTCATTGTCAACAGTAGTAATTTCTTTCATCTTCTTGACATTCAGATGTAATCCTAATTGGCACTTTCTTCTTCAACCTTTTTCACTAGTTGTTTCAAGTCTTCACTATTTTCTGCCAGTAATGTGGTGTCATCTGTATATCAAAAATTGTTAATGTTCTTCCCATCAGTTTTCACTCCAACTTCATCTAAATCAAATCCAGTTTTCCTTATTATGTGTTCTGCATATAGATTGAAGAGATAGGGAGATAAAGTGCATCCTTGTCTGACACCTTTGCCAATTCCGTTTCTCCATATTTTGTCCTAACAGTAGCCTCTTGTCCAGAGTACAGGTAGTTCATCAAAACTATGTTGTGGCTTTTCATGATCCACACAGTCAAAAGCTTTGCTTTAATCTATAAAACACAAGTTGATTTTCTTCTGAAATTCTCTTATATGCTCCAGTAACCAATGTAAATTTGCAATATGATCTCCAGTCCATCTTCCTATTCTGAACCTAGCTTAAACATCTGGTAACAGTCTTTGTTTTTAATTTTTTGAGCATCACTTTACTTGCATAAGAAATTAATGTGATGGTCCAATAGTTGCTGCAGTTTTTGACATCTCCTTTTTTCAGAATTGGAATGTAGACTGAGTGTTTGCAGTCTGTGGGCCATTGTTCTGTTTTCCATATCGTTACCTGTCCCAGTGTCTGGATTATTTATTAGAAAAGTTTGTCTGCGGAATCTTCCTTTAAATATTATGAAGTAGTTGTTAAAGACTTTATGAAAATGTTTCAAGCTGTATGTAGGACCACTACAGAAAGTGGAAGTTCATTGAGTCTAGAATAAGGAAAAGTATAGTAGTTTATTGGCAGTTTCAACTGCATTTAGTATCTGATTTGTTACATCAAATTCTTGTTAGTTGCTTTACTTTTTAAAATTTACTTTTCTTTTTTTTGTCTCTGACAATATTCAAGATATACTTACACTGTTCTAGTATGAAGCTGAAGCAGATACTGCAGGGAATATCAGGATATCAGGCAAAACTCAGGCTGGTTTAGAAAAAGCAAGGCACAGCTAGCAAGGAGCAAAGTTTCTGAGACTTGACCGAGCTCTTGAGATGATGTTCCATGGTATCTAAAAGAGATTCTGATGTCTCGAACCACTTCAGGTCTGGAATCTCTGAAAACCCCCAGTGTATGCAGTGGCATCAGTGGTGGTAGCTGCAACTCAGGCTCTTCCTACTCAGATCCACTCATAAAGATGGCTAGGGAGAGCAAAGCAGAGATTATGATGTCCATTTCCTTTATTAAAATTTGATTTCCATGACTTAGAAGGTACTGTCATGATTTCTATAACTTTGAAAATTCTGTCATGAACTACTCTAATCTCATATTTCACAGAATGGTCTGGGTTACATCCTAGTAAAAATATATCTTAACAGTGGCCTTTTAAATTTTCTACAGGAGGATCTCAGGATAGCATTAATACAAGGTGATGACATTCTCAAAAGTATTAAAAGACCAGTTCTTGAAAACCCAGAGTACAAAATGAATCCAGATCAACTTGAAAATCAAATCACTGTGGAAAGGTGAGGTAAATCTACTGTTTATTATACAGATCATATTGTACACCTTCCCTAAAATAAAACCTAATGCTAAATTGTAGCCAGGAGGTCAGCTGGAATATTCCCATGTTGGTACCCTCTGGAAAGTTTCATCCGTTTATCCTTGATGCTTCCCTTTAGGCAAAACAATCAAAATTCTAGGTCTGCACTGTACACTGTGGCTGCACATAATGACATAAGGTTAAGGGATGATATAGGAATGGCAATGAACAGGGGTCATTTCCTGCAGGAGCGCACAGGAGCGGAGCTCCAGCAGTAAAGAGCCCAGGGGGCAGGCACATGCAACAAGCCCCACCCCCTGCTCCCAGCAGCCCTCAGTCAGAGCAAGAAGCAACCAGGTAAGTTGCAGAGCCCCCTGGTCCAAAACAATCCAGTGGCACCTTTAAGACCAAGTTTTATTCAGGTACAAGCTCTCCCTCCTCTGCAAGGGCAGTTCTGCATGTCCCCCCCCCCCAATAGCTAGCAATCCAAAACAGTCCAGTGGAGCCTGAGCGGTGTGTGTTGCCTTCTGACACACTTCCGGTGATGTCAGGAGGTGTGGCATATGCAAATAAGTTATGCTAATGAGCTCCTGCACCTTATTTTTTACAAAAAGAACCCTTGGTAATGAATAACATAAGAGTGCTGATACCAACACCTTGACAACAGCTGCAATTGCACTAGTCAGCAAGAAAGATCCCGTAGCTCCTTCAATCCCTGATGTGGATCAGCTTGCATGCCGTGACCACTGAATATTTTTAGCTGTCTATTACATTTTTAACCTACAGACCAGTCTTCATAGATGTTTGTGAACCCAGAGCCGAAGGGGAAGGCAAACAAACTACAGACATATTGATGGAGTTGAAATGGCCACAGCTTTATTGGCTACAACCTGGGTGCAGCATAGGGCAAAGAATCCAGGCATTGGCTGCCACCCAGTGGACACCAAACACCCCCAGCCCACCTTCTGGAGGATACTGCAGAATGGCAGGACATGGGACTCCACATGGGCATAAACCACTATGTCATTTCCCTGATCACTTGAGAGTGAGGTTGCCCCGACAGCTCCTGAACTGGGTGTGTCCCCAGGAAGCCCTCACCCCAAAATCCTTTAAAAGGATCCCCAAAGATGGGGGAAACAGGCATGCAAGCTGTGTCCCCCCCCCCCCCATTTCATTCAGCTCAGTTCTGACACTGGCAAAACACAGTTGTGGCAATGCAAGCAAAGATACTGCATTTGAAAAATCGGTACTTGCCCCTGATCTGACAGATAAAGGCATTATCTCAAAACTGTACTCTTACGTTAACCGAAACCATTCATAAGAATAGGGTAACAGCTATGAATATATGGGAAAGAGACCTTGAGGTTTCCTTAACTGAGAATGACTGGCATGAGGTCACCTCAGAGGCATTAAATATTCAAACTTTATCATTCAAACTTTGGTCGAGATGGTATTTTACCCCACAAATGTTGCATCATTTCTGTAGAAAGACTCCATATGTCTCTTGGAGAAAATATAAACATTGTTGGTGGCAATGCCCAGACATTCAAGGGTTTTAAAGCAAAGTACGTATGGTGATTCATAAGATCTGTAACGCAAAGTCAAAGCTAGATCCCAAATGGCTATTATTGGTTTTACCTTCTTGTAAGGATACTGATACACTGAAGCGTAAGCTCATTTCAGCTTTATTGACGACAGCACATTTGTGTATTGCAACAAACTGGAAGAAGGATAAACTTCTATCTTTAACATTGTGTAAGGTTAAAACTTGGGATCTTACGGTTATGGAGAAGATCTCTTTAATAGTTAACCCTACAGATTCAGATTCTAAATTATCTCACTTTTTGGACAAGTGGATGCCTCTTATTTCTTATTTGGAGGGAATGAAATGTCATAAAGGCAGGGAGATCCCCTCCAAATATAGGTTCCTTTTTGCATGATTGTTAAATCTATATCTCCTGTAATAGTGTATTATATTTTATTTGTTTGTTTTATTATTAAATTGAATTTTTTAAAAAATGAACATGACACTGCAGTAGAAAACAACCACCCATCAACTAAATGAACTTACGTATGCCATAGTGTAGACAGAGGAGTGTAGTGGGTGAAAGCTGGAGGCCAACTGTGGCCAGAGGCATGGTAGGGCACTTTAATCCTGGCCAGGTAGACCAGAGGAACTCTCTCCCTAAGGCACCTAACCACAACTTTCTCCCCCCACCCCCGCACAGGCCCACAAACAGGGCCCCAGGTAAGGCTGGGGGTGTTGCTTTAGACTGCTGCAGTCATACTTGAACACACATGAATGCCTGAAGCTGTCTTACAGTGAACTAGATCATTGCTCTGTCCAGGTCCGTATTGTCAACTTTGACTGGCGGTGTCTCTCCAGAGTCTCAGCTAGAGGTCTTTCACATCACCTGCTACCTCACCCATTTAATCAGAGATCCTAGGATAGAACCTGGCACCTTCTTTATGCTCTATCCTCTCTCCAAACCAAGGGCTACTGTGAATTGTCCTCTGTAATACTACTGAGTAAGGAGGTTCTCCCTAGCATGGTCCAGCAGTTGGTGCTTTTGTCATGTTCTTTGCCTTAAGCTGGCCAAATATCAAACCTGTATATTAAAACGATCTGGCATATGCTGAGTTAGATCAGCAGTCTTTCTAGCCCAACATATTGTAGTATTTTATGGTCACTATTTGTTGTGTAGTGGGTTAGCCGCATGGAAGAATTGCTGAGGCACGCATGATACACTGCACACTTTACTAGTACACAACATGCACACACCAACGGCCGACCGGCCACTTATATACAGTCTGAGGAACCTCCCATTGGCCCATTCAAACCTCCCGCCAATGTCCCATTGGTTCCCCTAGTGGCAGGGTGCAGGAGCCTGGTCCCCATTGTTCTCCGGACTCAAGCTCCACTGTATCGTGGGCACCCAGTGGCCGTCCGCGGACACAACACTATTAGCACGGGGATGTTGCCCTTCCTTCTACTTCAAATTGTAAGTAGATTTGTTAGGAATAGTAATCTTTTACAGAACATACTGTTCCATTAAAGAAAAAGTTACAACTAATAATGCCATACAATAATAGTCACTTGTTTTTCCCCATTTATCTTGCAAGTCACATTTATTTCCATTTAAATGATGAGTTTGATTTCCAAAATGAAGAGAGCAGTCTATTCTATGTACAGTATGCTGGATATGTTTTTGTCTTATATGTATTCTCTTTTTAGGCTTCTAGCTCAGCTGGATGAAACAGAAACAGCCTTTGATGATTTTTGGTCTAAACACCAACAGAAGCTTGAGCAGTGCTTACAACTTAGGCATTTTGAATTGCATTACAAGGAGGTGATCTTTTAAAAAATATATGTATGATCCTTTAGTCTTGTTAACTTTAGCACTTACATTGCTTGTTCTACTTCTTGCTCTTTTGCCTATCTCCTCTTCCATTCAATTTGCCTTATGTAGTGTTGTGAAAAAGAAGGTTTCTTTCTGCCAGAAGAAGAGAGAGCAATTTTCGCTGATTAATCCCTCTAATAGCAGGCCCCACCCCCCATGCTGAAAGTCCCCTGTTCCCTAGGGGAATTTGGAGACTTCACTGAGTTGCAGTGGGAAAGAAGGCATGCCACTCCAGGCTGAGTTCCACTGGCAGGGAATGGACTATGGATTCAACCCTGTGTTTGTGGTCATATAAACTAAATATGCCAACAGAGTAAACCACAATGAATAACAAGTCAAAATGTACAATGCATAATATTAATGACAATATAATGGATAAGGTGCAAGTATGAAAAGTTCATAATTGGTGAAATACAATCTGAAATATACAGATAAAATATTGATACTTAAAGACTACTGAAATAATCCTTTCCAGAAGTAGCTGAGCTAAATCACTTCTCAAAGGTGCAGAAGATGCAGTCTGTGACTGCTGTTCTTTAAAAAAAACAAAACTCTGAGAGTCATATAGGAAAATTTCTTCAGTGGGCACTCCTCACAGACATTTTATTATTTACCATTATTGTTTTATTTAGACAACTGATAACACTGCCTCTCTAGAAAGCTGCTCAAACCAACTCATAAAATAAATTGTTACAATAAAATTATATAACTGTTGCATAAAAGGTAGCCATTAAAAACTAGCACAAGAACAGCAAGTGCCTAGAAACAATATCAGCTGCTTAAAACAATGTTCATAGGAAGTCCTCAGCTAGAAGCAGACCATAAACACTTTTTTAAAATATACTTTCAATTAAAAATCAGGATAAAAATAAATATTTTAGCCTGGGGCCTAAAGGAAAGTAAGGAGGGGAGGGCGAGATACAAATATAATAAATAAATAAATAAGGTTAATGTAAGAAAGGAGGATCTTTTATTTGTCTGTCATGCACCTGGAGTGTGCTCTCACCTACCATGAAGGGTCAGGGGACTGTGAGGAATAACATGGAATGCATTTAGGCTTACCAAGTACTTACCGAGAATCGGCGGGGGACACATACTTCTTCTCAGGACCATTCCTGTGTGGAAAACAGACACACCGCACCATGCCATCACCAGGAAGTGACGCTGGGCGACGCTCTGGCAATGGGGTTGGAAACTTGATAGTACCATCAAGTTTCTAGCCCCATTGCCAGAGCGTCACTCGGCGTCACTTCCTGGTGATGGCATGGTACAGCGTGGGTGTGTTACAGGGAGGAATGTTCCGGCCAGGGACCGTGTGTCCGCCACCGATTCGCGGTAGGTACTTGGTAACCCTAAATGCGTTGTAGAGGATCGCAGCTGAAAGGGAGACATTGTCCAGCTTCTTGTACCATTTCTTTCTCCATTTGCACAGAAGCCTCTTTGACCCTTCCTGCTGCATCTTGCCATTCCTGATGGTCAACTGCTATTTAGTAGTGCCTTTTGGTGGGTTCTTGTTGGAAGAGGGGAGGTAATTAATTTCTTTTGGTCTGTACTGTGTTCACAGTTCTTAGAATCAGTGATTGAGAAGTCTGCAGGATCTGGTTTATTGACTAACAGAACTAGGATCCTCTTACTAAGTTGATGATTCATGATGGTACAAGGAACCTTTTGTTCTGTCATAACTGTTTTCTCAGGCTTTTATTTATATGTACCTGTCTTTCATTTTAGGTTAAAGCAGCACTAAATATTGCATCTGAGAGGCTATCTAGTTTCACAGAAGTGGGAAATAGCTGTTCGCACGTGGAACACATTCTAAAAGAACTTTCCCTTTTTGAAGAAAAGTTACATGTAAGGATTATAAATTTATGTTTAGTGCATATTTTTCACTGAGCAGAATTTATAAAAAGGTATTGTCACAACTTATATTTTCGTGTCTCACCAATGACTTCTTTTCTTAGGATGTTTTAGAAAAGGCAAATATGCTAATTTCTGAAGGTGGAGATTTAATACAAAACAATCATTATGCTGTGGACTCTATTCTCCCAAAGTGCAATGAACTTCAACATCACTGTGAAATGATTACTGTTGAAAGGGACAACAAAAGGGCTCTCTTGAACCAGTCACATGATTTACATAGCCAGCTGGAGAAGGTAAACCTAGTCATACTGTTTCTTCTCTTATTTCCTAATAACATTGTAGGTGTGTGTGGTATATCTACCTGGAGCTATCACTGTTGCTTACTTTCAGGTAGGTAGCTGTGTTGGTCTGAAACCATAGAACAAAGTTTGAGTCCAGTGGCACCTTTAAGACCAACAAAGTTTAATTCTGGGCATAAGCTTGCGTGTGCATGCTTACTGTTGCTTACTGGTAGGGAATGAAGGGGACCTATAAGAATGGGCTGAAAAATCTAACTAAGACATGAAGCAAAGTTATTGGTCAGAGAGACAGGCCAAGATCACTCAGTTCCCAGAAGGCTGCCCAGATAGACAAGGCAGATGTGGAGAGAGGAGCAGAAACCAAGATAGTATGGCCAAGAAATCAGGAAAGTGATTTTGAATCAAGGAGGGTCAATGAAGATCAGAATCAGTTTCTGCTGATTCTGCCTTTCCAGTCCCTTCTGCCACTTCAGAGTTCTCATGTTTGTTTAAGGACACAAGAATATCTTCTAGTCAGGCTCATAAGTCACTGTACTGACAAATGACAAAAACCCTTGTTTTAAATGGACTGCTGAATCTCTTCATTTAAGGGCACGTGCTGAGATGTGTTTGGGGAGGGGCCATGGCTCAGTGATAGAGTCTCTGCTTGGCATGCAGAAGGTTGCAGGTTCAGTCCATGGCATCTCCGGTATAAAGGACCAGGCAGTAGGTGAAGTGGAAGATCTCTGCCTGAAACCCTAGAGAGCTGATGCCAGTCTGAGTAGACAATAATGACTTTGATGGACCGATGGTCTGATTCAGTATAAGGCAGTTTCATATGTGTTCATGTGTGTTTCTTTCTGCCTCCTCTGTATATCTGTAGTCCATGAAGTGGTGCGATGAAGGAATTTACCTGCTGGCTTCCCAACTTGTAGATAAATGCCAGTCCCAAGACGGAGCAGAATCAGCTCTACAGGAGATAGAGAATTTTTTGGACACTGGCGCAGGCAATAAGCTCAAGGAGCTGAATTACTTGTACAAAGATTATGACGCCATCCTTAACCAAGAATTAATGGTAATATTTGTGTACTGATACCATAGTTTAATATTGATATTCATGAACAGAGACATTTGGTGGGGGACTTTCTCTGGGGCATTTTTTATTTGAAGACTGCTGTTGTCTTGTATGCATAAAGAGATATGCTACTGAAAAAATTTAAAGTATATAAATGGATGCATGGTGTATGTTGACAGGTTGTTGTTTTTTTAAAAAACGATGATAACACTTTGGGTTTTTCTACAGGAGCATGTGCAAAAAGTATTTCAGAAGCAGGAGAGCATGGAAGAAATGTTTCAGAAGAGACAAGTCAGTCTTAAGAAACTGGCCGCAAAGCAAATGCGTCCAGTTCAGCCAGTGGCACCTAGGCCAGAGGTCTTTGTAAAATCACAGTGTACGTCTCCAGGTAAGAAAGTGTAGTGGGCTTACAAACTGGGTTTATTTAACAGCAAATAAGATAGTTCATCTTGTGAGTTTGGCTGTAAATGTGAGCTGAGACATGTTCCAGTTTAAGCTGTTGGATTCTATTTCATATGCCAGGCCTTCAAAGAGAATCTGAAGACTCATCCAGCCCAGAAAATCACATGATCCGGAGAGGGAACTACAGAAGAGCCAAGGTGTGTGATTTATTATTATAGTTCTTACTTTCCAGTTCTCCTTTGTTGGTGGTTTTGTTTTTATTTTTTTAAATATATGCTTGTGGAAACGGAACTGGTATAATGTCCTTGATTTTGTATGGATTTTGAAACTTGCTGAGGGTGAAAGAGGAGAGTGCAAAAGTTGGCTTGAAACTCAACATCAAAACAAAACTAAGATCATGGACATTCCTTGGCAAACAGAAGGGGAACAGACTTCATGTTCCTGGGATCCAAGATCACTGCAGACCCCCAGCCATGAAATTAAAAGACGCCTGCTCCTTGGGAGGAAAGCGATGGCAAACCTAGACAGCATAATAAAAAATAGAGACATCACCCTGCCAACAAAAGTCTGTATGGTCAAAGCAATGGTATTCCTAGTAGTCATGTATGGCTGCGAGAGTTGGACTATAAGGAAGGCTGAGCGCCGAACAATAGATTCTTTTGAATTATGGTGCTGGAGAAGACTCTTGAGAGTCCCTTGGACTGCAAGGAGATAGAATCAGCCAATCCTAAAAGAAATCAATGCTGATTGTTCCCTGGAAGGCCAGATACTGAAGCTGAAGCTCAAATACTTTGGTCACCAAATGAGGAGGGAGCACTCATTGGAGAAGACCCTGATGCTGGGAAAGATTGAAGGCAAAAGAAGAAGGGGACGGCAAAGGATGAGATGGTTAGACAGTGTTACCAATGCAATGAACATGAAATTAAACAAACTCCGGAGCACGACTGAAGACAGGTGGGCCTGGCGTGATGTGGTCCATGGGGTCGCAAAGAGTCGGACTTGACTGTGCGACTGAACAACAACAACAACAACATATGTTTCTAGGTGTATAATCATACGTTTCTACACCTAAACATATTCCTTGAAATTTAACTTCAACAAAATGCAGAGAGTGGTGTTGCTAGCTTGTATAACTCTGATGTATGACCTCTGCCCAGGGCACAAGATTACAACTCTGTTATTTCAGACTATTTAACAGTGTTCAATATCATTGACCAGGGTACCCTTCTGCTCTGTCTGGATGGGCTGAGATTGGGTAGCTCTGTTTTGTAGCAGTTGTGAGGTTGATGCTCCACCCTTTGGTTTGTAAGATGTTGCAGGGATCCCCCTTGTCCTCAGTGCTGTTTAATGCATACATAAAATATCTGGTTGATATTGTCCAGAGATTTGATGATGTCACCGATACGCAGATGACATCAATTTCCCCCACTTCTGTCCTGAAGAAGCCGTGGAAGATCTGAATTATTATCTGAAGTCAGTAATGAACTGGACTGGGGCAGAAAAAACGAAGCTGCCTAAACAAGGCAGAAGAATTGCAGACTGATCTAAGATTCGATGTAGAGCTGTTAACCTTTTTTTCTCTCTTCAGAGTGAAATGAGTGAAATCCATCAAACCAGAGGCGGATCAGTAATGGATGATGATGAAAATCTAGCTGTGTTACGAAAGTGAGTACAGCGTCTCGTACAAAACACAATCATACTGTAGAGTTATAGCCAGAGAATGAACCTTGCCTGTCATTGTAACGTATTTGATAAAGTGTGCGTGCACACGAAAGCCCATACCTTGAATAAACCTTTGTTGGTCTTAAAGGTGCCGCTGGACTCTGAATTTGTCGTACTGCTTCAGACCAACATGGCTGACCAACTGGATCTATACTGTAGAATTATCACACTAGAGATTTTGACAGTGATTACAGTTATGTTATGTAAGCATTTAGTACAGAACAAAGTATTCTTCTACCATTAAAAAATTGAATGAGTTGTCAGTATAAAACTCAAATGTGTTATGTAGCAGGAAATGACCATAAAATCTTCCTGTTCCGTTGCATTAATCCCTTTGTGACTTGGGGAAAGAAAAGCAAATAATTTAAAAGCATATCATTTGGCTTCACTGTTATGTTTGATAAAATATGACTGAAGATGTTTTAATGTGAATAATTCTTGGAGACATGGCAGGCACAGTTTCTTTGTACACAGTAGTCTTTATCAGTATCCAGTGTCCAGCAGTCTAAAAGATGCACTTCTAATTTATTCCTTATATTCACAGACATGTAATTAATGAACTTATTGAAACTGAAAGAGCTTACGTGGAAGAACTTCTGTGTGTTCTTGAAGTAGGTATTTGATTCTGTAGCCTTGCTATATGTGTTAATAATGTTTGATTTAGTCCTGCAGAACAGTCCAAATATGTGTTTGTGAGATAGACAGTCCAAATATGTGTTTGTGAGATAATGTGCATGCTCATTAGGTGGTCGTTGTAAAATGTTTGTTCATTCGGCCATTTCTGTGCTGCTTTTCTCCTTAAAGCAGCTTACAGAAACTTCCGTCATACAGAACAACCAATTTAAATGCAGTAAAGAAAACAGAGACATTGTAGGCAGGTCCTGATTCACTGGGCTAGCTATCCCTTCACTGGTTGCACACCATGGTTCTAGGTTGCACACCATGGACCAAAAGCCTTTTGGCTTGTGCTTTGGCCATGCCCAGGATAAGTACCTGTAACCAGAGGATGGGGAAAAACTCAGCCCAGATGATATTTAGCTTCTGCTAGCAAGATCTTCCAAACAGCCATACATTGAACTTCTGAGGGTTGGAGTATATGCTACCTTTGCTGAGAAGATACCCTTGAAAACAGCCTTCCCATGAAGAGTGATCACACACACACACACTTCCTGCCACAACATTTGGAATTGCTCATTAGGACAGGGGTTCCCAACCTTTTTCTGCCTATGGACATATTTGGAATTCTGACACAGCATGGTGGGCACAGCAACAAAATGGCTGCCACAGGAGGCAGAGCCAGCCACAAAATGGCTGCCACAACATACCTTCAGTCATACGGTGAAGATCCTTGTGTTGTGATGGCAGATGCTGCCAAAGGAACATTTTTAAAAATCTTTACAGCCAATCAAATCTCCAGTAGTCGATCAGAAGCCTTGCTGGGCAAAAGCCATACCCCCCCACTAACTTCCTAAAAACATTTGGCGGGCACAGGTGTCAGTGGGCAACACGGCACCCACGCAGGGCTCTTTTTGTAGCAGGAACTCCTTTGCATATTAGGCAACACACCCCTAATGTAGCCAATCCTCCAAGAGCTTACAGTAGCCCCTGTAAGAAGAGTTCTGTAAGCTCTTGGAGGATTGGCTACGTTAGGGGTGTGTTGCCTAATATGCAAAGGAGTTCCTGCTACAAAAAGAGCCCTGCGCGCACAGGCATCGCGTTGGGGACCCCTGCATCCAGGAGATTGGGGCATCACATTGTGCGCCTCTGCTCCATATTTCTGATAGCTGCAACATAATGGTCCTCATCAGAGTAAAGAGTGTTACTGGAGCAAAGATCCTGATGATGACAGAATTAAAATGTGCTCCAAACTTGAACTAACTCCTCTAAGAAGAGGGGAAATTAGAAATTGCCTGAAGCGACTTTGGTATTGTTTCCCTTTCTGAGCTGGGTACTTTATATGATGCAGCCAAACTGAAAACCTCCTTTAGTTGTGCCTGAGGAGGAACACTCTAGCTGGAAATGCAGATTAAAACCAGGCCTTCCTTGCTGTCTGGAAATGCTAAAGATTAGGCCCTGGTTTTGTTGCTTCCAGCAGATGTCATAAACAGGAACTTGTTCCAGGAAGGAAGAAGCAAGAACAATTGTCTTGAAAGGTCATGATATGAGGTTCTGAAGTAATTGTTGTCAACTTTGGAATTAGCAGCTGTGTGAGTAGTGTATAAATAGCTACAACATGTATGTGGATAAATAGTTCAGAAACATGCTTGATTTCAGAAGCTGCCTTCCTTTCTTGAACTGGAATGTACTGTTTGCAAGCAGTAGATATATTTGTACAGAGTTGGGCTGGTGCTCTAGAATTTTATAGCTGATATTGAGATACTGCTGTGTGCTTATCAGCTTTGAGCAGTCTGGACTTGCTGAAAGAGAGAGTGACACTGTAGATGCATATGGGCCATAAATTTTGTTCCCTTTTTGTATCACAGGGGTACGCTGCAGAAATGGACAACCCTTTAATGGCACATCTTATTTCACCAGGGCTACAGAATAAGAAAGATGTTTTGTTTGGAAATATGGAAGAAATCTATCACTTTCACAACAGGTTAGGATTTGTGCTTTCCACTGGCAGAAACTGACCTTTTCAAAGCTATTATTGTTAATCGTGGTCTCAGTCCCATGTTGTACATGAAAGACCATTGCTGTGAAAAGTGGCTTGCATCAGTTCACTCCCATGAGTTCATAGCTGATGTAATATTTGAGAGAGAAAATTCTAGTATATAACTCATGCTTTAAAGCCACTATGACACAAAAATGTTTATGGTATTATCCAACCAAAGATAAGCACTTTCACTGCGCTTAAACTTACCTTTGTTCCATTGAAACCAGTGAGGAAAGGGGAATTTTGCATTCTGGCAGAATTTGTTCCCTTAGCATTTACATTCTGTTTGTGTAAAAAAATAATCCCAGAAACATTTGTAAAGTAATAACATCATGGCTCTATTCAGTGGTCACTTCTAAGCAATATTACCATAAACCTGTAATCAATATACATTAACATGGATGGTGACCACGTTTACTCACCCCTCCCTTCTCTCATGGAAAATCTTGGTTAGAAAGTAACTCTAGGTACCCATGATGTGTGCAGTCTCACTTGAGTTAGTTTACCGTAGTAAAACTGGACTTGGTTTGGGATTCTAATTTGGGGTGGGAGGGGAAACCAGCTCCAGTTCATAATCATCTGTCATAGGTGACTGGAATTAGTTTCTAACTGGGATTTTGTGTGAGAAGCAGGGTTGCCAAGTCTGAATTTCGCTGCAGCGGGGGACTCCCGGCTGGCGGCTGGAGTGCGCACAAAGTGCGCGCCGCATCCACGTCACTTCCGGGTGACGTGCACGTCGGGGTGGGGTTCCCCCCGGGGCCCGATCCACCGGCGGCGGGGAATGGGCCTCTGGGGCAGGGGTTTCCCCGCCCCCCGGGGGGACTCGGCAAGAAGGGGTTGCACCTGATTCCATGCACAAGGCCATTAACAGGTTTAATATTGGTTGAAAGTCTGAATGCAGCCCAAAAGTGATTCCGGTTAGGTGTTTTCTGTCCAGTGGCCACTGTATTAAATATGCAGTTTGTCTGGAAAATAGAAAAGGCAATAGAAAGCTTTGTTGGTCAATACTTTTTAAGCATATTTGTCTGGTTTTATAGATGTATATTACAGCTCCCTGCTTCTTGAAATTAGAAAATACATTATTATGGGTACATGTTGTAGAGGTTTTAGGCTATTTCATTGCATTTTCAAATACAAATTTTTTTTTATAGAATATTTTTGCGAGAACTAGAAAACTACATAGAATATCCAGAATTGGTAGGAAGGTGTTTCCTTGAAAGGGTAAGTAGTACAAAGAAAAAGGGAATGTTATTCAGTACTAAATTATATTTGTTGTTGATCTTTCACTGGAAGATGGTTTTCTTTGTGGTAGCCTCACTTTTAGCAAAAAGTTATATCCTGGTTAGAAGCACCCATAAATCTAAAATTAGCTTAGTTTATTCTTGACTGGTTTACACAATTTGAATAACTCCTGTAATAGAATCCATTTGTGCACACAACTTAATTTTAGAAAAACCAGAGCAGAACTGTTTTACTAAATTCTGTCCCCTAAATATTCTAGTCCCAAGAGAGTATTGCATATCTGTAAGCACATTTCTGGACTCTCACACTAATAAAAACATTTCTGTTGATTCCAGTAGGACTGATTTACATGTCTGAGGCTGGATTAAAAATGTGCATACATTGCTGTGCTGATCACATAAATTGCTGTATTTGTCTTGTGATAGCTCGGTTATACAAAATGCCTTATAACAGATCAGCTATAGGTGATATAATTTTCTTCTCATGAGGGCACAATGGTAACTTGAGTAATTCAAAAACTTCTACCTCAGCTGTTGTGAACTGGCTTAATTGTGTTGAACGTCTACATCTTGTCAGATATTGATATTTATTTGGTGGATATTATAACTTAGATTTTAAAGGTGGTGGAAAGCACCCTCAAGTCACAGGTGACTTATGGTGACTTTGTGGGGTTTTCAAGGCAAGAGATGTTCAGAGGTGGTTTGCCATTGCCTGTCTCCGTGTCACAACCCTGCTGTTTCTTGGAGGTTTCCAATCCAAATACTAGCCAGGGCCAACCCTGCTTAGCTTGCAACATCTGATGATATCGAGCTAGCCTGGGCTAACCAGGTCAGGGCAGAATTTAAAGAGCTGCTAGCTGCTACAGGGGTCCCCAGCGTCATGCCCCATGGACACCATAGCAAATGCCAGCACCTTTCCTAGTGCTGCCAAGTGTTGTTTTAGAAAGCGGGCAGGACCAAATGGGACTTTTGCCCAGCTGGGCTTCTGATTGGCCATTGGAGATCTGATGGGCGGAGCAGATTTTAAAAAAATGTTTTTTTGCAGCCGCTGCCACCTTTGCACAAGGATCTTCACTGAGTAACTGAAGGTGTAAGCTATGTGTAGGCAAGACATTTTTTAAAAAATAAATTCTTCATTTTAAAAGGCAACCTGTTAAGCAGAGCTTCTGCCTGTGGCAGTCATTTTGTGGTTGACTCCACCTCCTATGGCAGCCGTATTGTGCTTGTGCCCACTACCCTCTGTCAGGATTCCAAAAGTACCTGCAGGCTCAAAGAGGCTGGGGAAGAATAGTAGAGAATGTATCCAGCTAAATTTCATTTTTGTTGAGATGCATTTTACAGCTAATATTGTTCTGTCATAGCCCTTTGAAAGATTTTTACCTAAGGGAAGCACAATGGTGGAAGAACGAACGCACATGCTTTAATCTGTTAGGTTGATTCCTGAACTTCTTGAGGTTTGACTGCTTAGGGTTTTTTTTAAAAAAAAGAGTAATTAACTGCTGTATTTACTCAAATGAAGGACTAGGGGTTTTTTTTTAAGGCATACTGTTAAAGAGGGGTGCAACATCTTGCATTTGCATACAAGTAATAGTTATGTCAAGTAATTAAAAAGTGTATACCTTTTTTAGGGTTGTGGTCTTACCTTCATGGTCATTTTCCTTTTGAGTAAATACAGTAAATCTTAGAAAGCAAAGACTCCTGGACTTACAGTTGTTTTCTTTCCAATTCAGATGGAAGACTTTCAGGTTTATGAAAAATATTGTCAAAATAAGCCTCGATCTGAAAGTCTGTGGAGACAATTTTCAGACTGCGTTTTCTTTCAGGTATTCTTTATTGTGTTGCATTAGTTTGTTTCTCAGTACATCTCACCGAAGAAATATTGTCAGCTCTGTATCCATGTTTGTTTCTTCATAGGAGTGTCAGAGAAAACTTGACCACAAGCTGAGTCTGGACTCCTATCTACTGAAACCTGTTCAAAGAATAACCAAGTATCAACTGTTGCTAAAGGTGGGAACAGCACAATTTACATCATGCCCTAAATGTTTAATAATGTGAGGTAAAGGAAATGAAGTTAATTTTTCATTAAAAATAAGAGTTATCCATAGACCCTTCTGCAATTTATACTTTAGACAACATTCATAATTTGCCATGTTGTTTACACTCTTGGTCATTTTTGCCTTTCTGTGGCACACCAGTTTTCCACTCAGGAATTGAGCACAGGATAGAGTGCAAGGAAAAGATAGTAGCTGAACCAAAGTCATTCTTTGCAAATACCCTCTGTAGCTCTACCCATATCTCCACTTTTGTTTTTTATAACGGCATTCTTGTTGCTTACCTAAAAAAAAATAATTGTGTTCCCATGGAACTTCATGTGATTGTGTATATTGTTCTTTCCCAGGAAATGTTGAAATACAGCAAAAATTGTGAAGGGGCTGAAGATCTTCAAGAGGCATTAATGTCAATCTTGGGAATCCTTAAGGCAGTTAATGATTCCATGCATCAGATTGCCATCACTGGCTATGATGTAAGTGGTAACATTTTTAAATATCATAATTTAGAAGAGGCACATAATAAGAGGACATGTGCAACATATGCAACAGGTCAAAGAATTTCACAACCATTTTTTTGTTTACAATTATCTGAAATAATTGTTAGTGTTAAATATGGGGCATCATTTCATCATTTGTGCATAACTTCTAATTTTTTAGTACTTGAATGGATGGAGTTATGCTCCTGGTCTACCCATGCAGCAGACTGAGTTTGACAAGGCCTTTGTAGAAGATAATCTTATTGCATGCCAAAAAATAGTAAAACAAACACACACAAAAAGCACAGCTGGCTAGAAAGTTTCTTCCTGCTGTCTAGTTTGTTGCCTTCATTTTGTTTTTTACCTGTATGGAGTTTTATATATGGAGAAGCAGTAAAAATTCCAATCTTCTAGGTGCAGTTTTAATAGTATGGTTTAATTCTGCCTCTTAGGATTCTACCAACCTGTTCTGCTGCCGTGACTAGACCAGGCCTACCTCTATTATCCCTCTCTTTGCCCAATTTGTATCTTGAGGGAGATGGACATGCCTTTAGTTAAATAATTTGGGCTTTATATATAAGTCACTTGAAGATGACTTCTCTCTAATACCAGATATTTCCAAGCAGGGGGTAAAATCTAGCATACAAAGTGTTGTTCTGAGATCAATATTACTAAAGAAGTTCAGTTGAATTACACTCAGCTTTTTGTCATCAGAGTTCAGCTACAGAAAGATCAATAACTTTGCATCTTTTTTAAAAGTATACTTTGGTTTCTTATGTAAGTGGATGAAGCGTGATTAAGAAAATAATGTCAGCATAAGGTGGTGTATTCCCCATAGTGATGTTCTCCCGTGAGGGCACTGGGCATGGATTAGTGGGGATGAAGTATTACTAATTTCTTGAGCTATCTTGCAACTTTTAGGATATACAAGCCAAGACAGTTTTGTATAATTTGGCATTCTTACATTTCATGCTACTTGGGCAGCTCTTTTGGTGGTCCAAACACTGGGCATTCCATTTCAGTGGTCTGTGAAGCCCTCTAGAACTACAAAATGTATTGATTTCCATGAACCTTTTAAAGGATTGTTTTCTTTTCCTTTTCAAATGCAGCCAATGGGGGCTGCTATTTTTCAAGAAGGAGAAAAGT
>NW_015166427.1:469921-488409 GCF_001447785.1 Gekko japonicus
ACTTCTTAATTATTTTTACCTTGGCTGGATGTCCAAGAACCAAAATTCTACTGCTGAAGGGCAGGAATACAAGTTTAGAGTTCTGCTTGGCTTCAGGATAGGCTTCTTTTCCAGGCCAGAATGGATGATAGAGAAAGAAAGACTATTTAGTAGTACGTACTTAACATTTCTACTGTGTTTTTTTTAAGGGAAACTTAAATGACCTAGGAAAGCTTTTAATGCAAGGATCCTTTAGTGTGTGGACTGATCATAAGAAGGGTCACTCAAAAGTGAAAGATCTGGCACGGTTCAAGCCAATGCAAAGGCACCTCTTTCTCCATGAGAAGGCCATCTTATTCTGTAAGAAGAGAGAAGAAAATGGAGAAGGATATGAAAAAGCACCTTCGTACAGCTATAAGCATTCCTTAGACGTAAGATTTTTTTAATGTTCTAACACGTGGAGTGAAATTTATGGTTTGGGTGTAGTAGCACAATATATTCCTTTACCTCACTGAATGAATCTCTTTCCTGTAAGAAAAATGTCATGCAACTGTGTGGGTGTGGGTCTGAAATGTTGACATCTACAGAGTTAACTGTTTGACATGGCAATTTCAGTTTTTGTTCAGTTTGATTTACACTGCTTTCTTACTTTCTTTAAAATATGGCTCAGAATTCAGCAAATGATGGCTGTAAATAAGTACCATTGGAATTAGTGGGACTTAAGCTTAGTTTCCATCGTATTGATTGATGTTAAAGTCCTCAGTGGGGTGGAAGCCACAGCAGCTGTGACACTGAGATAACATGAAACGCTCTAGACCATGTATGAGAGTCTGCACTGCACTTCCTCCCCATGCTAGTATTAAACCTCAGGAAACTATGTTAATACTGTTTGCTCCCAGGTTTCTAATGTTATCCAGCTGCATGAGAAGGAGTGGCACTGCAGTGGTTCCAGTGGCACTGGAATAGAAATGCAGATGTCTGTGAAATGCTCTAGAAAACATAGGTTAACAATTGGGTTCTTTCCCTAGTTTTTCTCAAGTACCAATTTCTACCTTTTCCCCCCCTCAGAATTAACTGTGGAAGAGCCAGTTTGGCGTAGTGGTTAAGCACACGGACTCTAATCTGGGAGCGCTGGGTCTGATTCCCCACTCCTCCACTTGCTCCTGCTGGATGACCTTGGGCAAGCCGTAGTTCTGATAAGAGCTGTTCTTGAAAAAGAGCAGTTTCTGTCAAGAGCTCTCTCATCCCCACCCACCTCACAGGGTATCTGTTGTGGGGAGGGGAAGGGAAAGGAGTTTGTAAATCGCCCTGAGAAGGGCGGGGTATAAATCCAATCTCTTCTTCTTCCTCATTATGGAAATGACTATTGGAAATCCTCAGCAATCCATTCCCCGTCTTTTCTTCCATTATGTACAGCTCTCAGACTGATGACTCCACATTCCCAACATACTATAAGTTATCATGCTGTCCAAAGTGGACAGAACAAGAAATTAGGGTTTGTTCTTTTTCATCCAAACCAAGATTGATATCTGCTTTGGAATCCTGGCTTGTAGGCAAGAGAACAGACGAAAGATTGCACAACTAGAGATGGAAGTCTTCACCACACTTTGAGTCACTTATACCAACTCCACTACCTTGGATAAGCAGTTTTTCTGTTTTCCGCCATTATAATCCTTCTTTTGGTCAGCTGACACTACAAGTTCATAGGGAGGGGCAATGTTAAAAGAAACCATAACAAACCCACAGAGAGAGATACCTCTGGATGAAAACATGGAGGTTTTGTTTAGCTGTGTGTCCTGTGTTTTCTAGATGACTGCAGTTGGAATAACAGAGAATGTTAAAGGTGATGCTAAAAAATTTGAAATCTGGTATAATGCAAGGGAAGAAGTTTACATAATTCAGGTAAGTAATATCATTCTTATGCTGTTTTTACTGAAATTATGCAGTGGTGCATTTTTGTTCCCATACATGACATTATGTTATTTTTAGTGAAAATAGAGGCAAATTGTATGCTTTCTGCGCTGTTTTAAACAAGCTATATGCTGCATCTACAGCTGATGTAGTTTACAAATGTAAATGGACCTTCTGTATTGAGGTTTTTCTTCATTTTGGCATCCAAATTGGAAATGGTTTGTTCTGCCAAGCACCCACATGACGTTGCCCCAACTGTCCACTTAACTAGTTTTCCCCTGCTTTGCTCTGATCTTTTCTAAATCTGGTTTGATATGATCTTCTGGGGAAAGATTGCTGTCAAAATATGGTTAGATGCTGTGTGGATGGGAAGTTATGCATTTTTACAAGTCCTGCCCACATCAGTGCCATTTTCCTTGCCTCGGCCCATTGTGGCCACCATTTCCACCACCCCTTGTACATACCTTTGAGAGATTTTTAAAAGAAGGTAATTGTTATAGTGCAATCAAGAGAAATATTTTCAGTTTTTTTTAAAAAAAAGCTTGAAAATGCCATCTGGTGCAGGCAGGCAAGCTCAGGCAGCTGAAGCAAGGAAAGTAGACGGAAAACCACCCAGTATATGTTCCATTGCTATTGTGGGTGTTTTGGCATTGGCTACTCAGAGAATTGTCACTATGTGGAAGCAACCTTGGTTTTGTTAGAAGGCAGTATTTCTTAAAGATGACGGCAAGAGGGCAGTACTGAGCAGTCTATAGAAAGCATTGCAAATGCAAACAGATCAAATATGACCAAATACATAATTGCAAAAACTGCCACTCATTCTCTGCCACCAAATAGGTTTCAGGCCTAAGCCCTATTTTTAACAGGAAACTAAGAATAAAGCCCATGTGCAAACTGCTCGCCTTATAAAAGTGTTAGAACATCCAAACTGCAGTGTCTTTCAGAACAATAAGACATTTTGGTAGCCATGGCAGAGACACAATCTGTGCTTCATTCTAGCCAAAAATAACACCTCTTCTTTCATATCCCAGGATATTGGTTCTTCTGACTGCTTTCCTTTGGCTAGCATTGGCCCCGGTCACATGGAGCATTTGCCTCGCTGAAGGCACAGGAGTCCCGCAGAGTATCCGGGCGCGATCACACAGGAACATCTGGGAGGCGTAGCACTCCCGTGGCAACCCCGTGGCAAGCCGCCGAAGCCGCGCAGTAAAAAACTAGCACACCGCATGTACTAGCAAACGCTTTGCCACGGGCCGCCTATGGAAGCCTCCCGGTGTGATCGCGCCAACACGCAGCTTCCTCCCCCATCGTCCTCTTTGCTGCGGGGAAGCTGCCATCACGTCTGATCGCATAATAGCGCATCAGAATGCGACGGTGCAAATAGCCGCACTTCCCCCCTACGTTTTCTGGCACGTCTGGCCGGGGCCTTAATTTGGCAAGTGTTTGACTGGATTATTTTTCTTCTTTGAGGTAGGCTCAAACCCCCGGAATTAAAGCCACCTGGGTAAATGAAATTAGAAAAGTACTGACCAGTCAACTTCAGGCATGCAGACGTAAGTCTTGTTTTTTCCACCTGTAATAATCGCAAAGTGACTTGGGATCAATTTATACAAAAGTAATTCCTTCCGTTGTGATGTTTCATTAACTTAGTTATTGTTCACAACATGGATGACGTCGTTTTGTCCAGTTTAACAGCAGCACATGTGGATTACTGTGGTATTAATTTGCCATCCGTCCAGAAGGAAAGGAGGGCCTGTTGTTTCTCTTCCAGCACAGACTTCCTATGTCCTTCCCTTCCAAGGGAAAAAGTGGCAGTTATTTTTTTCTTGGAGTGTGTTACTCTGTATCTCCAATTAAGTGTCTCCATCTGGCCAGGGAGGGGACAGGTTTGCTATCTCAATGACATCCCCCCAGCCCACCCCATACACAGTTACTCATTGAAACTATCTGGGAATATTCCTTCCCCTCCTAATCCAGAGATTTATGTCCTAGCCCAAGTATGTGTGTTTGGGGGGTGGAGAGCAATGTTCCCTCTAAGCTGTGGAGTCTGGAATTAAAGTTGTGAGCAGGCGATTTGCCTATTGCATCAATTAGTTTGCTCTGGAGCCATGCTTCCTGAGCAAAGACAAAAATGTGTGAGCCGGAGGCTAAAAAACTGTGAGCTAGCTCACACTAACCAACCCAGCGGTTCAAAAGCACGATGTAACACCAAATGTGCGAGTAGATCAATGGGTACCTACCTTAGATGGTAGGGGGCACCTTCCCCCCATTGAGGGGGGTTCGTGGAGTGGTGACGAGAGGCGAGGCAGCGAGCAGCAGACGGCGGAACAATGGCGACGGAGGACAACATCTTTGAGGGTCCAGACGGTGGTGAAAAAGGCGGAGCCAGGAGGACGCCGGAGCATGGAGGGCGCAGGCGCGGCGGAGCCTCAATGGACGGAGCCGGAAGCCGCACCGGAAGTGCGCCGAGCCCCAGAGAGGCCCGCTGTATCACCACCGGAAAAGATCATGGACAGAAAGAGGTAGAAGCCAGAAGAAGCTGTGCCGATGAGCCGACAAGCCGATCCAGAACGTCCCTCCACTGGGTGCTGTTAGGACAGTCCCCACCCCAGCATATATGTGGCCCTAGGTAAGGGATAATGGTTAACTGTAGCCGCTCAGAGACCCCCTGGGGGGGGGGTTCGAGCAGGGTAGCAAGTTGAAAGTTAAATTAAATAAATAAAATAACTCAGCTTAGAGGGAACACTGGTGGAGAGTCAGGACATTATGAAGGGGAGGACATTGGAATGGGTCTCATGGCAGGCTGCCTGGCAATGACCTGCCTGGTGGACCCACCCCTGGGCCCAGCAGCCGTACTCACCCGGGGGGAGCGGGGTGGGGAGAGCAGGGGCATCATAGCCTCATCAGCCAGGCAGCTTTGGCAGCCTGTCCTAGGGAAGCCCAAAAGGTACGGAGGCAGTGATAGGAAAGCAATGGGTTTCTGGGCCCAGGTGTTTTAAGGGAGGGCATGGCTGTGTAGAACAGGGAACAGAGAAGAGGAGGGTGGAGCTCAGCTCAGGTGTAAAAATTCATATCACACAACAAATTATAATTAAGCTCCCTTAACCATGGGCAGGTATGATGCCTTTAAGTACAAATCTCTCTTAGAAGTTGTACAGTTGCACATTTGTATGACATCCTGAAGTCAGTTATGTCAAACAAAAAATAGCAGATTAGCTAAGTGAAGGCACAAGGGCACAGTTGGTTCTGCCTACAGATGTAATACTGAGGTGCCATAGTTAATATGAAAACAGTTTGTTGTAGTCTGATTGAAACCGTATCATTTGACCTGTCTTCTGTCTGTAGTGACTCCTCAAGCTTGTTGTAAAAGAGAACCAAAGGTTTGTAGTATGGCTAAAGTTCTTTTGAGTGTCTCTCTTCCTTCCTTACAGAAGCCAGCCAGCATAGAGTTCTTGAACATACACACAGTTTACCTCTGCCTCCATCATCTAATGCAAGGTGATTTACTGTCTGTTCTCATATTATTTGGAAGATCTTTATAAAACATACTTTCCTCATTTAGATGCCTTGGCTTGGCTTCTGTTTAAATTATGTAATGGATTTTAACTTACTACATAGGTGAAACAACTTTTAAGTTTCTGCTTGTTTTTAAGTGCAGCATGCTTTAGTTGTTAGGAACAGCAGAAGATGGTGAACCCAACTTTGCTAGTTCTCCTACAGTCTTCAAAGCAGCCACATGTATCAGGTCCACAGTATTATGTTTAGTTTGGCTCTACATACCAGGTAGGAGCTGTGGTGGCTCAAGTGGTTAAGACGCTGAACTGCAGGCTGAGGAAGGTCAGTAGTTCAGCAGTTCGAGACCCAGGTGCTGCATGACAGAGTGAGCTCCCATCTCTAGTTCCAGCTCCGGCCAACCTAGCAGTTCAAAAGCAAGAAATTGCAAGTAGATAAATAGGTACCACTTTGGTGGGAAGGTAACAGCATTCCGTGCGTCTTGGTGTTTAGTCATGCCGGCCACATGACCACGGAAACGTCTTCGGACAGCGCTGGCTCTTCGGCTTTGAAACGGAGATGAGCACCGCGACCTTAGAGTCGGATTCAACTGGCTTTTGAGCGAGGGAACCTTTACCTTTACTTTTTACCAGGTACTACATTTTCTGACCTGAAAGGGTCTTCAGTCCAAAAGTGAGCCAGGGAAATAATGTATTTCAATAAACAGCTGTTTGTATAATTTATAATCTTTGCAGTGTGAATTTTATACACTGGTCAAAATAAAATATGTCATTTCTCTCAAATATAGTTAGGGTGGCACCCCTGAGAGCATTGAAAGCAGGGCAAGGGGAGAAAATGATGTCATACAATGTGTCCACATCACTTCCAGGTAAAAACCGAGATGTGATGTCAGTGCATCATAGGATGTCATTACCACACCCCGCATTGTTCCCACCAGTTCAGACACAAGAGTGGGTGAGAGGGCCAAGCCACCAGGAGACTGTCCATCCAAAGTGGGCAGATTTGTAAGCTTAGATACACTCAGTGTTACTGGATTTTGCTTTAATGTTGTTCTTTAATGTACTCTTGTATTTTTTTTTGTAAACAGTCCTTCAAGAAATCAAGGAAGGAATAGCAAAAGACAGGAAGAAAGAAATGCTGATCCTGTAAGTCCTGATGGTTGCATCACCTCATCATCGCCGAAGTATCCTGAACGGGGCAAAGGTATGTTGGGAATATATTTTAGTTATCCCTTGGCATCAAGTACTGTGAAGTGTCAGAAGCTGTAGTGTGAAATGATAGTTTCTTAATTTGTGGTATCTGTTCTTGTGGAAGATATAACCAGCAACATTTTTTTAAAAACTAAAATTATTTTTTGTTTATGTCTGTCAGATGTATAGCTAACATTATCTAGTTCAATACCTGCTAAAAATTACCTAACTTCTTTATGGAAATGGCCAGGATTTTTCTGCATGAACCTATTTTCCTCTTTGGTTTTCATTTCTAGTTTTCAAGCCCATTTTTAAAATGCAGAAGATTGCAGAAGATACTAAGTGCTTAGATTGTCACGTTAATTTGATCAAATGTCAGTTATTATTTCTTCACAAAAAAACTCCACCCTTCTTCTGTCATGACGTTGGATAACTTCTGTTTACCTTTGTCTTGTGTGTTCTTCCTTTCTTCTCCCATCTTCTTCCTTTTTCTAGAAGATACAATAACTAGTCCTACCTCAGATTGCTCAGCTCTTTCAAAAAAACACTTCACATTGCAAAGCTTTCCTAACCCCAAACCTCAGAAAGGTAAATCTTAGAAATGTAAACTAATTTGTTGTCTAGTCTAGACTGTAGGTGTCACTCACTTTGTATGCATATGTATACGTAAACCATTGCAGAAATACCAGGATTTCCAAGCTCTAAATTGGTTCTTGCTGTCTCAAAGCCTTCTGTAGGCATCCTAGATTTAGAAACCTTGGACATGTTAGTCTCAAAAATATCTTCAATGAATAGTGGATGTAGGGTTGCAAGGTCCCTCCTGGCGACTGGCGGGGTGTGGAGGGGACTTACCAGGAGAAAGAGGAAGGCCACATCGCTAGTGTCACACAGGAAGTGATGTCATCGTGCTGCGATGTCCCTGCAATACTTTGATATATGAACAGAATCTGTATGGAAAAATGACTTCTACCATAAACATTTTGCCCAAATATGAGAGTGTCATCCGAAAGTCACTAGCTTGACAACGTCACTAGCGTGATGGTGTCACTTCCTTTTTGATGCCGGAAACATGGCCTGGGTCTTCCTATTTCACTGCCAGGCAGCTGATCAGCAGTGAGGGCCAGGCTCTGGTGGCAGAGAACCCCCACCTCCACCAAGGGGGGGACTGGCAACCCTAAGTGGATGCCATTCTATTCCATTCTTGTCATTGCTTCTACCTTGAACATAGTTGTTTACTTCCAGAAAACATTTTAGAAGTTATGTTTATTACAATATTGCAACACTGAATTATTTTTATTCAAAAAGTCCTATCTGCAAAATATGACCTTCCTAAGCCCTAAGTTGGGGAGAATTCTTGTTTTCTAAAACATGGCGGAGTTTTGCTCTGAAAACTGAGAGCTATTTTTTAAAATTCATTTTCCTTGTCTATGACTATGTATGAATGCATTTTTAACATATATCCCCACTTTGGTCGGCTTTAAAATATGCTTTCAAAATGTTTTTTGTTGCATGTTACCAATGCTGCTATTGCTGTGCTTTGTGAATGCATTCTCCCCCGTATGGTTCCATGTTCATAGTTTATATGAACTGTACAGGGTTATGCAAATGTGAGTTTTCATTCATAGTGAATGAGGAAGACACATTTGAAGCAACCCATTTACCATCTCGGAGCCATCACCACTACAATATGTGCATCAGCTTCCCTGTGCATTTTTGGTGCTCATTTCTATAATATGTCTTTTGAACAACCTTGATTACTTTTTAAGGCTTGGGGGGGGGGGGTTCTGGACAAACCACAGATTGTTGCAGCCAGATATTTAGTATTCACATAGTATAAGTACTAATATTCCATGCTTGACCTGACAGAAGCAGTCCCCTACAGCTAAAAGCCAGCCTCAGCCAATAATCCTTCTTCCAGGACCAGGTGTAGGGTTTAATTTTGTATGGGGCATAAATATTTAAATTAAATAGAAGATGCTTTTCACATGGCAGATTGCGCCACTACTTGTTTCTATTTCCCAGCACACACCCAGACATGACTTGCATGCGATCCACATATTCTTTCTCTTTCTGATTCTTCAATTTCCCTTTTTCTGTCTTTTTGCCTATTCATCCTATTGCAGCTTCTCCTACCAGCCCTGACAAAAATGCTAAACGACATGAAGTAAAGAGTGATCCAACTCCTTTGGGTTTGAAAGGTAGAGTGGAACCTACTTTTCATATTCCATACATATTAGGGCCTTGTTGTAATGAATTAACTCTATCACCAATCTCTTTTCTCCCCTCCAAGTATTCTCACTACTGCTACTGTGTGGAAGTTTAATACCCCTTTATAATCCGTCTCTGAGTAAACTGAAAACCACCATGGATTGCTCTTTCAAAGAAAGCATCTTCCCATTGTCTAGTCTACTCATTACAGTTGCCCCACGGAACCTACTGTAAACGGCAACTGTCTTAATAGGGATAAGATCTTACCAGGCCTCTGACAAATAGCATGAAGAATTCTAATGTCATGTGGATTTGGATATTCTCATTGAATCTGGAGGATGTCCTGATACTTTTTTCCCTCATAATGTGGTATGCCACATCCAATTTATCTTGGAACATGTTCTAAGAAATGTTGTCATCAGAACGACCATCACCTCATTTCATTGTGCCAGTGTCCACTGAGATACTAGTGAACTGGTTTCACTGTTTAAGCATTATATGCATTCTATCCTAATTGACGCTAGAATTCCACATGGTTGAAGAATGTAGGCCACAGATTAACGCTTGAGCTTGGCTTCCTACACCTTTTCTTGAAAGAGCTGAATCAAATAAAGAATGTTACTTAGACAAAGTTGAAACTTTAAAGGCTATATGAGTGTCATGTTATTTTCAGTATATCCTTGCTAATTTCTTTGCTGATTTCACAGGGACAGTTGTAGGTTTCATTGTAACCAACCACATATGAATCCTGTAAGAGCAGAGCTTTTCAATAAAAAGCACATTTCAAATGAAGAGCAAACACTGGGCCCTGTATGAAGTTGTGGGGGAAAAGATTTATGTGGGTAGCTATCAGCATTAAACATTTAGGAAAATGAGACCAGGGATTGGGGGGGGGGCACCTGTCAGTATTAAGACTGAATAATAAGCCTTTGGAAAAAAATGTGTCTACATTTGTCTACATTTTCACAGAAACATAATTGGTCTGGCTGTGTTAGGCAGAAATTTTTGAAACTTTTTTTTGCCTGTGCTGCTTTTCATGTGGAATATTATGAGGTTATGCAGTATCTAGAACAGCTGTGACGTGGGTTGTACAAAATCAGAGGGGCATGGTTGGGGACTGGGAGCTGCAGTGAGGGAGGGAATGATTCTTCTTTGCCGCAGTCTCCAGTGGCACTTTGTAGACAGGGTGCTGCTGGGAGTGGGGAAGGCAGGGAAGATCCAGTTGTGCCTTGCTCTTTCCATTCATAGTACCTAACCTAAGGGTGTTGCATTCGACATGGCATGATGCTGACAGCAAGTGTAAATAGACAACGAAGGTGCAATAAAAATTAAACATGAATTTATTATATAAAACAAAAATTAGGGCCATTGTGTCATTGGAAGCTTAAGCAAATGTCTAAAAAGGGCAAATGACATGAGAAGTACAAAATACAAGATTGTAAACATTTAGTTCAGAGAGGCTCCTTCAGAACTTGCATTTTAGTCTTTGTCAAGCCATTGTTAAAAGGAAGTCAGGCACCTGTTTGAGAAAGAAACAGCCAACAGGGTCCACACAGGTACTGATCTTCGCAGTGGCATACACCTGAAGAGCTCCAAAGGACTTTCTGGTGACAGCCCCTGAACAAAAGATTCAAAGTTTATTTAAACCTTTTTGAAGGTAATGAAAAAAACCCCCTTAGGATTGAATGGGAAAGCTGGCCTGTAGTCAGTAGTAGAAGAAGAAGAGATTGGATTTATACCCCGCCCTTCACTACCCAAAGGTGTCTCAGAGTGGCTTACAAACTCCTTCCCCTTCCCCTCCCTACAACAGACATCCTGTGAGGTAGGTGGGGCTGAGAGAGCTCTTGACAGAAACTGCTCTTTTTCAAGAACAGCTCTTATCAGAGCTACGGCTTGCCCAAGGTCATCCAGCCAGGTGCCAGTGGAGGAGTGGGGAATCAAACCCGGTTCTCCCAGATTAGAGTCTGCACACTTAACCAGTACACCAAACTGGTGTAGGACAAAGAATTGCAGTCCAGCCAACAGCTAATCACATACCGAGGAAGGTAACTTTGAATCAAGCACCTGACACTTAGTTCATTCCATGGAAAGTGCAAAGTGGCCTGGTATAGGAAAGTCCACATAAAATATTTCACAGCGCTCTGGTACAACTTGTAAGTGAGGATGGAAGCCTCCATTGTAAGATGACAAGCACAGAAAGGTCAGGTGTTAGATAAAATTATTTGAAGTAAAAGAAAATGAAGTATTTCAGTGTGTCCCACATAAGATGGGGGGACTTCGGCAGATAGACAAATATCTAGTCAGGGTCGGTCTGGTATTTCTAAAATACGGCTAAGAGAGGATAGGTTTATGATACCCATACAGTTGGTTATGTCCAATGGGAATAAGGCTTTTATATTTAATTGAAAATAAATTTTTGAGTCCATTGTAACCTCCCTGAAAAGGCTCATCTGGCAGGGCCGTGTCAATATCCCTTATTACCGGCTTCTTTGATTAATGTGAAGGGGGGGGGGTTGTGCTGATGTGGAAATTGTTTCATTTCTCCCTTTGCAGAAGAACTTTAATTTCATAACACTGTAGTCTGATCTGCCAAGAAGCTTGTGCAATTCTGAAGATCCTTTTTTTGGCTGTTTCTCTGAAATCTTATGTAAAAAACTGAAAATCTGTGACAAGAGGTGTTGCAGCATATAGATAGCAAATATTATGAGAGGTAAGGGAGAGAAAAAAGAATGTTCTGTGTTTAGTAAACAGTGCTGAACAGCTTACTTTGTATTTCACTTTAACTATGATGGGGCTCCCAATTTCACTCTCAGAATGAGGGCAACATCACAGCTACAGTGTAATGCACTGGAGATTTATTATTCAGTTCTTCCACAGATGCCAGTTCTGTTTTAACATGGAACAGGGCCAAGTGGGTCAGCACTACTTACCTTATGCTAGCCGTGCAACGCAGGCAAGGTAATGTATCTCCTCTGGGTCACATGAAGTTCTGCATGGTGTGGTGTGCTTTGCTGTGAATTGTGACCGCTTAAGGGGGTTCCTTTGGCTTTTCCTTGGCATCCGTTAGCCTGACCTGACAGACAATAATATTTGCTTGACTGAACTAGTGAGATAAAATAAAAACCTAGTTTCGTTGTTACATTTTAGATGTAGCTATAAAGCTACAATTTCCCCCCACTTCATTTTTTTGTTATACCTGCAACATAGGGTTTCCACTCTGAAGCTTTCCTTTCTTATTAACTTGTGTCATACTTTGTCAGGGTAGCTTACAGTCTCTTGCCTTTTCACCAATCTGTGAGGTAAATTACAGAAAGAGAGAGAGTTGTCTGAAGTCAACATTGAGCACCTTCATGGCAAAGCAGGGCCATCAAATCCAACGGCAGCTCTCTGTATATCTTAGGTCATACTAGTAGAATGTCTATCAGTATAATAGAGGTGGACAACAAGGGTTTGTAGGTTGCAAGGACTGTGAGTAGGGATGAACTCACTAGTAGGGATGGACACACACCGGCTGACAAACTAAAGTGCGTCATGAATTTTGGGCGGTTTGTGGTTCGCAAAGCAATGTTTGTGAACTGAAGAACCGCTGTGAACTTTCATGAATTTTGATGCTGTTTGTAGTGGTTTGTGAAGAGCAGAAAGCAGGGGTTTAAACCCCTGCTTTTTGCTCTTCACAAAAACAGCTCCCCGCTGCTCAGCTGTTGGGTTTAAATCGCTCCCAGCCATCTCACCCCCTGCTTTCTGCTTGTGCTGCAGAGAGCAGAAAGCAGCGAGCCATTTAAACCAAACAGTTGAGTGGTGGCAAGCAGAAAGCAGGGGGTGAAATGGCTGGGGACCATTGAAACCCCTGCTTTCTGCTCCATGCAGCTTTTCACGTGGAGCAGAAAGCAGTGGCTTAAATGGACCCCCTACTTTCTGCTCCCCATGAAAAGCAGTGGGGAGCAGAAAGCAGGAAGTTAAATGTTAAACAGCTTGTGAACCAATATGAACTAGGTCAGTTCACAAACCGATCTCCCAGATCGTGTGGGTTTGGGTTTTGTGCCCATCCCTACTGACAAAGTAATCTAAAGATTCCCTTCAGTCAAAGCTGAGCCATCCAGTGTCAGGGGTGAGGGTGGCAGAGGTTGCCTTCACCATGACACTGTTCCCAAATGTAGTAATGGTAGGCAGCTATTAAATTTTTATGAGAGAGAATAAAAATATGCATATATTAACACCATGGGGTGGGGCTAAAGCTGCCCCACATTACTTCAGTTTGATGTGAAAAAGGAGGTTGTGTCCCTCTTGGAGTGGTCTTGTCAACTGTAGCCCATTTCCTTTGCTCCAACCAAACCATTTCTTTTCTGTTTACTTCAGGTAAGTTTGATTCTCAAGATGGCTGCAAAGAGAATTTATGATTGTCACAGCATTGATTCATATTCAATATAGTTAAATTAATACAGGGATCAGTGCAATTGGCTTTAAGGGCATCTAACATCTGGTCTAAGCAGCTGGTCTAAATGGACTCAATTTTCATTCAAATGTTGCACATTTAAGTGCCAGCGACTTTTAACATGACTGTATAGTGCAGTGGTGGCGAACCTATGGCACGGGTGCCAGAGGTGGCACTCAGAGCCCTCTCTGTGGGCACGCGTGCCATCGCCCCAGCCGGGCCCAGACCATCATTAAAGTGTCGAATTCTCTGTCAAATAATTTTAAGTAAATGAAAGCATTTGGGATTGCTTTCCTTACTTTGTTTGGATCATCTTAAGTTAATGTATGGGTTGTTTTTTCTAAACTAAAACCTCAGCATTCAGGTTAAATTGCCGTGTTGGCACTTTGCGATAAATAACTGGGTTTTGGGTCGCCATTTGGGCACTCGGTCTCTAAAAGGTTCGCCATCACTGGTATAGTGTTTCAAAACCATATGTGTATAGTGTTCAAAATCTTCATAGAGTCTATGAAGATAGAGTTTGATGCATTGTCTAACCATGGTTTGATGCTGTGTGTCGTGTTTCATGGCCAAGGCAAAAGGCTCAGTGCCAGTAAGTCACGGAAAGGCCTCTGGCATCTGGGTACGGTAGACAGTCCCAACTATAGTCAAGTCCCAGGCAAGAGGTCAAGGGACCAATGTTAGGAATCGATACAAGGCAAGTCCAAGAAGCATAGTCAAGTCCAGGACAAAGGTTGTAGCACAAGGAGCCAGGATATAGAGCAAGTCCAAGAGGCGTAGTCAGGTCCAAAATGAAGGTCAGAGCACAAGAAGTCAGGAAGCAAGACTGATCCATGGAGTCATTGGAAAAGTAGGGAGCTGAAATGAAAGTTGTTGCCAGCAAAGAACTGGCTGTAACCCCACAGTATTTATGGGGCTGTAGCAGCCCCTCCCTGTCCCGGTGTTTCTTGTCCTTTAAAAGGAGCCAGCAGTTTCTCCAGGTGTGAGCACTTACTGCTGCATTCTCTTTTGCCTTTGTCTCTTTTCCCTTTGATGCTCTAACAGTGTAGGTGGGGAGATTCCCTCCTCCTCAGAGGTGGGCTGTAATTCCTGGGAAGCGTTTCTGTGAGTGAACCCCAAACGAGCCTTGGCTTTTGCTTTCCATCTTTCATGACCAGCAGTTCCCATCTGTTCTTCAGCCAACCAGGTGCGCTGTGATGCATGAGCCAGGCAAGCTGTAGTTTACAAAAACCGTAGGTTGCCCAGAAAACATACATAAAAACCTGCAACTCAGTTGTTTCGATCATGTGTCTGAAACAAGTTATTGGGGGGGGGGGATTATTTGTGCTTGCTTGTTAATAATGGAGGACAATTGGTTTATTAAGGCTGGTCTAAAACGTCTCAGTCCTTTGATGCTTCTGAAGAAAATGATGGCTGGTCCAGTGCTGAGGATCCACTTAATTCTTCAGATGCAGAGGAAGAAGGAAGAGGAGAGAAAAAACTGGTAACTATTATTTTTTCCTCTAGTGTCTAGCCACTATGGGGTGGTGGTGGTATTTTTTTGTATTTTTTGTATTTTTTTATATGTGCATGTGTGTGTGTACACTTGGAGGTCATGTCGACCTTTGGTGACTGAGGATATTCAGAGAGGTGGCTGAATAAAGCCTGCTCTTGCCTCTGGTATTCCAAGGAGGTCTCCCATCCAAGTACTTGCCGGAGTTGACCCTGCTTAGCTTCCGAGATCTGAAGAGATCGGGCTTGCCTGAGCTATCCAGGGTCAGGGCCAATGTTCCCTGTAAGCCGTGGAGTCTTGTGAGCAAAAATTCTACTTTGTGAGCTCCTGGCATTAAAGTTGTGAGCAAGCGATCCGGCTACTGTGTAAATTAGTTTGCTCTGGAGCCCTCCTTCCTGAGCTAAGAGAAAAATCTGTGAGCCCGAGGCTAAAAAACAGTGAGCTAGGCTAGCTCACACTAACTCAGCTTAGAGGGAACACTGGTCAGGGCGAGTTTCATATTTTTAATTGTTTGCTGTTTGCTAGTGGATGTGGTGTGTTTGCTGTTTTGTTTATTTCAACACCATATCCAATTTGTAAATTGCTTCAGGCTGTGAATGTATGGGGTATGTCTATTTAAAGTAAATTGGGGGTTTTTTCATGCTGCATGTGCCTCCTAGAACCCCAGTGGCAGATGGGAATTAGTTTATTTGGTAGGGTAGGGCATAAACTAGATTTTTTTAAAAAGCTAATAATATCCTGCAGTGATATTTCCCAAATACTGTTCAGAAGTATGGAAGTTCATACATACGTACACTCTCGTGACCATCATTAATAGGCAGTGGAGTGGGCGGAGCAGAGAGATAACTTATACATTGGTGGGAGAACTGAGTTTTGCGTGTTATTTCATTTTTGTGGGAAGCTGGCCTACCCAGTGACAGGGAGATTTATCAGATTATTATTTATTTAAATTTATATTCCACCCTCCCCCGCAAGCGGGCTCAGGGCAGATCACAGAGCAAAATCAAGACATCATAAACATTTCAATACATATTAAATATGATTTACAAACAATTAAAACAGTGTAAAACAGCATAGATTAAAACAGGTCACACTATTCATATGCATAGATTTCAAGATGGTGCCATTTTCTTCTTCTTAATCTGGGCCACATAGAGATGGTAAACTTCAGCGGGGGGGGGGGATTTTGTTCCCATCACAAAGTTGTACTACCTCTTTACTTCTCAATGGCAGCCCTTCACTTGTATGTCAGAAAGTAAAGAAATAACCCAGCAGGGGAGAAGGGCTAACCCTCCAGTTTATATATAGCTCATAGGTCCAGTCAATTTTTTTCTGTACTGTAGAACACTGTTGAAAGCTGCTCAGAGTTTCACAGCTTCTTCGTGGGCTTTCTTGATTATACTAAAGGAAATGGCATTTGTGTATGTTCTGTGGGCATAATTAAGCCCCCCACCCATGAAGCAGCTTCCATGTCTTGTTTTTAAGGGGAAGTACTCCACATTTAAGAAATCCTGTGGACACTCAGAACTTGTGTCTTCATAGGGGAGAACAGGAAATCCCTATGCATGTGGGAAGAAGGTTTAAGTTGTTCCCAGTGTTAGTAGTTAATGGGACCACTGGGTTGTCTGTTCCTGGTAGAATTAGGGTTAAAGCCCTAAATGGTCAGGGGCCTGCCTACCTGAGGGACCGCCTTTCCCCGTATGTTCCCACAAGAGCACTGCGGTCTGGAACACAACACCGCCTGGCCCTAGGGACGCCAGGTTGGTGGTAACCAGGGCGTTCTCCCTGGTGGCGCAAACACTGTGGAACAAGCTCCCCAATGAGATTAGAGCTCTACGGGACCGCCAGCAGTTCCGTAGAGCCGTGAAAACTGAGCTGTTTCACCAAGCGTTCAAATAAGAACTGACTGCACCAGTTGGGTTGCCCTAGCACTTTACCATAGGATGTTGCCATATTTACTTAGTTTTATTGTATTTGTTGTATTTTATATCTTTTATTCGCTGTTTTAAATTGTATGTTGTTTTAAACTGTTGTAAGCCTCCCTGAGCCACCTCGGCGGGAGGGCGGGGTAGAAATCCAATAAATAAATAAATAATCACAGTAAAAATAATAATTCATTAATCAGTCATTTTTGTTCTAAAAAAATTGTGGTTTCCCACTCTCCCATGTACTTAGACTCCTGGTAAATACACTGTTATAGCTGATTGTGACAAAGGACGTTCTGAAGACCTGATGCTGAAAAGTGGAGACTTAGTTCAACTGATCCATGAAGGAGACGATGGACTTTGGTATGAAGAAGGATCCTAACTCTGATCCCGAACGGTTGTTAAACGTGTGGGGGTGTGTGTGGTAGGATCTTGTACTCCTTCTCCCTCAGTAGTAACCAGCTAGTTTGCAAATTATGGTTAGGATTAGTGACAATATAATTCTTAACCATGCCTATGGATGTTGTAAAAGCATATTTTTTTCATAAGAAAGGGGTACTGTGTGGAGGAAGCAGGTGATCTCGTTCCCCAAGAGGTGAGGCTGCCACTGTCTCTCTAGACTTTCAGGGAGAACTGTTCAAAAGGCCCTTGGACTGACTGGTGCCATTTTCTCTTCTGCTGCATTTTCACCGAGTCCTTGTGTTGTTTTAAAATTCATGTGAACAATCCAGTGGGGGAAGAGGGCTAGACAGGTCTGAAATGCCCTACGCCAGTAATCTCAAAATGTTGTTAAAGATCTGGTGTGAAGTCCATACTGGACTTTCATTATTAATTTAAAATATTATCCATCTCTAAAGACTGCAATAGCTTCCAAATGAGAGGAGGTATGCATAATCATGTTTTGCGGCATACAGTTTAAGAGCAAAATTTCTGCTTCTTAGGTATATTAAGAATCTGAGCACAAGTAAAGAAGGCTGGTTCCCAGTTAATAGTCTTTTGTTGCTTCTTGGCAACTCAAAATCTGCTGTGTCTCTGAGCAGCTCAGGTAAGTTGTAAATACTTTAACTTAGGCTGTTTCCACTTGGACGTTTTATTGCAGTTTGGTATCCAAACCAGAGCAGGTTTTGTTGCTGTTGTTTGGGGTGGTGGGAGAGAATCTACAGGATGATATCCCCAGTCATCCACTTTATTTTGCCCTACTTTGTTGCAAGTTTTCCAAAACCTGGTTTGATATGATCTTTTAGGAAAGATTATGGTTTTTGTGTATTTGTGTGCCATGTGAATGGAAAGGCATGCATTTTTGCAGGCCCTGCCCATATCAGAACCATTTTCCTTGCCTCAGCCCTTGGCTCATTTTGCCATTTCTCCCCTACCACTAGATGACTTTTTCAGGCTTCTTTTTAAAAATGGCAGTTGACATATTATTATATCATTATAGCAATATTTCGACTAGCTCCTGTGAATCCCAAATTTCCATTTAAAAAAACAACATCTGTATCCCTTTTCATTGTGAAGATATAAGGGAACTCAGCATAACTCTGCAATCACAAGGCCCTGAGACACCTTTTTTTAGAATGAAAGCTAAGGACTCAGAGGAGTTAGTAGATAGATTTTTATAACATTATCATGCTATGGAAATATGCCATTTTTAAAAAGACCATGAACATATCCTCTGATAGTAGTGGTAAGGAATGGTGACAGCAAAAATCTGAGGCAAGAACAGTGTGGGAAAGCTGCTGGGTGGATGCTCTGCAGTAGCAATGTAAAGACTTGTCACCATGCGGAAACAGCCTTTGATTAGCTTGTGAAAGAGTCCAAAGAACTGTAGTTCAAAAATT
>NW_015166427.1:488432-509168 GCF_001447785.1 Gekko japonicus
TCTTCCATCTGGAATCTGCAGCTGGTTCAAGTACACTGAGCTCATCTTCAAGCTACAGTGAAAGTTGCAACATTAGTAGTACCAGCTACTCGGACATTAAGGCATAACATCAAAGCTCCATCAAGACTCTTGTAAAGTTACTGTCTGGTAATGCAGGTACTGGACAGTAGATGAAATATAGAAACACCAGACTTCTGTTTCTTTTGGTTTCTTTCCGTGTTTAAATGGTAGTTTATGAAGTCTTCTTAAAGAGACCCAAATAAACATCTACGGAATTCATCAAGAGCATGGAGCAGTTGGAAGGATTGTTGGAAAGAAAGTCTTCTGGAAGTTGCATGTTAGAAATCTATCACTTTGCTAGAATTCAGTGCACCTTGCTGTGGATGGTGTGGGAAAATACTGTAAAGAAACCAGACTGTATTTGTTGGTGTAAATCTGTACAATAAAACAAGTATGAGGGTTAATGTGTATGGGTGAAAAAAAAAAAGAAAATTGATCTTTAAGCAAAAGTCTCATGTGGTAGATATATAATGTATGGAAAATCTTATACCATCAGGGGATTCAGTTTTGATCTGGCTATTCCTTCTGACTTTTTTAACCACTGTGCTTTAAATTGCCACAGGCTTTGTCACCAGCAAAGCTGGGGGGGCGGGGCGGAATGAGCAATTCCACTTTTAACAGAGACAATACTTTAAAGAAAATAGTCTGCAACAATGGCCTTTTTGAGAGGTTTTTTTTAAAATCACTAAACCAAATTCCATAACAAGGATAATTGTTTACAGAATGTTGGCAATTTGATAAGTACTTTGATAAAAACAAATCCTATTTTTTTAATTATGAAGAAAACCACTGAAACACATTTTATATTAGTTAAAAGTATTTCTCACTATTATCTAATATCATACACTTGTCATCAGCGCATAGAAGACAGCCCCAAATGAAAAAATGAAACTTTTCTATTAGCCCTGTAAACTAAACTCCTTTCTGCTATTAAAGATTGAGAACTGCGTTTAAAAAGAAACCTTTTATGAACAGAGTTTGTTTTTTTTAAAAACAGAACAAAAGGAAAGCCATAAACATGCCGTGTTCATCGTGTGAAATAAAGTAATGCGGTATAAGTTCCTCCCTCTCAGAGCCGTCTTACAAATGTAAACAGTTTATCAGTTCATTTATATCAAGATGGATTCTCCCATATTTCACATACTTCTGAATTCACGTAGAAGTCATGTAGATTGTTCCTCATTCATATATTATATAATGCAATGCCACTTGGGAATGGGTGCTGGACTTTCAGCACTTAGGTAAGCTAGGCAGCCATGGTATGGCAAGAAACAATTAATTTGGCCTTTTGCTTCCTGAACTGTTAACAAAGTCTTCGAGAGTCAAATTATGGTTCCAAACTCTAGAAGTAAATCTGGGCTCACAATTTACAATCAAGCTACGACTGACCCTGGTCAACAAATTTTTTTACATGTATCTGTCTGTTTATATGTATGTGTGTATGTATCAATGTAAAAAGATGTATTTATACTCTTCAGGCTGCTAAAGATGCTATTATGTAATTGGAGTTCTCTGAAAGGCAGCAGTGTGGAAGCTGTCCATGGCTTTACTTTAAGCCCCATTTCTGGCACAAGACGATGCATCTCTTCGAATTATGTTACGCAAGCAAGGCTGTACCAGTCAAGGCACAGCCTGTTCTGTTGCGATAATTAAAATAGCAATAGTCTTTGTAACTTATTTTGTAAATACAAGTGTTACAAAAAATATCCTATGTTGCTTCAAAACTTGTCCCTTCATGAAACACTGGAGGCAGCCCTGAAGGGGTCTGAGTACGCACCCAGTACAGACATGGGGGCTTTGCTCATATTCTTGCCATTCCATGTAGGGAGCGTGACAAACAATAAGCTACTCTTTTGTAGAGTTTTTTTAAGCAGTTTATTAATGCTCAGTCTCATGTGAAGGAGAAGTACTGGGGAAGGAAGACTGTGGAGAAGGCCCTTGTCTCAAGTCCTGTGCCTTTTCACCTAGCTCCTGACCATGTCTTCTCCCATTAGTCACAGGAATCATGTATCATTGCACTTTACTACTGCCCACATTTCAATTTTCTACTGCTGTTGTAAATTACTATTGCAGAATCAAATGTCTTTAATGTATGTATGAAACTTTGAATAAATGTCAGCATTTCTTGCTGGGGCCTATTAAGCACGGCTGTTTTCCCTCGCTTTCACCATACCATATCCATTGGGTTTTCTTTGTCATTCGGCATTGATTTTCCTCACTTCAGTGCTCAGTTCATTTTCTGGTCACTGTTTCCCCAGGTTTTCTGAGAGTGCTTTTGTGCCGATTTTTTCCTTGTTTCATTTCCAAGCCGAAGGTAATTCAAAAGCATACAGATTCCCTTGGATTTCCCACACAGACCCCTTTGCTGCCCCTCAAAGGTCATTCCACCCCACCCACGTCGAGGTCGTTCCTCCCACTCTGCATCTTCCACCATCCTTCCTCCTTCATTGTTGTACAAGCTCCATCGATTACCCTTTCCCTCACTGTTTTAATTTTTTTTTATAAGCGGCATAAGTTTAGCGATATGAGACTATTGCTAGTCTCGGATTGCTAAATAAAAAATAAATAAAATGATGCGGGGAAGTTTAAAAGGAGCTGTGTGAGGTTTAGTTTCCTGCTGGTATTTACTTGAAAGGGGGATCAGAGAAGAGGCAAACAGCAGCATCCCCAGTGCAAAAAAAAAAAAAAAAGGATTTCAGTGCAGCGTGCATCCCAGGTTAGACTACTGTAACTCAGTGTACGCAGGTCCACCCTTGAGACAGACCCGGAAAGTATAACTGGTCCAGAATACAGCAGCATGGGTTGGGTTCTAACAGGAACTCCATTAACAGCCCACATTCAGCTGGTGCCCCCCAAGAGCACTTTACTCAGGAGAGAAGAACTTACTGGTGGATCCCTGGCCTGAAAAGTATCCGGCTGTCCTCAACCAGAGCAAGGACCTTCTTGGCCTTGGCACCTACTTGGTGGAGCTCCCTGCTGGATGACATCAGGGCCCTGTGGGACTTAATGCAATTCCACAGAGCCTTGTAAGACTGAAATGTTTTGCCAAGCTTATAGTTGAGGATAGCAATGGGTTCCATCTAGCCTGGCTCCTCCTCTCCCCACTGAGAAAGGACACTAAGCGTTGTTGTTGTTGTTGTTATTTCAACTTCTATCCTACCCATTTCCTGCAAGCAGGACTCAAGGCAGCATACAACATACAGCAACACATAATAAATACATACCATAATAATAAAACAATAAAATACATACAGTACAGATAACTTAGCATTATCAGATGGCAGAACATATCTATCCCAAAGATAGTTGGGTGGCTAGCGTAAAATCATGTTCCACCCATGGGAGATTCTTAACCAGAAGAGTGGAGAATAAAAAGGGGGGGGAGGAGAACCCAGGAGGCCACCAGTCTCTAGCCGTCACTGTCCTCAACCATATGCTCGGTGGAATAACTCACAGGCCCTATGGAACTGAGCCAAGTCCCACAGGTCCTGCCAGAGGACTCCTCCCCCATACAAATTGCAGCCCTGTGCAAAGTGTGGTAGAGTTGCAGCCAACTTTGCACAGGCGTATGCACACGCATTGCCAACAATCACAGCTTGCAATGCCAGTGTCAGTGAGTTCTACCATGCATTTTGCACACTCAGTGTGTTCTCCCATATTATGAGATTGTGTGACTCTCTCCCATTTTTTACAGTGGCCGATGACGCAGCAGAGAATCCCCTAGTGCTTGGCAATGTGGAAAATGGGGCTTCGCAGCTGCTTGTCAGTTTCAGAAAAAGACTAGTCTGCTTCAACATCAGGTTTTCTCCTTTCTTCCCTTTCATTCCATGATCTAACACTAAAATGCATTAGTAAAACCAGAACCACGAGGATTTAAATGGAAGGTGCTTGCTGGACGCTACTGCACAGCTGCGATATGGCAATTGTGTAAACTTTTTAAAAAACTTTGGACACCACCCCCACACGTCACAAGTGATGTTTCCACCCTAATTTAGAAAAGTGCATTTTTTAATTGTAGCTGCAGAATAAATACACTGGAAGAAAAAAATAGTGCGTAAGGTGGGCACAGAATCCAAGGTCAAGCTTAAAGGCTTACTGCTTAGAAAATCTGCAGTAAGATGTGTGTGCATAATGGGCCTGGTTCTCACAACATGCTTGGTGGTGGAGTATGTGGTTTATTGTTTCATGGTCACTACAGAGTGTCATAACTGGTGCAGTGCGCTCACTGGTCCCCTCCTCTGCTCGAAGCAAGTGGGATGTTGTGCATGTGTCATATATAAATTCTGGCAGCATCTTGCCGAACCCAGAAAAACCTCTGTGCGGTGCACAATTATGCTTAACTTTTATTTCTCTGTTTTCAAGTACTGGGAGAGAACTTAATGGGATGGATCCAACTTACTTTTACACTCAGTCTTGCCCAGTTCTCCTGTTGCATATGGCTTTTGTCCATGTAGGTCTCATAGTCCCCAGCATAATCTTTTTGGGTGGTCGAAGAGGACCCTTCCTCCCTTTTTCATCAGCAGAAGATCTGGTTGGATCTACTCGAGTATGAACAACAACTTCATGCATTTATCTCAGAGCACATGTCTCACTCAGCTTCTCTTCATTCAGTGACTCTTGGCTGAATCTGTGAAGTGCTTTCATTGGAGAGTGAGGGTATGAGGTGACATGAAAGCTGTATAGTGTGACAGCCATTGTGCCATGTGAAAGTTGTGCATCAGGTGATGAAATGTGCACATATGAACACCCCATGTCAGTTTGGTGTAGTGGTTAGGAGCGCAGACTCTAATCTGGGAGAACTGAGTTTGAGCCCCCACTCCTCCACATGCAGCTGCTGTTGTGATCTTGGGTCAGTTACAAGTTGTTTCAGAGCTGTTCTCTCAGGAGCAGTCCATGAAAGAGCTCTTTCAGCCCCACCTAACTCACAGGGTGTCTGTTGTGGAGAGAGGAAGGGGACTGTAAGCTGCTCTCCTTTGGGTAGTGAAGGGCAGGGTATAAATCCAATCTCTTCCATTTCAGAGGCGCTTACTTCCATGTAAGTAAATTTAGGGTTAAGAGTCTGGTTGGGGCAGACAGGGCAACTGTGGGAGGTGAAGGTAAGTACAGGTCAAAACAAGGATGAAATACAGCTATTGTCCATTCCACTCAGTCTGCTAAGGGCAGTCATAGCCTACATGGACCCTATTCCAAGCACCCTATGTTATGGCTCTGAAATCATTTCTAAACATGGGGGAAATGTTGTCTTGGATGCCATGGTCAATCTCCACTGTTGGAAGGGTAGTTTATGTCATTATTTGCCTTTCTGGATTAATCTACCTGGGCATGAGTTTGCAGTCTGTAAAAACTCTTGCAGTTGAACATCAATCACGTATGCCTAATAAAAACACTTTGTGGGAAAGGGTCATACTTATGATGATTTGTGTGGGCTTTTTTTGTTATCTGTAAACCATCACCACTTCCCTTTCATCTTACAAATTTTCAGAAGTTATTACAATGACAGGAGGCATCTTGGATTTTCAGATTAAAAATGTATATGCTTCACAGGCTTAATAACAGTTTGGATTTCTCTCGTTTTGTCTGAGTAATTATTCAACAGGTCATTGTAGTGTGTGATGGAAGTAGCTGTGAACCTGTGTATTGTTCAGAATGTTTATCAAGTTGATAGGTCCCTGTATGTTTTCAGTACATGTGTGATATGTAATTGGGTTTTCTTTGCCTATAGTATGATATATTGGAGATAACGAGGAATATGCCTTTAAATCCTTGGCCTTTTTAATTGGATTCATAACACAGCTGAATGGAATTGAGTGGTTAGTTTCCACTAAGTGTGGTGATCTTGTTAACGTTGTCAAAGAGCTTTTTAGCCAACGTAGGCATAGTTAGCTTGACATTCTAAACAGAAGCACAGTGTCTGTTCATTATTCAGTGCCTGTAATTTAGAAACCTAACCCTGAAAAAACACTACATTCCTTAGATGTGAAGAGGTCTTTACTGTTTTATCTAGAAAGAATAGAACAAAAGGTTGCAGGCAATCTCCACACCTGTTTGTGTGCTTCTCTGGTAGTTCAAAGGGGAAGCCAGCATCTGTGCAAACAGTTTCTAGGTTAATAGTCTCGGCTATCCAACTGGGCTACGAGCAGGTCGTGCTACTATGTCCTCTGGAACGTCAAGTGTACTCTACAAGAGTGCAGCCAGCGCCAGCAGCATTTTGGAGAGGGACCCCTTTAAACGACATCTGCTCAACAGCGACGTGGTCATCTTCAGACACCTTTGTCAAGCTCTGTTCTGTGGGTGCGAATGTGAGAAGAGATCCAGCAGCTGCACTCCTTGTTCAACTGAAACTCACTCCATTTCCAAGGCAAGGACCTCTATAGTCTCCCAGTGTGGGACTGTAGAAGACTGAAGATGAAAACACTGTTACTTGCTCATTGAAGTGTCTTCTGTGCAGGCACACATTCCTTCCCTCCTACCCTGCTGTGAGTTCATAGGATGAAGTTACACCTGTGACACTCGCGGCAGCTCAGGAGGACTGAGGGAAAGGGGGCCCCTCCCTGCAGAGCACATGACTGTTGTGCAGTAAAATGGCCTGTAATGAGCTCTGCAGGGGAGGGACTCTCAGAGTGTTGAATAGTACCAGAATAGCTGTAAGAGTCTCTGGTGGCTGGCCTGGACAAGCTCAGTCCCCCTATGTGTCCCTGCACAGAAGACTCCTCAATAAACAACTTACAGGTAAGTGTGACACTGTTCTCCCCTGGAGGAAATGGCTACTTTGGAGGGTGGAGTCTATGGCATTATACCTTTGGAGGTCCCTTCCCTCCTCAATATCCACCCTCCCCAGCCTCCCCCACACACAAACAAATTTATAGGAATTTCCTAACGTCTTTCCCTCCTCTTGGCAATCTCCATATCCTCTCCCTGCCTCATTCTCTCCTTCTCAGCCATTCACCAATCTACCTTTTATCTGCCTCCCATCTTCAGCTACATTTTTTATTTATTTACTTCATTTAAACTCCATCTTTCTCCACAGTGGGGGCCAAAGCAGCTTACATTATTCCCTTCTCGCTTTTATCCACACAACTCTGTGAGGTTGGTTAGGCTGAAGGTATATGACTGGTCCAAAATCACTCAGTGAGCTTCCACAGCAAGATGGGGATTCGAACCTGGGTCTCACAGACCCTACTCTAAAAGTCTAACCACTACACCACCCTGACTTTCGTAGGGTGGCTGCTGTTGAACAGTAGCAAGAAGCCAGGCCTAGTTCAGTCATGCAAGTCGGGTGCTATGGAGTCACCCAGAAATGGCTTCCAGGCCTATGGTTGCCAACCTCCAGGTAGGACCTGGAAATATCCCAGAATTAAACTGAATTCCAGACAACATAGCTCTGTTCCCCTGGAGAAAATTACGGTTTTAGAAGGTGGACTCTATGGCATTATATTCAGCTGAGGCTGCTCTCCTCCCCAGACCCTGCCTTTCTCAGACTCTACCCCAAAGTCTCCAAGAAGTTTCCAACCTGGAGCTGGCAACCCTAGCCAGGCCTGGCCCCAATTAATTATCCCTCAAAGGCTAAAATAGGGCTGGAAAGGGCCCTTCCTTTTACTGACAGGCCAAGCCTGGAATATTGTGGCTGCCTAGCAACAGCTACTGAGGGAATATTTTGCTTAAAGCTACAGGTGCTCCTTTTTTCATTTTTGAGTTTTTAAAACTCCCCAATGTATTTTTAAAAAAATTTTTGCATTGTTCTGTAAACCTTAGGCCCCTTTCAGGTTTGTAGAAAGATATGTCTTGCTGCTTCACAGCTCCAGTCACCAGATTTAAGTATCCAAGGATGTGGCCAGCTTTGCTATTAGAATATAAGATAATGGTGTGATAGGTATCCTTGAAAGTTTCCTGTAGTTATATTACTGGAAATTCTTTGTAATCATATTATGTGGAGTAAATCTTTGTAGCACCTTACCACAGTAGGGTTGCTAGGTCCCTCCTGGCAACTGGCAGGGGATTGGGGAGGATTTACTGGGGGCAGGAGGGGGGCTCTGCTGATGTGCAGCGATGTGCCTACATTACTAACCACATGACCTGGAAATGACATCAGGGTGACACTCGAGTATTTGGGCAAAAACTCAATGATCATTTTGGCTTCTACTATCAAGTTTTTGCCCAAATACCAGAGCTCTGATGTGATGACACCACTTCTGGGGCATGTGGACAGTGATGTAAGCAAGTTGCTGCACATTTCCAGAGCTTCCCTCTTTTTCAGGGTAAGTTCCCCTTGCTAGCCAGCTGATCATAGCTTGGCAGTGGAGCCTGGCAACGGGGGACCCCCCGCCTCCACTGGGGGTCTGGCAACCCTATACCAGCAGTGGTAGTTGATTTATTATTTTTTACCTTGCTACCATTTAAAGTCCTGTTAAAAGGCTGTGCAGGCCCAACTCTAATCACAGTATTCTTGTTTCCTCGCCCCATGCCTTTTCAAGTACCAAAACAGCCACAGGGGTAGCCCTAAGGCTGCAATCCCAAGAGCACTTTCCTGGGAGTAAGCCCCAGTGAAAAATATAGGACTTCTTAGTAGATTTGCTTAAGATTGCTCCCTAAATCCAGCACCTTAAATCCAGCAGTATCTGTTACATCACATTGGCTGTTAACTGTACTGGATGTTACGTTTTTCCGTTCTTTCTCCTGTAGTGCCTCAGCACCCCTCCTCCAACAAAAGTAACTGAAGCAGAGAACTTTGGTCACAAAGGTCGTGCTGAAATATCCGTTCACTGTTTGGACACTGGTCGGTTTCATCATGGTCTCCCGGCACTGCGGCATTCTGTGTTTCTGCTTTTTCCTGATATATCCTCTTTTGCTGACTGCAGGTATGATTTAAGAGATGATCAAAATTTACATTTAAAAAATGTTATAGTGGTTCGGTGTCTCATGAACAACGCTCTGAACAAAGAAATTATTACACGCTATATCCCAAAATTGAAACTGTTTTGTATGATAGTGGAGTTTATTCCTTTACCGAATGATCAAAATAGAAAAGCCTGTTGTTGGGTTTAATCTGGTGTTTCACTGTTACATCGATTTTTCAGGTTCCAAACTATGAGATCAGAACACCAGCAGATTTGCTCTTCTGATATATATATATATATTTAAATATAACATTATCAGTTATTTAATACATTCAAATAGAAGCAGGTTGTGCCTATGAAAGCTATAGGAAAAGCTGTAAAGAAAAGCAACTTAGATATCTATGTGTTTAAATATTCACACGTTCATTTCAAAATTGCTTACCGTGATTGTAAAGGATTTGGATTTTTTTAATCATTTAGGTTCATGGTGTTTTGTTCATGGGCCCTGCTAGTTCGTTTTTAAAAATTAAACAACAGCAATTAAAAATGCCCAACTTATTAGGACTACAAGTTACAGCTAGATTTTGAATTTTATTTTAAAAATCATTTTCTCAGGACTTGATCATAGCTCTGCAATTTAAAATTACTTCAGAATGTAACCTCAGATTTTAGTAAACCCACAAAGTGTGTCAGAAAAATTATTTTTTGTGTACAAAACGTAGAGTGTCACCAAGTAGCACCAAGGCATCTTGGCTCTATGTCAGCTTTTTACTATCAAAGGTATGGATGGAGGTACCTGAATTCCTGGTCTGGAATGACTGGCCTCAGCGTGGAATGACAGTCCCCAGGAGTAGCAGAAGCATTCTGTGACTGGAATGACAGCCCCAAGGAGTAGCAGAAGTGTTCTGGAACTAGAGTGACAGCCTCCCAAGGTCCTTAGGAATAAAATTAGTGCTCTGGGACTGGAATGACCAGGTCCCATCCTTTTCTTGCAGAAAAATTGGGAACCTCTTTTTTTACAGGAGGGTTAACCCATTTCTCCCAATTTAATGGACACAGCCCCGGTAGCATTAAAAATGGGCAGCCACAGTTGCCTTTGCTAGGCAATCAATCACAATAGGATTGCCAATTGTTCAAGCCTTGACTTTTGTCAGGAAAAGTGGGGGGCTTTCAAGGCCTGTTCTGGCCTTTGAGAGGAGGACTTATTGGGGCCCAGCCTGGCATCAACCACTGGGTGACTTGATACCATGCATGAATCACCCAGGGCTGGCTGCTTGCTACTGTTTAGAGGCAGCCACACCATGAAAGCCAGTGTGGTGTAGTAGTTAGAGATTCAGAATAGGAACGGGTAGACCCTGTCATGGAAACTCACTTAGTGATCGTGGCCTAGTCACCTTCTCCCAGCCTAACCTGCCTCACAGGGTTGTTGTGAGGATAAAATGGAGGAGAATTGTGTAAGCTGATTTGAGTCCCCTATTGGAGGAAAGGTGGGGTACAAATCAAGTAAATGAGTAATACATATAGCTGAAGATAGAGGGTAGATAAAAAAGCTGGTGGTAGGTGCGAAGGAGAGAAGGAAGCAAGGAAAGGTGAGGATATGGGGGAAATGATGTGCCCCCAGCAGGGTCATGGTTCAGTGGCAGGCCATCTGCCTGGCATGCAAAACGTCTCAGGTTCAGTCCCTGGCATCTCTAGTTTAAAAAATCTGACAGTAGGGTATATGAAAGACCTGGAGAACAACTGTCAGTCTGAGTAGACAATGGTGGGCCAAGGGTCTAATTCATTATAAGAAAAAGAAGAGAAGAGATTGGATTTATACCCCCCACCCTTCACTACCTGAAGGAATATCAGAGCGGCTTACAATCTCCTTTCCCTTCCCCTCCCCACAATAGACACCCTGTGAGGTAGGTGGGGCTGAGAGAGCTCTCCCGAGAACTGCTCTTGAGAGAACAGCTCTGAGAGAGCCATGACTGACCCAAGGTCACACCAGCAGCTGCACGTGGAGGAGTGGGGACTCAAATCCGGTTCTCCCAGATTAGAGTCTGAGCTCCTAACCACTGCATCTAACTGGCTCCATAAGGCAACTTCATGTGTTTCCCCCGCTGAACAACGGGGCCTGCCCAACATCACCAAATAGGGTGAATTCAGCCAGCCAATAATTTTTTTTACAGTCTTCTTAAATCACAAGGAAGCCAGCAATATGCTACGAAGAAAAAAGCGATCCAATTCCTTCCTGGAAGAGCTGAAAGCAGGGTCACTGCAGCGAGAATGCATAGAAGAGAAGTGTTCATTTGAGGAAGCCAGAGAAATCTTCCAGGATAACAGAAGGACTGTAAGTAATGTAGCCGCTGAGAGAGGGGTCTTCCATTGTCCTGGGGTTTTAAATGCATCTTCCAGTTTTAATGACAAAGTGACTTGGAATTTAGGAGTTGAAAATGGGTAACAAGGTGGTGGTGTTGCAAACAAAGCAATGCCTGGATTTCCATGGGCACAAGGGGGTTAATTTTAGCTGATGCTGCTCCTCGGGACAGCCCCCGCCCCCAAATAGCTTGGGAGAGGGAGACCAACAAAAATTGCCTTCCCTTGCAGGTGTAGAAATCTAGGCAGGATCAAAGCTAGATGATTTTACAAGGAAGTAAAATTCATGTTAAACTCTATTATGGTTATATTATTATGTTTACAATAAGAAGCCCCTTGGCGTAGTGGCATAAGGAACAGCAAGCATATTTATCATTGGCGCAGGCTGCAGAATCTTTGTGGCTTTCAAGAGAAGCCTGGTCTGCCTCATCTGGCAGCAATGCTTTGGGAACTGGGCTGGTGACGGCGCTTTTGCCAAAAGTGGTGATCTCACATTTCCTCCTTTTTCTGGCCTTGTGCACTGAACCGGAAACGGAAATTCTGGCAACAGTGATGTCATGTCACTCATCTTCTGTTGCTGCCCTTTGTCAGGGGCAGAAGGAAAAAGAAACGCAGCATTGCTGCTTTGGGTGGCAGCCATGCTTCCAGTATGTTATCTGGTCTGTTTGAAGACAAGAAGTTGAGCTAGATCGGGGTGGCCAAACTGTGGTTTAGGAGCCACATGCAGCTCTTTCACACATATTGTGCCGCTCCCGGCAGGATGGCTAGGGAAGCCAAGAGGAGGCATGCCTCCCCAGTTGGTCTTCCCTTCCCCAGCCGTTGTTCACCTCCCTGGGTAGGCTTGGGGCGAGCAGAGAAAGAAAGCAACTTTAACTTTTAATGTATTCTCAAAGTCCCCCCCCCCCGCCAGTCCGCTTGGAGAATGCATTTATCTCTTTGAATCCCTCCTCCAAGCCAAGCCAGCCGGCGTGTGGGCATGGGGAGGGGGCTGGAGAACACATTTAAAGTTGCTTTCTTTCCACTCCTGCCTGCCTGCCTCCCTCCCCATTTATTTGCTTTCTTTCCACCTTTCTCTCTCTCTTTCTTACTCTCTTTTCCCCTTCCTTCCTCCCTCCCCCATCTATTTGCTTTCTTTCCACATCTTGCTTTCTTTTCACCTTTCTCTCTCCCTTCCTTCCTTTCTCTTTCTCTCTCCCTTCCTTCCTCCAACTCCCTCATCTATTTGCTTTCTTTGTTTCTCTCTTTCTCCCTCTCCTTCTTTCTTTCCACCTCTTTCATTCTTTCAAGCTTTCTCTTTCTCTCTTCCTTCCATTGTTCCTCTCCCTCGCTCACCATCTATTTGCTTTCTTTCCATCTTTCTTTCTCTTTTTCTATTTCTCCCTTCCTTCCTCTCTCTCTCTTCCTTCCTTCCTTTTACTTCCCTCCCTCCCCATCTATTTGCTTTCTTTGTTTCTCTCCACCTCTTTTATTCTCTCTCTCTCTGACAAATAAATATAATTAACAAACACATAGAAGAAGAGGAGATTGGATTTATATCCCACCACTTGGAGTCTCAGAGTGGCTTATAAACTCCTTTCCCTTCCCCTCCCCACAACAGACACCCTGTGAGGTAGGTGGGGCTGAGAGAGCTCTTTCCAGAACTGTCCTTGAGAGAACAGCTCTGACAGAACTATGGCTTGCCCAAGGTCATCCAGCAGCTGCAAGTGGAGGAGTGGGGAATCAAACCCGGTTCTCCAAGAAGATATCTGTATTATGCTCAAGGACTGGGCTGTGTTAGGACTCCCAGAAGAGGTAACTAGCTAGCTTTCTTGTTTTTCTGTGCATTTTTACTGCCACTGAATTATGTGCCTTTTTCTTGAATGTTTTCAATTAAGCTCTGCTTTGCTTTATTATGTGTGTGTTACTCGGTGAGTTGCTGAGACCAAACCCAGGAACAGCTTGGCTTGGTTATGTTACCACAGCAAGGCAGGGTCAGCCCTGACAACCATCTGCCCCAAATAAGAGTTTTGGGGAACTCAAAAGCCTGCATGTTTATGTGGCATTGGGTTGGTCCTAATAACATGTATTACTTGGATCGTGGTCTTGGCTTTTTGGATTTCTCTTCTGGACTAGCACTGCTATAAACAATTTACAATACTATTGCCCCAGTGTTGCAGATTGGGGATTGCAACTTCAGTAATTTACTCAAGGCCACTAAATGAGTTTGTGGCAGAAGTAAGATGTAAGCTAGGGCATTCCAAGGTCATAGTTCGTTTTCTGCTTATGAACTATTGTAGGGGTATGATAGCCTTTCTTTAGCTGTTAGGGTGAAGATACTTCTTGTAGTTGTGAAAAGAACAGCTGCTAACATATGGAGACATCCTTTTGCATGATTTGCTTCTTCTTTCTCCCACATCCTACCCCATTCTGCCTAGATGGAATTCTGGAACACCTATGCAGGTAAGTCAATTCATACAAACATTGTTGTGCAGTGCTTCCTACTAGAGTTCTTTCCAAATGTTTTGCTGACCCCAAATACTTTTACAGATCCCAATAGTTGCGACTCCAACCCTTGCCAGAATGGTGGGACGTGTAAAGATGATTATCAGAGCTATATGTGCCTGTGTCCTGTCGGGTATGAAGGCAGAAACTGTGAAACAGGTCAGACGGTGATAATTGCCATAAATAGCTTTTAAATTATATTTAGAATTCAAATCCAAGGCATTTCAAATGTATATGTATATGTGGTTCATGCATTTGAGATATTTAGGAAATGTGTGTGTGTTTTGAAGGGGAAGGTTTTGTTCTTTTTTAATTAGGAGTGCTTTCCAAATGGGGCTAGGAGGCAGATATAAGATTTGTGCAAACATGTGTGTGTAGGGCAATGTGTGTGTACAGAACAGGCTTCAGCCTCCTGCCCTCACCATTTTCCTGACTTGAAATTGTCCTAACACCTCAAAGAAATATTGCAGTGGGAAAGACTGAAGTCCACATGCACCATAGTCGTTCAACAGATGAAACATCACACACACTGAGGAACTAATGTCACTGTTACACAGGGTGGGACCTCAGACCCAGCCTATGTCTGTGACACCACCTATATTATCATTTCCATTGCGAAACACATGCAAAAGTTGTGCTTGCTGGTGAAAGAATCACAGTTTTCCAGGAGTTATGCCCTATGAGGGGCTATGGCTCAATGGTAGAGCATCTGCTTGACATGCAGAAGGTCCCAGGTTCAATTCCTGGCATCTCCAGTTAAAGTATCTGGCAGTAGATGATGTGAAAGACCTCTGCCTGAGACCCTGGAGAGCTGCTGCCAGTCTGAGTAGACATTACTAACTTTGATGGACCAACAGTCTGATTCAGTATATGGCAGCTTCATGTGTTCATGAGAGCCAGCATGTTGTGGTGGTTAAAAGCAGCTGACTCTAATCTGGAGAACAGGGTTTGATTCCCCACTCCCCCTCCACATGAAGACTGCTGGATGACTTTGGGCCAGTCACAGTTCTCTCAGAACTCTTTCAGCCCCACCTACCTCATAAGCTGCCTATTGTGGGGAGGAGAAGGAGGAGAAGGAGACTGAGCATTTTCTGAAAGTTGGGTGCATTTCTGCCATACGTCTGACTCACACAAGGTCCATGGGAGGAGGCTGAAATTGGTTTCCAGTTCCTTATGCTATCTTCCTAGTTCCTTATTTGTTCCTAGTTCCACAAATATTGAAACCATTTTTAAAATGCTGCACCCAAAAACACACCTTGGACTACCACATATAATACACCTCCACATTCAGCAGACTCTGACCTCCAAGTGGACCTGTGCTGTTTTGTGGTCCAAAGACCAGTTCTTGCACCAACTGCTCCAAACTGAAATGCCCCCAGGACAAAGGCACATTAGGAAATGGAGGGAGCTGAACCCCCAAATAATCTTTGGACCACCCTGAAGCACACATCATCGGGCTCCAGAGACTGTAATCTACAAGAGGACATGCACTGGTGCCTGGTCCAAGCACTGGTTCTAGCACCAAGAGCTTCTACTTGGGATGCCTCCAAGAAGCTTGTATTGGGCAGAAGTTTTGAATAAGGAACTGGAACAGCTGTTCGCCCTCAGTGTAGGAGTGAGGGAATCAGCATGTCTGGACACTGGGGGGCGCTACATCACCCTAAAGGTGTATAGGTGTTACCTCCTTGAATGAGATGCCTCTCTTTGTCTTAACCTGGAAGCTGCCCTCTGACCCCTCCTCTCTCTCCCTCTCTCTCCCTCTCTCTCTCTCTACCTACATGGCCATGGAGACTGTCTCTGCAGGTCTCTCCTGTGCATACAAGTGCCCTCGTACTCCCACACACATGATGCTGGACAAGCTGGCCATTTGCGATAGGGAAAGTACTCTTTAGATAATGTAGCCCGAATGTGAACTGGATCTACTTGAATAAATCCAAGTTTACCCTTTTTTGGCAATATACTTCTTGGGAGACTTACTTACTGCGCTCAGTATCACGCTTCTATGACAGGGCAAACTCTGCTATGTTAATCAAATATCTCAATATTCTGCACCCCAAAATAAGCTTTGGAGCACCACATATCATATAGCCCCACATAGAGCAGACTCTGACCTCCAAGTGGAATTATGCTGTTTCCTGGTTGAAAGAACAGTTCTTGTTCATCATTGTGTCTTCTGCGCAGTTCCACATGGGACTGTGCAGGCCGGCCACGGAGAAAACTTTTAAGCTTCTAGAAGATTGAGGTCGAATCTGCATTGGTATCTTCCCATGCTTTGGCAACGTTCCCGCTCCGTCTCAAAAAAAGATGTCTACATCTCTTTTGGATTCGCTCTCCTACTGTACTATTTTAATTTCTACTAGGGCTGCCAAGTGGAGGCGGGGGGCGGGTAAACCCCCGCTTTGGAGGCCCGATTTCTGACGCCACGGAATCGGGCCCCGGGGGGAACCCCACCCCTGCGTGCGTGTCACCAGGAAGTGATGTGGGCACGCCGGGCACGCTGGGGGCAAGACAAATAGACTGATTCTCTGAAACTGTTGCCCTACCCTTCTCAACACCAAAGCCCTGCATGTCTCCAGTGTCAAAGCCTGAAATAAACTCAGCACTGGAGAACTGCTTCACCTTGACATCAGAGCCCGGCATCGCCTCGACTCCATCTTTCTGACTCTCCTAGTCATTGGAGCCTCAGCAAGAAGAGGAGTCAGCCGAGACACCCCTGAATGCCACCAACATTGGTGGGAGGAGCTTGGGTCCCCCTAGTCTTCAGAGGGTGATGTCTATAGGGTCCCTCTCTCATCAGCGGGACCAAATCAGCACAGAGTTGGTGGGCTACCTTTCACTCATCCTCCACAGGATTTTTTTCCCCACAGGGACCATTGGGTTTTTACCCTGGCATGTATATGCCACCTTGGTAGATCCCCACCAGTCATATACACTGTGGCAAGTTCCTTTTCACCAACCTCCTACAGTTTGGTGTAGTGGTTAAGTGCAACGGACTCTAATCTGGAAGAACTGGGTTTGATTCCCCACTCCTCCACATGCAGCCAGCAGGGTGACCTTGGGTCAGTCACAAGTTGTCTCAGAGCTGTTCTCTCATGAGCAGTTCTTGAAAGAGCTCTCTTGCCACTGCCTACCTTACAGGGTGTCTGTTGTGGGGAGAGGTAGGGAAGGAGATTGTAAGCCACTCTGGGAGTCTGAGTGAAAGGTGGGTATAAATCCAATTCTTCTCCTGTGCCCCCCTATAAATGGCCTTCAACTTCTACCAGATGAGAGACAACTTCGGCATTGGCGGGACACTCTCCATCAGAGCCAGAGGAAGGCGGTGAACAGGATGCTTAAGATGAAGCAGAATGCCTGTCCATGCCTTCTCCCAAGGATGCCATGGGAGATCCCTTGCCTATTTCACCAGCTGAGGACTTAAAACTGTGCTCAGAGCAGGTGAAATTACTATGAATATATTGTGCTACCATTTGGGTTGGCTACAGTGGCATAGACTCTCCATCCCAAGACCCATCATTAAGCATAGTGAAACTCAGATGATATGAACACACTCCCTGCGGGACTTGTTACAGTTTTGCAGGGCCTGTAAGACAGAGCTGTTCCACCAGGCCATTGGCTGAGATGGCGGACACCCAATTATTTTGGTCTCCCCTGCTGAGAATCTGCCTGTTGTAATCCACCTGCGTGAAAGAGTGAACATCGCACCTTCAGCCGGCAGGCCACCTCTCTGTTGCTTGTTTCAGCTCTCCTGAACAATTATGTTTTACACATTCTGGAATCACTGGAACATGAGAGCCCCCCTGACCTGTTTCAGCATGCCATTCCACAGGGTGGGGGCCACAACAGAGGAAGCATGGGTACAAGCCATTGCTGAACTTGCCCATTTGTAGTGTGGCAACCGCAGAAGGCCCTGAATGGATGAGCGAAGCTGTCGTGGCGGAGCGTAGGTGGTGCAGATATGAGGGTCCGAGACTACGAAGAGCTTTGTATGTGATAACCAGTACCTTGCACTGAACCCACCCCAACAGCATACAATTAAACATAAAAAACAGTAACATATTTTCTTTGCACCTAGCAGGCACAAAGTTGTTGGCATAAATTATAACACTGGACGGCATCAGGAGATTAGGTGCACCAGTGGTTAGAGGGCCCTGTGAAGGTGTGATTCTGAAGCCTGAGCACCAGGTTTTGGACCTGGTTCCTCCTCCTCCTCCTCCTCCTCCACATTCTCCCCACTAGCTTGCTGTTCCTTAGAGCGTCCCAGGCTCGCTCCCAGCCAAAGTCCCTCTCTATCCCAGGCGTGCAACACAAGGAGGTATCTCAATGCAAGGTAGCTTCAGGTAGTTTGGTGACGGGAACAGATGGGGGAGCACCGTGCTGCTACACGTGATGATGGGAACTGCAAACCCCTTAGATTCCACTCTAGACATCAACACTGTGCCTTACATGGGTATAAAAAAAATGCACAGAAGTAGAGTCGTGATCACAACATAAGAATGATTGCCTCCAAAACCCTTAAAAGATCTTAGAATCATCGCTTCCCAGATCGCTGAGGGCTTTACAGAGAACAACAAACAGTAGTATGATGATGGAGGTACTGGTCTAAAGTTTACACCTAGGACAAGGGAATGTTGTGAATATGCATGGTTGAAAGCTTATTTTGGGTGCCAGAGCCAGTGACTGGACCAGGCACCAGTGCATGTCTCTGGAATCTGGCGATGTGTGATTTGGTCTGGTCCAAAGTGTTAAGTCGTGTGCTTAACAAAGAGTCGGAGAGTGATTCAGCAAGAATTGCGGTTTATTCTTCAGCTTGGTTACGATCGCCAGCCAGAACCATCATTCGAACCACTCGAGCCAAAAGACAAGCACTGGCTGCTCTGTATTTAAACATCCCCGGCTAGTGTAGCCACACCCCCTGTACAAATAACAACCTATTTTCCCGCGTTTTATACGGTTTGAATTCCGGCTCTAAGGTCCCTGTCGGCCACCCCCTCCATACCCAGTTTAGAACACGACTGAGCACAGAGTCTTTAGCTGTCGCAGCAGCAATGTCCTTTACTGACACGGGTGCCTCCGGCAGTTCCTCAATAGCCAGAACTGAGCAAGTAGGAGCAGGGTCCAAGTCCTGGCCGGGCAGAGGGCAGCGGCTGAGCGCATCAGCGTGTCCAATCGCCTTACCCGGCCGGTGTTCCAAGTCGAATTCATACGCCGAAAGGAACAATGCCCATCGCAACATGCGAGCGGACATAACATTAGGGAGTTGCCGGTCCTGGGCAAAAATCCCTAGCAAGGGCTTGTGGTCCGTTACCAAAATAAAACGTCTTCCAAATAGAAAGTCATTAAACTTTTTAACAGCAGAAACAAGTGCCAAAGCCTCTTTATCAATCTGTGCGTAGTTTTTCTCTGCTGCTGTTAACGACCTGGAATAGAACGCTACGGGGGCCTCCCGTCCGTCCGGCATAACATGGCTCAGAACCGCCCCCACCCCATATGGGGACGCATCAGCAGCCAACACTAGTAACTTGTTCTCATCATAATGTGTCAGCACAGCATCTGATGATAGCAATGTTTTCACCCCCTTAAACGCTCGTTCGTGCTCCGGGCCCCACCTCCACTTGGTGTCCTTGTGCAGGAGGTTATGCAATGGGGCAGCCACCGACGCCTTATGGGGCAAAAAGGCGTGATAGAAATTAAGGAGTCCTAAGAAGGACTGGAGCTCCTTTTTTCCCTGTGGCCGTGGCGCGTGCTGTATTGCGGATACCTTATCGTTTGTGGGGTGGACCCCGAACTCATCCACCCGGAATCCCAAGAATTCAACACTGTGAACACCCACCAGGCATTTAGACCTTTTTACCTTGAGCCCCGCATCGGAAAAACGCTTGAGTACTTCTCTGACTCGATTCAACAATTCATCTTCGGATTTGCCCGCTATTAGCACATCATCAAAATACGGCACCGTGCCGGGCACTCCCCTCAGCAATCCCTCCATGAGACTTTGGAAAATCCCTGGTGCAACGTTCACTCCAAATTGGAGTCGGTTCACTCTGAACGCCCCTCTGTGCGTTACTATCGTTTGGGCTTCAGCGGCCTCCTTTGTTACCGGGAGTTGCTGATATGCTTGGGCTAGGTCGAGTTTTGCGAATATTTTGCCCCCTCCCAGTGACGCTAAAACGTGACTGATGACCGGGACAGGGTACGAATGCTGCTGCAAGGCTTTGTTAATGGTGCACTTGTAGTCAGCGCATATCCGAATTGACCCGTCAGGTTTAATAGGAGTTACTATGGGAGTTTCCCATTTGCCAAAAGGGACTGGTTCCAAAACTCCTTGTTCAACCAACTTATCGAGTTCAGCCTCGATCTTTGCCTTAAACGGAATGGGCACTTTTCTGTACTTAAGGCGGATGGGCCTAACACCCGGATCCAAGTCAAAAGACACTGGGGGACCGTTATACCTTCCCAAACCTCCCCCAAACACTTCAGGAAATTCAGAATATAATACAGCCCATTTATTTTCTACAACACTGTTAACTCCCACAACAGCAATACCCAGAGGGTCAAACCAGTCCAACCCGAGCAGGTTGGTGCGGTTCCCCTCAGCTATTAAGCATGACAACACAGCACATTTCCCTTTGAACTCTACTGTGAACGAATCCCTCCCTGCCAGAGGAATTCGATTTCCCTGGAAATCGGACAAGCGGGTGTCCGCAGCCCGCAACCTCCGTCGACTCCGCGTTGGAAACAGCCTGTGCCACGTCTGCGTCGATAGAACGGTGACCGCCGACCCGGAATCCACCTCCATCTCGCACGGCGCGCCGTCGAGGCAGAGGGAGACGGGGATCTTCTGCTTGCTGTTTGTGCTGCAAATGGTGGCCTCTGATGACAGGCTTCCAGTCATCTGTCGGTTGTCTTCTTTCGTTGCGGCTCGGGGACGTTGGTGCCGTCGGGGCGATGATGCGGGTGACGGCTTGTTCGCTGCTCTGCATACCCGGGCAACATGCCCCCGCTT
>NW_015166427.1:509876-628234 GCF_001447785.1 Gekko japonicus
TGTTAAGTCGTGTGCTTAACAAAGAGTCGGAAAGTGATTCAGCAAGAATTGCGGTTTATTCTTCAGCTTGGTTACGATCGCCAGCCAGAACCATCATTCGAACCACTCGAGCCAAAAGACAAGCACTGGCTGCTCTGTATTTAAACATCCCCGGCTAGTGTAGCCACACCCCCTGTACAAATAACAACCTATGAGGTTGAAGATATAATGCCCAATCACAAGCGGTCCCGCTTTACAGCGTGATTGGTAGACACTCTCTGGGCTAGGGCTCCTATTGGTTACATTAGGATCCTAGCCCAGGATGAAGCTCAACATGGCGTTTCAATCAGTCGATTCACACATCAGTATTTACACAGTTCACATAGCAGTTATATACAATGCAATACATAACACAAAGATTATTTTGGAGTACAGATTGCCCCAGTTTCTGAATGTGTATTGGTGCAGAATTTTTAAAGTATCCTCGGTATTTGTAGTTGGATTTGTGAATAAAGAACTAAGAAATGTCAATAAGGAGCTGGGAACGAACTTCAGCCTCTTGTCCACAGGGACTGTGCCAGTTCACTTGCAGGTCATCCAGATGGTAGGACAAAGTCTATCAAGATTAACACAGGTGATGCAGCCCAAAACAGTGATCACACAAAAAGCCAAGTGCACTCCTCTTCCTTGACAACCTTGCCCAGCAACTTCTGGCATTGTAATGAATGAAAATGCTGTGTAGACATACAACTGAAACCCATGAATATTAACTGTTGGTCTCTGTTTCCTCCTTCAAGTGAGTTCCATCTACATTGCCATTCTGATAGTCTTCTGACGTTTTTCTCTAGCTTCACCCTTGCCCAAGAACTTATTGGAAACAAAATTTGGTAGATTTATGTTGTCTTCTCTATTTATTAGCCGAAACAGAAAAACTGAAGTGCATTTATGACAATGGTGATTGTCAGCATTACTGCAGAGATACCCCAACTACAGTACGGGAGTGTTTTTGTGCAACGGGATACAGGCTAGCCAGTGATGAAATATCTTGCATCCCAGAAGGTAAGAAACATTTCCTGTCACTCACAATGACGTATGGTAGGTAGCACCCCTTTCTAGATAGACGCCAGACAAAACAACAGAACTTTGTTTAAAAAAATGATTTTATTTATTTTATTTTATTTATTTACATGAGACTTATATACCGCCCATAACCCCTAATGGGTCTCAGAGCGGTTTACAGACTTACTACTATATAGTAGTGATTAAACCTACCTAGGGCCACATTTCACAAGGGGAGGGACTCCCTATCAGCACCCTGTTGGCAGCGCATTCTCTCTTCTCCCGGCGGGCTCCGAATGTTGTTGTTGTCTCTGGCATCTTCCGGTTACCTGGCGACCTCCTTCCGGAGGCTCGGTGTTTTTTGCGCGCCTGCGTCCCGCGTCCTGCGTTCGCTCCGCCTTCCGTCAGGTCTGGTCATCCGGAATTCAGCCGCCATTGTTGTTTTTCGCCACTGCCGTCTTTTACCTCCGTTGCTGCTGCCAACACTCCTGGCACGGAATCAGGAGGTGGGTGCCCCCTGCCACCTAGGGCAGGAACCCATTTATCTACTCGTTTTATTTACCTTTCGAACCGCTGGGTTGGCGGGAGTCAAGCTGATCAAGCTGAGATCTAATTCTAATTAATTAAAATATTTATACCATGCCTTTTTTCTTAGCTTAAGGCTAAAATTAGCATGAATAACAAAGGTAGTCAGCCTGACTGCCCAGGGGTGGAAAAGCTCATTACACATCTCAGGGCTGGTTCCAGGTTTTGAGGTCGGCCCCAGGGCAGAGAGTGCCCAGAGGCCCCCTCTCCTCCTTGACAGGGAGATGGCAGAACAGGCAGGTGGGCAAGAGGACACTGGCAGTGGGGCCCCCAGGCCCTGGCAGCTGCCCCGTCCTGCTGCATGCTGTTGCTGTCCTTGACCACCTTTTTAAAAGGCTTTCTGTGATTTCACCTTTTGAGGGGTTAAGAGTGATTAACACTTAGAATTCACTGCCACAGGAAGTGGTGGCGGCTACAAGCATGGACGGCTTCAAAAGGGAATTAGATAAGCATATGGAGCAGAGGTCCATCAGTGGCTCTTAGCCACAAGGTATAGATAGGGGCTCTGGGGCAAGTGATGCTCTGTCTTCTTGGTGCTTGGGGGGGGTCAACAGTGGGAGGGCTTCTAATGTCCTGGCCCCACTGGTGGACCTCCTGATGGCACCTGGTATTTCTGGCCACTGTGTGACACAGAGTGTTGGACTGGATGGGCCTTTGGCCTGATCCAACACTGGCATCTCATATGATCTTATGTTCTTATGACTTTTTCTTCTCACATAAATTACACCTCTGTGCTCTGTGCTGAAGTATGGACATTATGGCTTCTGTCAATGATCAGGCTCTGGATGCCAGCCTCCAGGTCCATGGAATTACAGCTCATCTCCAAACTACAGAGATCAGTTCCCCTGGAGAAAATGAATGCTTTGAAGGGTGGACTCTATGGCACTGCACCCCACTGAGGGTCCCTGTCTTCCCCAGTCTTCATCCCCAAATCTCTGGGAATTTGTCAATCTGGATCTGGCAACCCTACCCCTCCATCCCCTGCCAGTGGCCAGGAGGACCTGGCGACCCTAGATCCGGCGTGCAACTGATTTGTGTACCTTTTGGACTAGCACATGATGTTTGCATCGTCAGTAGCACAACTGCAACTCGCACAGTGGCAGTTCCATAAATGGATAATGCAAACTCATGGAGTTGGATCTCCTGACTCTGAAGAAAGTGTCCTCCCTTAGCCAAACCAAGTCACAGGATCCAACTCATTAACTGGATAGTGAACCTTGAAATCAGTTTCAGTCCAACGATTTGGATAGGTGGCGTTTCTTGAGCTACAACTTTAACAGACCAACTGAAAATGAATTGCATGCCATATTTAGATAAGCATGGCCATTCAGTGAATGTGATGAAGGGTTTAAACGATAACAAAACAGGCACTTGAGGCTTTTTGAGAAGTTCAGTTGTGTAATCAGAGAGTCGGTGTCGTGTAGGAGTGAAAAAGTTTGTATTAGGATCTGGGAAATTCAGGTTCAAATTCCCACACTGCCATGGAAGCTCACTGGGTGACTTTGGGCCAGTCACACATACCTGAGTACACACCTAACCTACCTCACAGGGTTCTTGTGAAGATAAAATGGAGGCAAGGAGAAAAATTCTTCCCACTGGGGAGAAAAGCAGGGCATAAATGAAGGAAATAAATAAATCATAGGACTGTAGAGTTGAACAGAGTCATATAGGCCATCTCCCTGCTCAATGGTCAATTATAAAGGGAGACTACATAATTATGGTCCAGATGATCACCTGTGCTTTTCAAAATATAATTTTTTTGTTATAATCTATTTATTGGATTTTCAGATATAAGAGGGGGGAAATAGAATATATATAATTACACACATCACAATATTTCCCTTAAATACATTAGTTAATTATACATTTCATCCACATCTCATTAATTATAATAATCCGAATTGCCACATATCAAGTTCATCTTACTCCATTAACAAGGTTTATAATATCTCATAATTCATTACATCCACCTTCTCACACCTAAACCTTTTCCCACGCTAACTAAACTATTTCCATGCAGCTATTCTATTCATTTAACTCTTTTATGATCTTATTTCCTGTTTGTTCTACTCACCAGACCCGTAATTAAAGATCCTTACTTTCCCCGTGAAATTTATGCTTTATTGGCCTTCCTCATTCCACAGCAGTCTAACCCCCATTCCAAACTAACAATTTTTTAATCTTGTAAATATAACTAATTATCATTACACTAAAAGGCCCAGTTGTAAACAAACCACCTTTCTCTTTCTTCCTAGTATATTACTGGTAGCGAAAAGCATTCATACAATATTTCTGATAAGAGACTTATTTGCATAAACTCTCTGTTTACCTAATTAACACATGTCCTAGTTATTTGATTATAAAAGACATCTGTGTGGGAACATTCTATGCTCAGATTAAATTACCCTATAGTTCTCTTTTTTATTAATTAATGTTATTTCATTAAAAATATTTTATTCCAAAACATACAAAACCCTATAAATGGGGTGGGGGGGGGGGATCAAAAAGAAATCTTACTAAACAATATAACTCACCCCCATGAGACTAAACTTCCCTCAGCTTGTTCACTTATGTGTAGCCATATGTAGCCAAAAATAAGACCAAGCAAGCATAGCTTTTCTTTTTTCCTTCTTCCACATCTTTCAGTCTTCTCCTTTTTTCTTCCAACCTCTTTTAGGTGCCTTGCATTTTTGTATTCAGAAAATTTAAAGTCCAAATCATTTTTTCCATAATTCGAAAAGCCAATTTCAGTCCTTTGTTCACTTTATGTTTCTCTACTCCATTCTTTTCTCCTCTTTTCTGTTTTTTCTCCTTAGTCTTTTTTCTTCTTACTGTTTCTAATGAATACTCTTTCAAAGTCTTTTTTTTTAATACAGAATCTTCTGTTTCCTTTAGGTTACATCCTGAAGCTTCCTTATTTTCCTTGTTTTCCAATGTCTCTTTTCCTATTGTTATCAACTGATTAACACACAGCTCTCTCGTCTCCTCCCAGGAATCGTTAAAGTTCTCAGCAAAACTCTGGGTAGTTTAATATGTTCTCCAGTTTCTTCCTTACTTAGGGCTACACTTTGAGGGCTTTCAATCAGACTTTTACATGCGTCCTTTACTGCTTGTGCAATTTCTTTTTGTAAAAAATCCCGAAATTGCTCCCATGTAAGAATACCCACCAGGGTCTCTGAATCTAGCTCTTCACTCTCATCTCTTGACTCCATTTTATAGCGTGCACTCCCATGCACTTACAGTTCTTAATAAGCTTTTTGCACGCATTTTACTTTATAGCCCCTCCTTTGTTGTCTACGCTTATGCTTCCAATCAATAACAGTTCATTAGCAGTTCAAACAGGGAAAAAAAATATTTTCTTACCCCCTTCATTCTACTATGAACTACTTCTCCATACACTCGAAGCCGCCTTTTTTTAAATTTTTTTGGAGATATCTCTTCGGGGTAATCCAAGTCAGTTAAATTTCTTCTTGATCTTACGCAGTATATTTTTCTTGTTGCGATGTTTTTTCTTGTTTTATACAATAACTAGCCGTAAAGCCCGTTGAGGAGGAAGACAACGGGCCCTAGAAAGGTAGGATGGGTTGGTGGGGCATGGGTTGGGGGGTGGAAGCCAGCGGGCCGATCGCTGGGCTGGAGTGGGGGTGGAAGCCGACGGACAGGGCCTGCAGGCCCCGTTTGCCGGCCTGGAGTGGGGTGGTGGTGGTGGTAAGCTTGCGGACGGGGGGGTTGGGGGGTAGCCAGCGGACGGGACCTCCAGGCCCCGTTCGCCAGCCTGGAGTGGCCGGGGAGGCAGCCGGCGGACGGGGCCTCCAGGTCCCGCGCGGCAGACGGGCTCTGCTGGGCCCGTTCGCCGGGCAGGAGTGGGGCTGGGGGGGGCGGAAAGGCGGCGGACGGGCCCTGCTGGGCCCGTTCGCCGGGCAGGAGTGGGGCTGGGGAGGTGGAAGGCGGAGGACGGGCCCTGCCGGGCCGTTCGCCGGCCAGGAGTGGGGCTGGGGGGGGAAGCTGGGACGCGCTTACTGTGTGTGCGGAAGATGGCCGCTCAGGAGATGCTGGCTGAGATGACTGGCTCCCTCCCCTCCCAGCCACCCAGCCAATGGCAGGCCAGGTTCGCTGAGGGAGCCAGTCATTGGAGGCAGCTCTTCTGAGTGGCATTTTTTCCGCCCATACACTAACGGGGCGCATTTTAGAATTCTGGCACCCACTACTCTTTTATAATAAGGGAGAGATAAGTTAAAAACAATGGCTGGTTGCTGCTAATGAAAACATGACAACCATGTTTTCGCCGTTTCTTTGCTCCTGCTTCGGGGCAAGCCTGCAACACCCCCACAATTTGCTGTCCTCGGGGGTGGCCAACAAAGCCCCCTGCTGCTCCCCTCCCTCCAGGAGACCAAGCCGAGAGAACAAAGAGGAAGCGGACGGCTCAGGAGACACGTCTGCTCGCAGCGCCGACGCCCAGCTCTACCTCGCTTTTCAAAATATAATTTACTGCTGTTCAGTATTAAACCAGCCTAAAATGGCTCATATCACAAGTTTTGTACCTAATGAGCTATGTTAATCCTTTTACAGTTGATTATCCATGTGGGAAAATACCCATTTTGGCCCAAAGAAATAAGAGTGAGGAGGGAAGAATTGTAGGTGGTCATATCTGTCCTCCAGGTGAATGTCCATGGCAAGTAAGTCTTTACTGAATTTTAGTAACATTTTCTCTTAAGAGTTTCGTATTCCAGGTGGGTGGCACAGGGCTCTGTAATCATGCTTTGAATGGTGCCCTGGGGTAATAAAGAACCTGTAGGGAGGGAAGGAAGTCTGGTTGCTGTTCTTTTTTAGCCTGACTAGATGAACATTGCTACACTCATATTTTTATAGAGCAAAAGTGCAAAGGCTCCAAAGTAGTGAAGAACTTCAAGCTCACAAAATTATACAGTTAAGGGTGTCACACTAATACAAAAACATTTTTACAAAGCAATCAAATTAGTGATTAATTACTAACACGTTTTTCACGGGGGGGGACCTCAAATATTCCACTGCTCCCCACAACAGGTGGTGCAGCCTTGAGGAAGAATGGTCTCTGACAAAGGGGGTGTTGGCTTTCCAAAGCTTATACCCTGAAAATCTTGTTCTCTAAGGCATGACTGTGCTGCTCTGCTACTCTGCTACTCTGCTACTGCAGAGCAACACAGCTACTGAAATATACTGGGTTCAGATGCGTAGAAGTGATCATCTCATAGTTTATTAGTGATTCAGCAAGAGAAAGAAGACTGGCTCAGTACAGACAGGCTCAATACATAACAGCTACTCTCTGAAACTGTCCTCTTCAATGTGGCTGCATAGAACATGGGTAACTGCAGTGAGACTACCAAACTGTGAATTGGCTGCTCCCAGCTCCCTGTAGTTCAGAAATAGCTTTACCAATTTGTAACCAGACAGTATAAAATGCCTAGAAGGTAGCCTTTCTTTGAGACTTCAGATGCTCAAAGTCATTAGGCTGGCTACTGTCAGCTTTTCTGCTCGTGCAAGAGGAACAAGGGGCAATCTTGTCCAGTTCCTTCCTCACTGCAGCCCCGTCCCCTGCATCATTCAATTCCAGCATAGGCCTTTTGGAGGTCAAAGGAACAACTTCATTCCTCTTGTTCCAGCAGAGAAGCTGGTGGGATCCAACCCATTTTAAAGTGTTCTACTTAAACTCACATACTTCGTCCAGTGCTAGATGGCTGACACTTGAGCAAATGACCTCTGTGTAAATCCTTGCATACAGTGACGGTGGTTGTATTTGCAGGCACTCTTAATAGATGGAGTAAAAGAAAAATGTGGAGGTGTTCTACTTGCTCCATCGTGGGTAGTTACTGCAGCTCACTGCTTGGACCATACGCACCCCAGAGTACTCAAGATAAAATTGGGTAAGTGAAGTCCTACAACTTTTGAAAGAGTTGTAGGAAAACTAAATGGGAGGAACATTTATTGAGACATGAACCTAAAGAGGACCTGCAGCTAACTGGGCAAGCAGCCCTCTCCTCCTCTTCACTGATTCTACATGGCTTTGTCCCCTTCTTGTCCTTACCTTGGTTTTCTTAACTTGTTATTTTGCTTTCCCCTCAGGCCCCTGATCTTTGATACTTTGGAGGATATCCTCAGGGGTCATTTCGTAGAAAAAGAGGTGCAGGAGCTCCTTAGCATAACTCATTAGATAACTTATTTGCATATGCCACACCCCCTGACATCACTGGAAGTGTATCAGAAGGCAACACCCACCGCTCAGGCTCCACTGGACTGTTTTGGATTGCTAGCTATTGGGGGGGATGTGCAGATCTGTCCTCACAGAGGAAGGAGAGCTCATACCTGAATAAAACTTAATCTTAAAGGTGCCACTGGACTCTTTTGGACCAGGGGGCCGGGGGGGGCTCTGCAACTTACCTGGCTGCTTCTTGCTCTGACTGAGGGCTGCTGGGAGCAGGGGGTGAGGCTTGTTGCATGTGCCCGCCCCCTGGGCTCCTTACTGCCGGAGCTCCACTCGTGTGCGCTCCTGCAGGAAATGACCCCTGGATATCCTCATATATGACAGGTACTTCCTGGTGGGTACTTGCATCCCCTTGTAAGCTACTAAGCTTACTCTGGTCCACATTCTCTCTCCCTCCCCCCTCCATATTGTCCTAAGCCTCCCTCCCACTTTCCCCTGATCCCCTTGCTTTTATCTACTTCAGAATACAGGAAAGGCTGTTGCAGCCAGTGTTCCCTCTAAGCTGAGTTAGTGTGAGCTAGCTCACAGTTTTTTAGCATCCGGCTCACACATGTTTGTCTCAGCTCAGGAAGGATGGCTCCAGAGCCAGCTGATTGATGCAGTAGCCAAATTGCTCACTCACAACTTTACTGCCAGCAGCTCACAAAGCAAAATTTTTGCTCACAAGACTCCACAGCTTAGAGGGAACATTGATTGCAGCTATTTGTTGTATGTATGTTTGTGGGGGGGCATGACAGTGGTCCTTGAGTAATTGTAATTACACCTTTTTACTCTAAGTGTACCCCCAGTCTCGTCTTTGAGGATATATATACACATACACACATAAATATATAGTGAGTACTTCATGGGCAGAGCTTTCATGATAGGCACGGCTGGAAATATGACCTAATGTGCTTGATTCTGCTGGAACAGACCAATGATCCATCTAGTCCAACATCCTGTCTCACACAGTGTCCAACCAGTTGCTCTGGATGGCCAACAACAGAGTATAAAGGCTGAGGCCTTCCCCTGATGTTGCCTCCTGGCTCTGGGATTCAGAGGCTTAGTGCCTTTGAATGTGGAGGTTCCCCTCAGTCACCATGGCTAATAGCCATTGTTAGACTTATCCTCCATGAACCTATCTAATCCCCTTTTAAAGCTATTTATTCCTGTGGCCATCACTACATCCTCTGGCAGAGAATTCCACATTTTAATCACTCTCTGCATAAAGTAGTATTTCCTTTTGTCCGTCCTGAACCTACTGCCCATCGGTATCATTGAATGCCCATGAGTTCGAGTATTTTGGGAGAGCGAGAAAAAATTCTCCTTGTCACCTCTCTCCACCCATGCATAATTTTTAAACCTCTTATCATGTCTTAGTTGTTTCTTTTCTAAACTAAGAAACAACCTCTTAGTTGTTTCTTTTCTAAACTGAAAAGTCCCAGAGTCTTCAGCCTTTCCTCATAGGGAAGGTGATCCAACCCTCTAATCATCTTGGTCGCCCTCCTCTGCAGTGTCCTTTTTGACATACAGTGACCAGAACTGTGCACAGTGTTCCAAATGAGGCCGCACCATAGATCTATACAGGGGCATCACAATATCGGCCATTTTATTCTCAATCCCTTTCCTAGTAATCCCTAACATAGAGTTTGGCTTTTTCGCTGCTGCAGCACACTGGATTGACACTTTCATTGAGCTATCCACTACGACCCCAAGATATTTTTCCCTCTCAGTCTCAGGAAGTTCAGACCCATAACCTATATGTGTAGTTGGGATTTTTTTGTCCGAATGGGTATCACTGTGCCCTTACCAACATTGGACTTCATTTGCCACATTGTTGTCCACTCAACTTGTTTGTGGAGATCCTCTTGGAGCTCTTCACTGTCAGCCTTGGCTTGTACCATCCTGAATAATTTTGTGTCATCTGCAAACTTGGCCACTACACTGCTCACCCCTAGTTCCAGATCACTGATGAATAAATTAAATAGTAGTTGTTGTTCAGTCGCACAGTCGAGTCCGACTCTTCGCGACCCCATGGACCATCTCCCGCCAGGCCCTCCTGTCTTCCGCTATCCTCTGAAGTTGGCTCAATTTCATGTTCGTTGCATCTATGACACTGTCTAACCATCTCATCCTTTGCCGTCCCCATCTTCTTTGACCTTCAATCTTTCCAAGCATCAGGGTCTTCTCCAGTGAGTGCTCCCTTCTCATTTGGTGGCCAAAGTATTTGAGCTTCAGTTTCATAATCTGGCCTTCCAGGGAACAGTCAGGGTTGATTTCTTTTAGGATTGACTGATTTGATCTTTTTGCCGTTCAAGGGACTCTCAAGAGTCTTCTCCAGCACCATAGTTCAAAAGAATCTATTCTTCGGTGCTCAGCCTTCCTTATAGTCCAACTCTCGCAGCCATACATGACTACTGGGAATACCATTGCTTTGACCATGCGGACTTTTGTTGGCAGGGTGATGTCTCTACTTTTTATCATGCTGTTTAGGTTCGCCATCGCTTTCCTCCCAAGGAGCAGGCGTCTTTTAATTTCATGGCTGCTGTCACAGTCTGCGGTGATCTGGGATCCCAGGAACGTGAAGTCTGTCACTACTTCCACAGCTTCCCCTTCTATTTGCCAAGGAGTGATGGGGCCGGATGCCATGATCTTAGTTTTTTTGATGTTGAGCTTCAAGCCCACTTTTGCGCTCTCCTCTTTTACCCTGAGCAAGAGGCTCTTAAGGTCCTCTTCACTTTCTGCCATTAGAGTGGTATCATCTGCATATCTGAGGTTGTTGATCTTTTCCCCAGCAATCTTAATTCCCGCTTGTGATTCATCCAGGCCAGCATTTCGCATGATGTACTCTGCATATATATTAAATAAGCAAGGTGACAGTATACATCCTTGTCGTACTCCTTTTCCTATGCTGAACCAATCAGTTGTTCCGTATCCGGTTCTAACTGTCGCTTCTTGGCCCTTATACAGGTTTCTCAAGAGACATGTGAGGTGGTCTGGTACTCCCATCTCTTTAAGGACCTGCCATAGTTTGTTGTGATCCACACAGTCAAAGGCTTTAGCATAGTCAATGAAGCAGAAGTAGATATTTTTCTGGTACTCTCTTGCTTTCTCCATAATCCAGCGAATGTTGGCAATTTGATCTCTAGTTCCTCTACCTCTTCGAAACCCAGCTTGTACTTCTGGTAGTTCTCTATCCACGTACTGTTGAAGCCTAGCTTGTAGGATCTTGAGCATGACCTTGCTAGCATGTGATATGAGTGCAATTGTGCGATAGTTTGAACATTCCTTGGCATTGCCCTTCTTTGGGATTGGAATGTATACTGATCTTTTCCAATCCTGTGGCCACTGTTGCGTTTTCCAAATTTGCTGGCAAATGGAGTGCAGAACTTTAACAGCATCCTAACAGCATCATCTTTTAAGACTTTGAATAGCTCAGCTGGAATACCATCACCTCCACTAGCTTTGTTGTTAGTAATGCTTTCTAAGGCCCATTTAACTTCACATTCCAGGATGTCTGGCTCGAGGTCAGTGATTATACCGTCGTGGTTGTCAAGGACATCGAGGTCTTTCTTGTATACTTCTGTGTATTCTTGCCATCTTTTCCTAATCGCTTCTGCTTCTAAATAGTACTGACCCCAATACTGATCCTTGTGGGACCCCACTGCTTACTTCCCTCCATTGTGAGAATTGTCCATTGATTCTCGCTCTTTGCTTCCTGTCATTTAACCAGTTTTTAGTCCATAAGACAGCCCATCCTCTTATCCCATGACTGCTAAGTTTACTCAATAGTCTTTGGTGAGGTAGCTTGTCAAAAGCCTTTTGAAAGTCCAGGTATATAATGTTTACCAGGTCACTGTTGTCTACATATTGTTCACTTTCTCAAACAACTCCCAAAGATTGGTGAGGCAAGACTTCCCTCTGCAGAGGCCATACTGATTTTCCCTCAGCAGGCTTTGTCCCCCTATGTGTCTAACGATTTTATATTTGATGACAGTTTGTACTAATTTGCCTGGGATAGACGTTAGGCTGACTGGCCTGTAATTTTCTGGTTCCCCTCTGGGTCCCTTTTGGTGTAGTGGTTAAGTGTGCGGACTCTAATCTCGGAGAACTGGGTTTGATTCCCCACTCCTCCACATGCAGCTGCTGGATGACCTTGGGCAAGCCATAGTTATGTCAGAGCTGTCCTTGAAAGGGCAGTTCTTGAAAGAGCTCTCTCAGCCCCACCTACCTCACAGGCAGTGTTCCCTCTAAACTGAGTTAGTGTGAGCTGGCTCAGTTTTTTAGCCTCCGGCTCACACATTTTTGTCTTAGCTCAGGGAGGATAGCTCCAGAGCAAACTAATTTATGCAGTAGCTGAATCACTCGCTCACAACTTTAATGCCAATAGCTCACAAAGTAGAAGTCTTGCTCACAAGACTCCACAGCTTAGAGGGAACATTGCTCACAGGGTGTCTGTTGTGGGGAGGGGAAGGGAAAGGAGTTTGTAAGCCACTCTGAGTGAAGGGTGGCGTATAAATCCAATCTCTTCTTTGTATTCTGGTACTGTGGCTGAATTTAGTGATAGGTTACATATACAGGTTAGTAGATCAACGATCTCACATCTGAGTTCCTTAAGAACTCGCGGGTGTATGTCGTCAGGACCTGGAGACTTATTGATTTTTAATTTCCCCAGTAGATCTAGAATTTCATCTCTGGTCTCCCAACTTCAAATTCCCTTCCTGAAAATAGGGGAATTGGCATGGGTATGTGTCCCACAATTTTCACAGTGAACACAGAAGCAAAAAAGTCATTGAGTTTCTCTGCCATCTCCCCATCTTCCTTTAGCAATCCCTTTATTCCTTTGTCATCCAAAAACCCCAGCACTTCCCTGGCTGGTTTCCTGCTCCAGATATATTTTTAAACATGTTTATTGTTTGTCTTGATGTTTTTAGCAATCCACTCCTCAAAATCTCTTTTTACATGCCTAATTATTGGTTTACATTCTGATGTTGTAAATAGATTAAATTATAGACTCCATGTAAGAAGAGCAAAACGGCTATTTTAAGAAATGGTTAATCAATGTTAATATTATGAGTCTAAAGAGTCAGATAAACTCTATATTTGTGACTCACAGGAATTTGGTATCTGCATTCTCAACATGTTTATTGCTTATCCAGGTGAACATGACAGAGATGATGAAGATGAGGCTGAACAGGAAAGGAGGGTTGCTGAAATTATAATCCATGAACGATATATCCCTAGAAAAACTGACAACGACATTGCCTTACTACGATTAGACAAGCCAGTAAACTTTACTGATTATGTGGTACCCATATGCTTGCCTGAGCAACGGTTTGCTGCGGATGTCTTGTCCAGCATTAAATTTTCCACAGTGAGTGGATGGGGGCGTTTAATAGAAGGTGGGGCTACTTCCTCTCTCCTTCTGCGAGTGGACGTGCCCCGCATAAAGACTAAAGAATGCATTCAGAGCACTAACTTGAACATTACAAGGAACATGTTTTGTGCGGGGTACTTGACAGGGATTAAAGATGCATGTGAAGGTGATAGTGGTGGTCCCCATGCCACCAACTACAAAAATACTTGGTTTCTAACAGGGCTTGTGAGCTGGGGGAAGGGGTGTGCAGCTGAAGGCTCATACGGAGTTTACACCAAAATATCACAATACATTCCATGGCTGAACAATCACATGTTTCACTAATTCAGACAGTTTCTACATCGTCTGCTGTTGTGGATACATCTAGCTGTTTTTGACATTTCTCTCTTCTGTAGTTTTAAACCATCTTCAATAAATTAAAGATCCATATACTAAAACTAAAGCTTAATTGTATTTTTCCTGTATTTGTGTTTTCATATTATTTTACTCATCCATAGCGCCAGGTTCTGGGGAAGGAGGGAAGCAGGGCCTCTGGTGTTCCCCCCCCCCCCAAAATCCTGCACCCTTGTTTTCACAGATAAAACAAGGAACAGAAGCTAGTGGTAGGGATGGAAGCAGAAGAAAAGCTTCAATAACTACTTTTTTAAAAGGGGAAAACACTTATCACTGGAGGAGAGATAAGCAGGTTTTAACACGTGGGGAAGAAGAGAGAAAACAATTAGTGGAAGATGAAAAGGTATAGCGAAAGAAGAGTTTTTCAAAATCTGCACTTAAGTGGGAAAACTGCTGCTTCTAGGCAGTGATCCCTCTAAGCTGAGTTAGTGTGAGCTAGCTCACAGTTTTTTGGCCTCCAGCTCACACATTTTTGTCTTAGCTCAGAAAGGATGACTCCAGAGCATACTAATTTATGCAGTAGCCAAACCACTCGCTCACAACGTTAATGGCCAGTAGCTCACAAAGTAGAATGTTTGCTCACAAGACTCCACAGCTTAGAGGGAGCATTGCTTATAGGATGTATGGAGCATGCTGGGAAATGTAGCCCTGCATGGTCAAGGAGCCCAAGGGCTAAACATTTGTGCGGGAGGAGTGCACTTCTTTCCACCAAAAACTCTGAATTTACTGAAATATTTCATTTAATATTTGGAACTAGGAAAGTTTACTCTTCCCTCCCCAGTCAGCAAATAACCTAGAGAGAGAGCTCTGAGGCCATTCCGTCTTCCAGGCCTAGAATCTGTTTTTGTGAGGGAGGTCCTGGACCAACAGTTGCTGGTACACACACTGAATGTTGCTTTTCCAGTGTGCTGTAATATGGCATTTGTTTACAGCATCCCAATTCCTGGCTCCTCTGGGACTTCCCTCAGTTTTGGCCCTTCCTGAGGCCCACCCAGTTTAGGCTGCTCTGGTTCTGAGCTTCCTTTCTCCTCAAGCAGAGCTTAAGAAGATCAGCAGTGTATCCCCCCCCCCCTCCCATTTTATCTCCACTTTAGAGCCCAGCACAGATACTGGGTGAAGACCGAGGGAAAGGAACTGTAAGAGGTAGCTGTTATGTTCAAGCAGGAAAAGTGGATTGTGGACACGGAAGAAAGGGTAGCAGGGAGGTGGGGTGAATCATCACTTTAATCCAGAGGTCATTTCGGGGGGGGAACGTGGGGGAACTGCATTCCCCCGGGTGAGGTGCAGGGGGGCGGGGCACATGACAAAGCCCCACCCCCTGCTTCCGGCCGCCCCGCTTCCAGCCCTCATTCAGCCAGGAGGAGGCAGGAGAAGAGGGAGGGTAAGTTGCTTCCTCCCCGCCTCTCCCCACCCCTGCCTGCCTGGGGCCAGGGAGGGTCTTGGCGGGGCTTCCTTGCACTCCCGCTGGCCTTGCAGGTCCACCGCCGGGCCCCTGATGTCAGGGGGTGTGGCATATGCTAATGAGTTATGCTAATGAGTTCCCCTAGCTCTTTTTCTACGAAATGACCCCTGCTTTAATCACTATTTAAGTTGCAGAATACTGAGAGGGCAGAAGTGGGGAAAGTTGGGGCATTGAATTTGGGGGATCAGTGAGAAGACGAATGAGTCTGGAAACAGCTATTTATTTATTTTGCCATCAAGTCATAGCCCACTTATGGCAACCCTGCAGAGTTTTCCAGACAAGAGATGTTCAGAGGTGGTTTGCCATTGCCTGTTTCTGGCGATTCTGTAAGTGATAGTGCTGCACACTGCAGGATCAGAAACAAGGATGGCCCAAACAGGGCCCAGTTCTTTCAGTATGGCTCAATTCTCTTGTTGCTGCTAGGGGGGATTTGGGGGGTGTTCTGTGGGTGGGCAGGGACATCGCACAACATGTTGATGTCACCCAGAAGTTACGTCAGCATATCAACAATGTCAGGGGCAACACGACTTTTGGGGGGGAATTCTACGGTAAAAACACCCTCAAGCCATAGAGTTTTTCCCAAAAGCAGTGTCCCGCAATGTCATGATGCACTGACAGCACAGCTGGCCAGTGGCAGGCAGGAGCCCATGAAAGTAGGGGGTCCCCTGCCCCCACCTGTGGGATGGTATCCCTAGTTGCTGCACAAGCAGAGCAGGACAGGTGTTAATGGCTATTGAGATGCTGTAGAAGTTCTGGGATCAGAAGTGGGCCCTCCTGAGGAACCTGGGCCCCAGCAACTGCCTAACAATGTTGGCCCTTGATGCAGACTCTACTGTTTATATTATTATTCCCAGAGAATAAATGCAAGCTAGTTATTAATGTTCTTTAATATTTTTCACACATGTTATATTGTTAGGTTCGACAGGTTCCTCCTAGCAACTGGCAGGGCATGGGGGAGACTTACCAGCAATGCTCTTGCTAAGCCGTGGAGTCTTGTGAGCAGAAATTCTACTTTATGAGCTACTGGCATTAAAATTGTGAGCGAGTGATTTGGCTACTGCATAAATTAGTTTGCTCTGGAGCCATCATTCCTGAGCCAAGACAAAAATCTGTGAGCTGGAATCCAAAAAACTGTGAGCTAGCTCACACTAACTCAGTTTAGAGGGAACACTGCTTACCAGTAGAAAGAAGGTGACCTCAGCCACGTTGCCAGTATCACACAGGAAGTGACATCATCATGCCAGCGACCTCCAGGTGACGCTCTGGTATTTGGGCAAAAGAATCTATGGTAAAACTGGCTTCTGCCATAGAGGTTTTCCCTAAATACCAGAGCATCGGCCAGAAGTTGCTGGCGTGATTATGTCACTTCTTGAGCAACACCAGTAATGTGGTCTAGGTCTTCTTTCTACTGGTAAGTCCCTCCACTGGCTAGCTGATTGGCAGCTAACCCTAACACATGGGGAAAAATTAGGCAATATGCTTTTGCTATCCTAATATTTCAATACCAAACAGAACAAACATAAAAAACTAGGCTGTGTGGGAGGAGTGCAGTGGGAGGGAGTGACACAATAAATCAGTGTATTCTGTAGACATGGAGGTGTGATTTGTTGTGGGGGGAACCAGGTAGGTTTGCTAGCTCTGGGTTGGGAATACCTGGAGATTTTGGGGGCGGAGCCTGAGGAGGACAAGGTTTGGGAAGGGGAGAGACTTCAATGGGGTATAATGCCATAGAGTCTACTTTCCAAAGTCACCATTTTTCCCAGATGAACTGACCTCTGTCACCTGGAGTTCAGTTGTAATAGCAAGAGATCTCCAGCCACCACCTGGAGGTTGGCAACCCTAGAACCAACAGCGGGTAAAAGAGAGGTGTTTAATTGCCTTTCCCCCCCAAGTCAGGCTTACTTGCGATGTTGGGCCCTGTTTGGAGAATATGTGAGCTAACAACAGCTTGAGAAGCTTTTGCTAGAGATAATTAACCTGATGTGAGAAGGAGCCTTTTTGCCCTAAAAAGCCTCCCAAAACCTGTCACTAACTTAGTCTGTAGCCCCAAATAGACAAACAAAATAATGTTCAACAAATTTTGTTCCGTTCAGTCCCCAAATTACTTCTAAACTGGTGTTAAGTGGTGGGGTTAAGTTACATTCTCCAGAACCTGGGAAGCAATCCTGTTGAGCTATGCTATTGTTTGAAATAGTTTGATGCTTCCATCTTTGGTTAAACCTGCTGCAGCTGTTCAGAAAGGATTTAAGTGAACTCTCACCTGGACTGAGTCCACAGAAGGTTTGTGGCCATGTTGCCAGTGCTCAGTTTTCACTTGCAACAGGAATTCCACGTGGCACAGGGTGATCCCTTCTTTAACACTTGTTGGGCATAGGCCCTGGTCACACAAGAGGTTTTGGGCCGGGAGAGGGACGGATCGGGGGAGCAGCAAACGGGTGCGATCCCACCGCAACATCTGGGAAGCGTTGCGCACCCGTCCCCGATCCAGCCCTTCCGCCCAAAACGCGCAGCAAAAATAAACCACCTACCGAGGGGGTTCTTCTGGCACGGCCGCATCAAGGCCGGCCATGGGATCGCTGGCGCGTCCTTTCGCTGGCGCATCCCCGGCTCCTGGCCAAACTGCGCATGCTCAGACATGTGCAGTTCGGCAGTCTCCCGTCGCTGTCTCCCCGGTCTCCCTGGCATCTGATCGTGCCGGGGAGCAATTGTGCCGCGGCTCACGGGATCTGTATGATCCTGCCGCCGTGTGCCTATTTTGGTGCGGCTTTTAAAAGCCGCACTTTTGCCCGACTTTTTTTCCCCATGTGGCAGGGACCCTAGTTTCCTTTTCACACCAGATGTGGACTGCATCCCCTTTCCCCCTTGTCATTTTTTCCAAAACGATTCTCCTCCCACATTTTAAAAAAATACTTGAGTGCTTGCATAGCATTGCTTAAGAATAGCTAAATTAAAAAAAAAAAAACCTAAGCAATTTATAGCGCTGCTCCAGAATAATGCAATACTTGTGTCCTTCAGGATATATGGAATTCTGTGAGTCCCACTGCCGTCATCTACTTTGAAAACATCTCCTCGTGGCTGGGGGAAGTGAAGAGAGCACAATCAGGAACTTTTCAAATGGTAATTGAGCAGGGCTCTAGTCGGGGGGGAGCTCTCAGGTACGGAGCTCCGGAAGAGAACCTCTAGGGGGCGGGGCGGTCACGTGGTGAAGCCCCGCCCCCTTCTTTACCCCGCCCTCTGCTTCGATCCTCATTCCGTTTGGGAATGAGGATGAAGCAGGAGGGTAAGTAGCCGGGCCTTCTGACACACTTCCGGTGATGTCAGGGGGTGTGGCCTTCTGTCACTTCCGGTGATGTCAGGGGGCGTGGCATATGCAAATAAGTTATGCTAATGAGTTATGCTAATGAGCTCCGGCAGCTCTTTTTCTACAACAAGACCCCTGTAATTGAGGAAAGAGAGAACAATACTTGCCAGTTGTAATAGCACTCTAACTGTGCCCTCACCATTAATTTTTTAAAATTTTGTTCATGTTTGCAAAGATACCAAGGCAGTTCCTCTAACAATGCAGAGGAAGGGGGTGATTCATTCAGCCTGGAAGATGCATGTTCCCTTCCAGACACATGAAAACAACCATCTCACCAACAGCATGCCAGGAAAGTTCTCCCACCACCACCACTTGAAAAAGTAGAGGTTGCAGCAGGAAAAACAGGCTGTCCATTATATGTGCAGGAATGGATGATAGCATCGTGTGGAAACAAAAATAAGTAAATAAACAAAGCTACACAACTAGAGCTCCTGAAATGGAGTAAATTCTCCGTATGGAGTCTGCCCTGGGTGGAAGAACTCTTGATTCAAACTCCTCTAAAAAAAATTCTGACCTTGATCCTGGGAACTGCAGTAGTTCCTGTCCCAAATCTGATCCCAAGTTATATAATAAGATTTTTTAGAAAAAGGAAAAGAAAGAAAGCTTCCTCCAAAAAGTCAGCACCTTAAAAGTGAGTAGCTTATCTCAAATGCCCAAACTGATTCCAGCCATTAATGATGCAGAAGAACAGTTGGTAAGAACAGTCTACATTTTTTACTTGTAAAGAATACAGTCATTATATTCTGAAATGACCATCCTATGGGTTTTAGAGTCTCAGCAAAGCATCTGCTCAGCAAAGCATCTGTACCCTCAGGTATGTGACCTAAACTTGGCTACAACCCTTGCTTTTATTTCCATACCCCATTATCCCTTTTTTCACGGATAATTAGTGCTCTCCCCATTCACACATTATGGGCCAATTTATGGTTCCCCTCTCATGTTACAAAGTCTGCTGCTCTGGGGCTTTTGCTTGTTTGCTTTCACGGTTGTGGAGTGCGAGACTCTTGGCTAACCAAAATAAATCAAGAGGAAAGTGTACTGTGTTTGCTCTCTATTTGTCAGGCTCTAAGATTGGAATAACACAATTTTTGGAGAGTGAAAAAGCTTTATTAGGAATAACTTTTTCAGCTTGTGGAGTAGTTTGGCATTTCTAAGTGAAGAACTGACAGTGTGCAAGATTATTCCTGTAAATAAATGCAATCATCTTTTGACCTCCTGGGGGAAAGAGTAGGAAATTTTCTTCTGAGGCAACAAAACCAACACATATTGTTTATCTACAAAGGCTCTGTGACCTTACTTGGAAAAGTCCAGGATATCCAAGTCAGCACAACAATTTTAAGAATACATTGTCCAAAGGCGAGCGTTTTGGTTGTACATGATAAGAGCTACAACACAGTCACAGGAAGTGTGCTGTTTGAACCTTGTTCATCGCTGGCCCTGAAGTGAAACACTGCTGTTGTTTTCTCAGACTGGCACTATGGCTAACCAGCTGTTTGTCATTCTGCTGTTTGCTTTTTTGTCAAGACTCCTGGAGGCAGAAATAAATGGTAAGTTCCTTTGATTTCTTTTTTTCTCTTTCCATGTAATTGTTTTAACTTATTTTGAACAAGAGACATTTCTCTTTTGTTGTCAGGATGAGAATGGATCACACGCGAGAAGAAATATTTCCCAATGGCATGGTCTTGTTATATATAAAACATGCCTGAGTTTAGTGCCTACAGACCATGTGTGAAATTGGATTCTTTCCTATTAAAATAAAGGGTGCACCATACCATTTAATCTGTGGAAGGAAAGACCAGCAGCAATGCAGTGTAACTTCTCTCAGAAATATCTCCTCCTCAGTCAGAGGGGAGAGGAAAAAGAACCTAGTTATAGAATGTTGTGTTGTATGGAACTCATCATAAGCAGAAAATTCATTAACGTGATGATTTATTAAAATTCAAGATAGTGTGGTACAAAACCAAAGAATCATGAAGGAATAGAGAAGAAGAAAAGGAAGACAAGAAAGAAATATTTCTTTGATAGAAGGGGGGGGGAAATCTTGGTTTCAGAGATCAGTAAAGCTGGTAGTAAATGTAACACAAGCAGCTGTCAAACTGCTTAAGCTCCTAAGTGAAACATAACATAGTAGAATATAACAACAGCTTCACTGGTGCCCTGGAATTAAAATCTTAGGTGACTTACTTCTAGGTTTTAGAACTCGTGGGGGGTGGAGAGCCAGCATCCAATGACAGACCGGTACATAGAAGTGCACCATGTTGCCCTGCTTGAGTCTTTGTACAGGAACCCAATATCTAAATTTTAATATAAAATTCTATCAAGATAGGCTAAGTGAAAAGGGTTCAAATAGTAAGGAGGGCAAATAGTTAAAAAAATACCTTTAGGTACCAAGATTGTGTAACTTCTCAGCGTTGTAGCTGCTTAAATCACTCAATTGTAGCGAATGTTAGTGGTTAAGATGCTGAACTCCAGGCTGTGGAAGGTCAGTAGTTCAGCAGTTCGAGACCCGGGTGTGCCGCATGACGGAGTGAGCTCCCGTCTCTAGTTCCAGCTCCTGCCAATCTAGCAGTTCGAAAGCAAGAAATTGCAAGTAGATAAATAGGTACCACTTCAGTGGGAAGGTAACAGCATTCCGTGCGCCTTGGTGTTTAGTCATGCCGGCCACATGACCACGGAAACGTCTTTGGACAGTGCTGGCTCTTCAGCTTTGAAACGGAGATGAGCACCGCAACCCTAGAGTCGGATTCGACTGGCTTTCGAGCAAGGGAACCTTTACCTTTACCTTTAATTTTAGTTTAGTTGTAACTGCTCAGACTACTCAGGTGTAGCTACTGTTAGTTCTAAACAGGCTCAGAAGTTATTGTTTAGTTTTACTGCAGTATGGTTAAACAGAGGGTCAAACAAAGGACAAGGATTAAAACTGAGGGCACAGTGGTATCTTAAGCTCTAAAAATCACTTTGGAACTTTACTATAACTATAGATTAAAGTACTACTACCAGAGTCTAGGGATAGTGAGTTCACAGATAAGGTTGAACCTTAGGCAGGTTTTTGTAACAGAAAAAGGAAAGCAAATAACAAAACAAACTTCAGCTACGGATTAAAAACAAAACTGGGTCCAATATTAAACTAAATGTTTAAGCTAATTCTCACATTCTTTAAAGAAGGGTCCCCCCCCAAGAAAACAAGCAGTTACGTATCTCTGGAACTGTTGAAGCAGCTATTCAACTAAAGTCCCCTTTATCCAAGCCAAGAAGGGCTAAAGTAACATTTGAAATTAAATTAGCATTTGAAGTAAAAGGCAGCCTGAGAAAGAGAAGAGGTCTGAGTAGCTCCTTTTCAGCAAGACCTATTGTTAATCAACCAGAGGCTGTATCACTCATCCTCCTTTATTGGTTCACTCCCAATCAGTGTTATTGGCCCCAATGGGGAGGTGGAGTTTTTGGGCCAAGCTATTCACAAGCAGGCCCAGGGAGGTAGCAGGTCCTGCTCCAGTGCTGAAGTGTTTTAGCTCCAGTGACAAAGTGTCTGGAACAAGGTAATAAACAAGTGAGTTTAGTAGAAGTGCGTGTTCAGCAGCAGGGTGAGGAAACCAGGGCACTAGTCTCTCCCCATCCCTAAAAGTGTAAGAACACTTTCCGCAAACAATTGTACATAAATAGGACATTTTATAAAAAGGGGGGTTAAAAAAGAGGCCAAAAATCACAAATAATAAAAGGCAATTGTGGAAGCAGGAGGTTGGGACTATCCAGTATATTGCACTGAGTGGACTGTCTGTCAAGTAGACAGAAGTCATGGGTGTGTGCTCAGTACAAGGAGCTCCTGGTTCTCTGGGAATGAGTTCGCACCCTTGAGGCTGAGGTGGCTGACCTGGAGAAGCAGACGCTGTGGTCACACACACTAAATAATCTACTTTCAATCCACTTTTGAATTGGATTTTGCCAGTTCACACAGTAAAATCCAGTTGTGAATTGCATTGAAAGTGGATTATTTAGTGTGTGTGACCACAGCCAGAGACAGTCAGTCAGGCACATGGATAAGTCTCTCGGGAATTTGTTAATTTGTCCCACTCTGAGAATGGCAGTCCCGCTGCTGTCAGGGAGTATGAGGGTCAAGGGGAAACAGGGCACCATGCTGATGATAAGGGGAATGTTCCCTCAGAAGGGACCCCTTATTTAGTTGGTGAACAGGTATCCTTTTGTACTAAGGAATCATCCCTGGGCGGGGAGGGAGGGGAGCCCTTGGTAGTTGGTGATTTGATCCTTAGGCATGTAGACAGATGGGTTGTGAACCCACATACTGACCACATGGTGACGTGCCTACCTGGTGTAAAGGTAGCAGACATTACATGTGGTCTGGATAGGCTGGTAGATAGTGCTGGGAAGGAGCCAATGGTTATGGTACGTGTTTGCACTAACAATGTGGGGAAATGTAGTTGTGTGGTCCTGGAGGAAAAATTTAGGCAGGAGTGTTGGAATTGCAAGTTGCTTACACTTCAGCCATTACAGAGTTAAATGTTGTTTGTTAGCTCAGCAATGTTAGGTTACATAATGTATTCAACGGGCGGGAAAGTTTGTGGGAGTTGTTTATCCTAATGAAGTGATCTGTAACCTTTGTATTGTTCAACTAACTTCTTGTTTGTAGAAATACTTTGATCTAGCATTAATGTATTCACACGTTTATGGCCCTTTGTGTGAACAAAAGAGGTAGTTCTCTTCTAGAAGCCAAGAGAGACAGAAAGATGTAGCTGTTAGCATTTATTACTGAGAGTAACTAGGCCCTCCAAGGTGGCCTTCTCAGAAGTCCTTCCTGTTCCATGGGTCAACTAGACAGGCACAAATTAGGAGTCTCAATGCATGGATGAAACAATGGTGTATGGAGGAAGGATTTACGTTTGTTAGGAACTGGGATGCTTTTTGGATAGGGTTGCCAAGTCCATCTTCCACCCCCAGCGGGGAACTTTGGGGGCGTTCCTGGAGGGGGCGGGGCATCCCCGACGTGATGATGTCACATTGGGGACGTCCGCCGCCCCCCCCCCCGCCCATGCGCCAGATCTCCAGAAACGGCAGTTCCCTGCACTTAAAGGAGCCGGCGTTTCCCTTTTAAATGCAGGAGCCGGCGTTTCCCCTTTAAGAGCAGCCACTTTTCCCTTTTAAGAGCACAAAGCTGGCATTTCCCTGCAAGCTTGCGGAGATCAGGTGATTTTAACTACCCACATTGATTGGATCAATATGTGTTCAAATTAGGAAAAAGAGATTGGGTTTCTAGATACTCTCAATGACTGTGCCATGGAGCAGATGGTCACAGAACCTACCAGGGGGGAGGCGATCCTGGACTTGGTCCTAAGTAATGCCCAAGACCTGGTGAGAGATGTTAATGTGATAGCACCGGTTGGGAACAGTGACCATAATGCTATTAAGTTTAACATTTATGAAAATAGGGAGTTGCCCAAAAAGAACAAAAAACCCCCACATTTAACTTTAGAAGGGGTAACTTCTCTCAAATGAGGGGGCTTGTGAAGAAGAAACTGAAAGGAAAGGTAAGGAGGGGCAAATCCCTTCAGGAAGCTTGGAGACTATTTAAAGCTACAATCCTAGAAGCTCAGATGAAATGTATACCACAGGTTAGGAAAGGTACAAATAGGTATCTAAAAAGACCTGTATGGTTAATGAACAAAGTAATGGAAGCAGTAAAAGGTAAGAAAGATTCTTTGAAGCAGTGGAAGGCTAGTCTGAGTGAGGTAAATAAAAGGGAGCACAGGCTTTGGCAAATAAAATGCAAGACTGTGATCAGACAGGCAAAAAGGGACTATGAGGAACATATTGCAAAACGCATAAGGACTAATAATAAAAATTTATTCAAATACATTAGAAGCAGAAAACCAGCCAGGGAGGCAGTGGGGCCCTTGGATGACCGAAAGGTAAAAGGATTACTAAAGGATGATAGGGAAATGGCAGAGAAGCTGAATGCTTTTTTTTTTTTTTTGCCTCTGTTTATATGATTAAGGGGATGGAACACTTTCCCCATAAAAAAAGGTTAAAGCGCTTGGGGCTCTTTAGCTTGGAGAAACGATGACTGAGGGGTGACATGATAGAGGCTTACAACATTATGCATGGGATAGACCAGGCAGAGAAAGAAGTACTTTTTCTCCCTTATATGATTAAGGGCATGGAACACTTTCCCCATTAAAAAAGGTTAAAGTGCTTGGGGCTCTTTAGCTTGGAGAAACGATGACTGAGGGGTGACATGATAGAGGCTTACAACCAATGTTCCCTCTAAGCTGTGGAGTCTTGTGAGCAAAAATTCGACTTTGTGAGCTTCTGGCATTAAACTGGTGAGCGAGCAGTTTGGCTGCTGCATAAATTAGTTTGCTCTGGAGCCCTCCTTCCTGAGCAGAGACAAAAATGGGTGAGCCGGAGGCTAAAAAACTGTGAGCTAGCTCACACTAACTCAGCTTAGAGGGAACACTGCTTACAACATTATGCATAGGATAGACCAGGTAGAGAAAGAAGTACTTTTTCCCCTTTCTCACAATACAAGAACTTGTGGGCACTCAATGAAATTGATAATCAGTAGGTTTAGAACAGATACAAGGAAGTACTTTTCACCCAAAGAGTAATTAACATGTGGAACTCAGTGCCATAGGAAGCATAGATAGCTTCAAGAGGAGACTGGATAAACATATGGAGCACAGATCCATCAGTGGCTATTGGCCATAAGGTATAGATGGAACACTATGTCTGGGGCAGTGATACTCTGTATCCTTGGTGCATGGGGGGGCTACAGTGGGAGGGCTTCTGGAGTTCTGGCCCCATTGGTGGACCTCCTGATGACACCTGGGTTTTGGACACAGAGTGTTGGACTGATCCAACATGGCTGCTCATATGTTCTTAACTGACTGTCAGTCTTCTGCTGTCCTTGCATTTCTCTGCATCAAAGCAATCACCAATAAATACGTGAAAGAGAATTAAGTATTAACTCATTTAAAAATAAAATTCATGCATAGATATTACTCTGGTAGCATCTACTCAAAGGATGAAGAATGAGGACAAACCTTTTAATTGCAAGGTCAAAGTTCTAGCCAATTCAGCAAATAATCTTCATGCAGCCTTTCTGCGTTTTAATGGGGAAAAACATACAAATAGAGAAGGAGGAGAGATAAAAGAGTGGTTAGCAAATTTAAATATATTCAGGGAAAAATAGACATTGCAAAACATTGTGCAATTTAAACAGTCACTTCCTTGGCAGTCCCAAAGATGGAGAAGGACACATAATCAGAAAACCATTTAACTTTAAAAAAACAACATAAGCAGGAATTCTCAGACTTTTTGAAGGTGGAACCACTCCTCAACTTATTATATTTTGGGATCCACTTGCAAAGTAACTCCATACAACTTCCTTCTCACATCAGTTAACACTGAACGAGTTCATATTCTACATTTAATGCTTAATGTTTGTAAATATATTGCATTAAGAACATAAGAGAAACCAATGTTGGATCAGACCAATGGCCCATCCAGTCCAACACTCTGCCACATGGTGGCCAAAAACACCAGGTGCCTTCAGGAGGTCCATCAGTGGGGCAAGGACAGTAGAAGCTCTCCCACTGTTGCCCCCCCCCAGCACCAAGAATACAGTGGATCACTTGCCCCAGACTGAGAGTTCCTATCTATACCTTGTGGCTAATAGCCACTGATGGACCTCTGCTCCATATCTATATATCTAATAGCCAAGGCGCCCCCTGCGGGCAGATATCTAAATCCACACATCGGAGGCACCTGGGGGGCAGGGAGATTTTCCTGCACATTTGGGGAAATCCCCAGATGTGAAGAAAAATCTAAAAACTCTAAATAACTATAGGGGGGAATACTTAAATCCCCCAAAAGTATAGGGGGGATACTTAAATCCCACCACTGCTGCTGCCACTGCTGGGGAGGGGGGGGAGAGAGAACGCTTGGTGGGCGGGCCGGCCTTGCCGCCACCACCACTGCTGCTGGAGAGGGGGGGAAAGAAGAAAGCTTGGCGGGCTGGCCTCGCCCGCCGCGGGCGGGGGGGGGGGGGGAGGGAGAAGGCTGGGCTCACCTGCTGCCGTGTCTCCTGCTTCTGCAGGCCGGGAGCTGTGGGGAATACTCCCCCTCCCCGCGAGTATTGTGGGTCCCGCCTCTTGTGTTTATCTAATTCCCTCTTGAAGCTGTCCATGCTTGTAGCCGCCACCACCTCCTGTGGCAGTGAATTCCATGTGTTAATCACTCTTTGGGTGAAGAAGTCCTTCCTTTTATTTGTTCTAACCCGACTGCTCAGCAATTTGAGTGCTCACGAGTTCTTGTATTGTGAGAAACGGAGAAAAGTGCTTCTTTCTCTACCTGGTCTATCCCATGCATAATGTTGTAAGCCTCTATCATGTCACCCCTCAGTCATCGTTTCTCCAAGATAAAGAGCCCCAAGCACTTTAACCTTTCTTCATAGGGAAACTGTTCCAACCCTTTTATCATTCTAGTGGCCCTTTTCTGCACCTTTTCCAATGCTATAATATCCTTTTTGAGGTGTGGTGACCAGAACTGTCACCACAAATGAGGGCCACACAAATGAGGACCTCACAAATGAGGTCGCAGCATCAATTAATACAGGGGCATTATGATACTGGCTGATTTCTTTTCAATTCTCTTCCTAATAATCCCCAGCATAGTGCTGGCCTTCACACACTGTCTTGACATTTTCAGTGAGTTATCTACTATGACTCCAAGATCTCTCTCTTGGTCAGTCTCTGCCAGTTCAGACCCTATTAACATGTATTTACAGTTAGGATTTTTGGCTCCAATGTGCATCACTTTGCACCTGGCCACATTGAACCCCACTTGCCACATTGACGCCCACTCGCCCATCCTCAACAGATCCCTTTGGAGTGCCCCACAATTGTTAGCCAAAATGCCTTGATATATTATTAATATGCAATTGGCATCACTGTAGGATCAGACCTGTGTATATCAGAGTTAGAATTCCCAAGAACCCAGGAATAGACAAAGAGACTGGGTGGCTAAAATAAGGATTTCTTTACTAAATATTCTCAAGTTCCCAAACAATAATCAAACATTCACGCACACAATACAGACTTAAGGAGGCAGAGGTGATTGATATCTAATGGAGGGGTTATGGGGTGATACTACCTGTCCAGATGTGCAGAGGTCCATGAAGAAAGGGTAATGGCCCAAACCCTAGAGGGTTTCAGGTGTGGACTGCCAGTTAGCATCAGGGCAGAAGCACACACTCTAATGCCATGTGTTCGCTGGGATATACCCATTGGAAGACAATGCAGAGCAATGGGCAGCCCTGGGGGCTGGTCTCAGGTGAGAACAATAGATTACCTGGGCAAATGATGAGTCCCAGGGGTGTGTGGCATCAGGATGGGCAAGGCCTGGATGTAACCAATGAAGTTCCAGAGAGGCAGGGTCAGGCTATGCTGAGATTTGACAGTATCTTGATTGGATTAGCTAGGTGCTGAGTGGCTAGTTGAATGAATTATCTCACCACTAATGGTCCTGGCCAAGGCAATTGAATAGGTTCCCAAATATAGACAAAAGGTGGGAGATGAGTCCCTGATTCGTGTAAGGAATGATTGCTAAACATTGGAATGATTTATTGGTTTATCCCGGTATCCTGAAAGACAGAGCAGGAAAGACAAAGAATTTACACATAGACACAGGATGATACAAAAGGGCTGGGTGAGGTACTGGAGAGAAGAGGACAATTTGCCAGGTGGCCTCTGAATAGACTTTAGACTTCACCTGGTGGAACTCATTGTCATTCCATAAGCATCTCTCTGCTGGGTGGAGGGGGAAGACTGGAGGCTTGCTTTGAGGTTGCCTGTCACCTGAAAATGGAGACCACTTTTTCAGAGCTGTGTCTAGCTCTGTGTTTCAGAACCAGGAGTGCCTTCCTTGGCCTGAGTTTTGTGGGTCTCTGGGTCAGGTTAGAAAGTGGGGTGCTCCTGCTTTGGGGCTACCCAAGAGTAAAAGAAACTGCCTCTGGCAACATAATCCTCCCTGCTTTTCACAACCCGGAACAACTTCATGTCATCTGCAAATTTAGCCACTTCACTGCTTACTCCCAACTCCAAGTCATTAATAAACAGTTAAAAAACATCGGACCCAGTACTGATCCCTGCAGTACCCCACTGCTTACCACCCTCCACTGAGAAAATTGCCCATTTATACTCACTCTCTGTTTCCTATTAGTTAGCCAGTTTTTGATCCTTTTATCCCATGACTATTGAGCTTTTTTGGGAGCCTTTGATGAGGAACTTTATCAACAGCTTTCTGGAAGTCAAGGTAAACAACATCTATTGGATCCCCCTTGTCCACATGTTTGTTCACCCCCTCAAAGAACACTAACAGAACCCATGCTGAGTCTGCCTCAATTGGTTTTGTTCATCTCTGTGCCTACTAATTCTTTCCTTAATGACAGTTGCCACCAACTTATCCAGTATCAGCATCAGACTGAATGGTCTGTAATTTCCTGGATTTCGTCTGGAACCCTTTTTAAAGATGGAAGTGACATTAGCTACCTTCCAGTCCTCAGGAATGGAGGCTGATTTTAAAGAAAGTTTCCATATTTTTGTCAGGAGATCCACAATTTCACATTTGAGTTCTTTCAGAACTCTCGGATGGATGCCACCCGGGCCTGGTGATTTATCCATTTTTAAGTTGTCTATCAGTCATAGGACCTCCTCTCTCGTCACCTCAGTCTGACTCAGGTCTTTCAACATCCCTCCTGAAATCAGCAGTCCTGGAGTGGGCAAGCACTTCTCATTTTCCACAGTGAAGACAGAGGCAAAAAAAATATGCATTCAGTTTCTCAGCCATTTCCTTGTCATCCTTCAATACTTCTTTTATCCCTTGGTCATCCAAGGGCCCCACTGCCTCCCTGGCTGGTTTCCTGCTTCTAATGTATTTGAAGAAAGTTTTATTGTTGGTCTTAATGTTTTTTGCTATATGCTCCTCATATTCCCTTTTTGCCTGTCTGATCACAGACTTGCATTTTATTTGCCACAGCCTGTGTTCCCTTTTATCAACCTCACTGAGACTATATATTAGTGACCTTCTAGGACTGTAGTTTTAAATAGTCTCCAAACTTCTCCAATGGTTTTGACCCTTTCTACTTTTCCTTTCAGTTTCTTCCTCACATGTCCCCTCATTTCAGAGAAGTTATCCCTTTTAAAGTTAAAAGTGATTGTGTCGGTCATTTGGGGTGACTCCCTATTTATACAAATGCTGAACTCAATAACATTACTGAACAACAAGCTGTGGCCATGCCACAGAGGCAAACCATGCCATACTTCTTTTATCCCTTGGTCATCCAAGGGCCCCACTGCCTCCCTGGCTGGTTTCCTGCTTCTAATGTATTTGAAGAAAGTTTTATTGTTGGTCTTAATGTTTTTTGCTATATGCTCCTCATATTCCCTTTTTGCCTGTCTGATCACAGACTTGCATTTTATTTGCCACAGCCTGTGTTCCCTTTTATCAACCTCACTGAGACTATATATTAGTGACCTTCTAGGACTGTAGTTTTAAATAGTCTCCAAACTTCTCCAATGGTTTTGACCCTTTCTACTTTTCCTTTCAGTTTCTTCCTCACATGTCCCCTCATTTCAGAGAAGTTATCCCTTTTAAAGTTAAAAGTGATTGTGTCGGTCATTTGGGGTGACTCCCTATTTATACAAATGCTGAACTCAATAACATTACTGAACAACAAGCTGTGGCCATGCCACAGAGGCAAACCATGCCACAGAGGCAAGCCATACAGCATCCTCCTCTATTTCACTCTGTTCCTCCTCTTCCTCCCTCCTGGTCTCACAACCCACTTTTGGTCCTAACTCACAGTTTAAAAACCATTGATTTAAGGCAACCCAGTTTTTCCCATTCTTACTGCTTGCGGTAATCAACAAACTCTGGGAAAGTTAGGTTGCACCTACATGACTAAAGCTGTTTCCACATGAGCTATTTGCACTAGGTGTGATGCTGTTGGAAAGTGTGAGGTTTTCATGCTTCCCCACAGTATCAACATGACATAATCACCCACCATGATCTGTTATAAAAATTATGTTACTTAGGTGGCTACACACAAGTTCGACAACAGAGTCAATCATGGCTCCATGCAGGACTTCTCCATGCAGAACCTTTTCAACAAAATTCTTACAAAAAAATCCCAAAATAGCCCTCAGGGAAAATGGCAGGTGGTGGAGCCAAGGGAAGGAAAATGGCATTGCTGTAGGTGAGATGATGTGCATCTTTCTATCCAGATTGCTAAGACACTTGGACTGTGCTCTTCCCAAAATATCAGAGGAAAGCAGGTTTGGGAAAGAGCATATTGCAGATGGGGAAAGGACAACTGGAACACAACTAGATCATGACAGTGAGTGGATGCTAAAAAAAATAAAAGCAGGTGTTGTTACCTGGTAGCCAAAGAAGACAAAAACCTCCTTGTAGAAACAGCTTTATAATGTATCTGTCTGGTGTGGAATTAGAATAATTTTTTCTCTTTAAATTATTGTGTTTGTTGAGCTTGTGCATTTCTTATTCAAACCACCTGAGTCTAGCAGTTACAGGAAAACTAAACATATGTCCTACAAAGGCTGTTGACTCAGGCATGTTACACACCCATATCTTCATGGCACATAATGATATCTATTAAAATGTATTAAAATTCAGCATCGGTGTTGGATGTAAGTGGGAATTCTAAAACTTCGACAGTGTCCTGATTTGCCTCTTACTGAGCCTTCCACTGGCTGATTGTCTCTGGTCCAGAACTTACAGATAGCCTTCCAGCCTTCTCATCACCCTTGGAGCAAGTAGAAAGCTGCCATTGCAAGACCTTTGCTGTTTTTGCAAGCTCTAACAAGGAAACTGGCAAATATAGGACATGGGTTTCCTTATTTCCTATAGCAGCAGCCAGGAGTTGTGCTGCCATAAGACTGAATGAGTGGAAGTGCTCTCTCTTCTTGCCTGAAACATGGGATGAGGAGAAGACTGGAGGAAGACTTGAAGTATAGCTGCCTGTAACGGTTTTGGGGACTAGCAGCCACTACAGACTGTGGGTGGCTTCTGTCCATGTGACAAGGTAAACATCTGGACCAGGGCAAACTCTGTCTCATAGCTGATCTGCAACTTACTCTTGTAGTGTAGACAATATCAAAAAATCTCTTACTTACCCACCTATTGTTATGTTTTCCACCATTACACACAACAGTGCTCTTCCCATGAAATTAGAGCCGCTCTAATTACACTTTTCTATTCACTTTATTTAGTTGTTTTTAATAGACAGAGAAGTTTGCCTGTGAAGCAACAAATCTTTCTTTCTTTCTTTCTTTCTTTGCTAAGTATTCTTAGGGGACAAAACTGCCAACAAATTTCTGAGCAGAACTAGGCGTGCCAATGCAATGTTCGAGGAGTTTAAGAAAGGAAATATTGAACGAGAGTGTTATGAGGAGAGGTGCTCAAAAGAAGAAGCCAGAGAGGTCTTTGAAGATCAAGCGAAAACAGTAAGGACAGCCGTGTTCCTGGGTTTATTTTGGTTTTATAGTTGATTTCTGCTTTATGCTAGTTGGTTAGTAGCACTGAAAACATGATGTATCTGTTCCGGGGCCAGTATTTGAGAAGGGGGAGTGAGTGCACTGGCCCTATCAATCCATAATTGCCACATGTGTGCCCATGTACAAGATGCAAGCACAATGAGTCTGCCCCCATCATTGGGAAAGTTAGAAAAACAGTGTTCCTGATAAAGGTATCTCTCTGTATCAAAAGAAGTGGACTCTAGTGCACAAAAACTTATGCTGGAATAAAATCCCATTAGTACCACTAGATTTCTATTTAATTTTGCTACAATTTATGTGGAAAGTTAAATCCTGACTTCCATAGCAAACGTTACACATACCTAGACAAATTGAAATACCATGATCCTAAGAACCTGAGAAATTATTTTGTTCAGGTTATGTATTATAGTATCATAGTTTGCCACAGTTTGTTCCTTTTCTTTTCCTGATTCATACATATTGATTAAATACATCAAATGTACTTCTTTTTTACAAGGACCAGAGAGGTTACATTAAACTGAAAATATTTGTAAGTGAATAATATTTTGCAAGTTCATGCCAATGTACTGTTTGGCAAGCCAGTTCTGGGGCCTTTCTTGACAATGCAGAGGGACTGGAGAAATGGGTCATGAAGCCCTTCCTGCTGAGTTGCAAGCTAGTGGTTGCCGCCTCCTCCTCCTCGCCTTTTTTCCCTTTTGGAAGGACCTGCTGCTAATACACATGCAAGGAAAGCAACTTTGCCAGCCTCCTGGTTATCTGTATGCTTGTGAAAGCAAGAAGAGGCTCAAGTGATTCCTTTACGACTCTGACCCTCAGCCAGTTCCTCACTACAATGCACCTCTGGGTGCTTGGTTTGTTTTTCTGTCTCCTGCTCTCTTGGATTGTGTATGATCCTGGCTCCCCTTCTGATTTCCTGTAATGCACTTGTAGCTCAGTGGATCTGGTGTGGGGTTGCCAACCTCCAGGTGGTGGCTGGAGATCACCTGGTATTACACCTGATCTCCAGGTAATAGAGATCAGTTCATTGGGAGAAAATGGCTACTTTGGAAGGTGGACTCTCTGGCATTATACCCCTTGGAAGCCCCTCTCCTTCTCAAACCCCACCCTCCTCAGGCTCTACCCCTCCATATCTTCAAGTATTTCCAGCCCAGAGCTGGCAACCGTAATCCTACAAGTGGTAAGACACAGGGAGGGGAAAACAAACATGACCCAAAAACTGGAATCAAGAACCACAAAGGGTGCTATTTGCTTAAGGACACTCTGGTTCTGACTAAGATAGCCACATAGGTGCTTTCTGGACCCAGGCTTCCCAAGTACTTACCGTGATTTGGTGGGGGACACAGACGTCCTTGCAGGATCATTCCTGTGGGGACAACAGACGCGCCGCACCATGCCGTCGCCAGGAAGTGACGCCGGGCAACGCTCTGGCAATGGGGCTGGAAACTCGATGGTACCATCGAGTTTTCAGTCCCATTGCCAGAGCGTCGCCCGGCGTCACTTCCTGGCGACGGCATGGTGCATTACAGAGAGGAATGGTCCGCCCGGGGAGCATGTTTCCCCCGCCGGATCATGGTAAGTACTTGGGAACCCTATCTGGACCAGAATTGGAAGATGTTCTAATTCAGCAGCTGTGCATTTGGCACCAGACACATGACTCTCATCTTTAGAGGCCTCACAAACATCTTTGTTTTGTGTCATTGATCTTGCTGTTTAACTTTTCTTTTTTTGGTCCAATATTAACTTATTGGTCATCTTATTGTAATATGTAATATTATAACATGTGTACCTCAAACTGTTTGACCTCTGAAGAAGGCCCCCAATAGGGCGGAAACACGCCAGGTCATTTGTATTGGCCCTTGGGTTCAGGCCACTTGAACTTTGCAATGAGGCTTTCATTGGGCCCTTATTTGTTTTTAACTGCCTTTCTTAGATATTATAATATTTTTAATATTGGCCCTTTATTAGACTTCTTGAAACCGTAATCCTATGCACAGAGAGCCCTGGACCTCAATAGGCTACAGATTGCAAGCTGCTGTGTTAGAGAAAATACCATGATGGGAAGTGGTAGAGCTGTGCGGATCTTGTCACAGAACAGCTATCATGTATCTTCTGTATGGCTATCTACCCCAGATCTCAGCAGATCTCAGGAGTTTAGTAGGGTCAGTCCTGGTTAGTACTTGGATGGGAGACCACCAAGGAAGACCATGGTTGCTATGCGGAGGAAGGTGATGTCAAACTACCTCTGCTCATGTCTTGCCTTGAAAACTTTATATGGTCGCCATAAGTTGACTGCAACTTGACAGCACTCCCCCCCCCCCCAACACACACCAAAGTATTATTAGGGCAGTGTCCATAAAGCATATTGTGCATTGAGGGGCGGGGGTAGTAAAGTTACAAAAAGGGAAAAGGTTCACCATTTGGAAAAAAGGAAACAAAAGGTGTGGTGGAATTTACAGAAGTGTGATGAACTCTATAGATGGTCCTTAAAGGATTGTATTAGGTCAATCTTACTCTTTGAATCAGTTTTCTCTAATTTGTGTGATGGACATTTTTACACTCCAGCTAACTAATTTTATAAACGTGCTATGTTTTTTCTCATTAGGAAGCATTCTGGAATAAATATTTTGGTAAGAGATATTTTAAAGTCTTTTGTACTACAACATTTATTGAAGATACAGAGAATGTATATTTGGTAACGTACATTTGCTGATTCATCATGATTAAGATGTCATATCAAATCACCCTCTCTCAGATCTTCAGTTTCTAGTTGCACTAGGGTTAGGGTTGGCTACTCTGGCAATCAAGGGCCCATTCTGCATCTAGCATTCACTCTGCTCTTTTACCAAACCCACGTTGGAACAGAAATTCCCCTCTACATTGCATGCCACTTTCACTTTCTTTGATTGTCGGATTTTATTATAGCCTCCACACTGCATGCCAGTTTCACTTCCTTTGATCTCTCGGTTTTATGGTACTGTCTGCATAGAGTCATGGCCATTTTATGGCTGTTTAGGGTTGCCAAATCCACTTACCCCTCGGAGCGGGGGAGCCTCGGCGGTGTCCAGGAGTTTGTTTCGGGTACGTGCGCGCGCGCGCCGGCAGGACATCACCGGAAGTGACGTAAAACGTTGCTGACGTTGGGGGCGTGGCTGAGCTCATCGGGCTCAGCCACGCCCCCAACATCAGCAACGTGGCTTCGGGGATGGGGTTCCTCCGGGCCCCGATTCCGCCGGGGCGGAAATCGGGGCTCCGAAGCAGGGGATTCCCCGCCCCCTGGGCCCATTTGGCAACCCTATGGCTGTTCAAGGGCGATTCTGCAGTCAGTACTGTGTTGGCCTGGGGTATTTGAATGTGGTTTTGAGCAGCATCTTTTTCTGTTCCAGTGTGGGTTTGGTAAAACAGTGGGACCAATGCTAGATGCAGAATGGGCCAAGGAACTACATTATCATTCTGTAGTACCTCAGACAGGTTTGGATCCAGCCATCTCCTCTGAAGGTGAAAAAAGGTGGAAGGGTATCTTTTGACCACGTAAAAAAGCTATGCAGGGGATCATGAGACCTCTATGGACACAGCCATGTGGGATGGGACTGTAGTAAGGAAGATGATTTGGTGAGTTTTAGCAAATAAGCTGGCTGGATCACACCCACTTCGTTTATATATAGATCCTGTAAAAAGCCTGTCCAGAAGAACTAAACTGTGTGCATCCCCTTAGTGGCCATACATTTGTGAAGGAGGATTCCAGGTTGGATCCTTTGGAGAACTTCCATGTGCACAACAGTTCTTGTGCAAACAGAAGAGACTCCTCAATGACTCTGCTTGGCTCTAAGTAAAAGCTATTTTATCTCCACTACATTTTCCATTTAAAACCAAAAGAAACCATTATTTATTTAGAAAAAAATTATTCCACCTCTCCAAGGAATCTGCCTGAGGTGCGTTACAAAGTAAAATCAAGTAAACAACCTCTTGTACCTTCCTTTTGCTCTGTGTGCAAGTAATCATTTTGTTAAGAATTGTTTTAAAGCTCTCTATGTTGCCACAGCCATTATCTCCTGCTAGGAACTGGCTGGTTTTTAAATGGTGCCACTGAAGTTTACAACATTTAAACAAATAACATAGTTAGACCTGTCCTTCGTCCCAAGGAGATTAACATTAAATGTTGGCATTTTGGAAAAAAACAAAGCAAAGAAGGGAAAGAAGGCACAGGTAAGAAAGGATTGTGATCCACTTTTGTAAAGATACATGTATATCTCCATTCATAGCTGCAAGCTGTTGGGCCAGTAACATAAAGTCAACAAAACATTTTATCATTTAAGCTAAACCCCCACTTCTGTAGCTCTGAGTGCAAATGTTACACACTTATTACATTCTTTAACAACTCAAACCCATAGCATAAAAGTACGTTAGGTCAATTTTGATGGAATATTTCCATGTAATGGGCTTGGAGCCTAAGACCCAAACACATTTTCTAGCTTAACAATGGTATCAAAAAAATCCCCCCCCCCCACAGCCTGATATTGTGAGTGCTATTTACATTTGTTTTATGACCTGAACTGAATGATTTTTGGGGATCTGAATGCTGCTGTAACATGGAATTAGGATTAGTTAGCTGTGTTTATTTTTTTTTAAAAAAGAATACAACAGCATATTGGGAACTTAGCATATGAATACTGTGCAGAATCTATGAACAGTAAATGGGATTCTATATTGGCTTCAGGTAAGGCTCACAGCAAACTTTTGTATCAGTGGGGACTGCACTTACGCCAGAAAACAACATGCATCCTGATGAGACAATTAATGCCATCACATTTGTCTGTGTAACACACAAATATTTTAGCCTCTTAGATTCTTTTCCCCTCCCACTCTAGATGGGGACCAATGTGAGCCTAACCCTTGCCATTATGGTGGGACGTGCAACGATGGAATTGGTAAATTTACCTGTATGTGTTTAGATGGTTATCATGGCCTCCAATGTGAATCAGGTAAGTTTGCCTTTTGATCATCGGAGTGGTGACTTGGGCTGAAATAATAGAGTACGGCATCCCTAAATTAACACAGGGTCGGTTGATATGCACCATTTCCCCTGATTTCTGCTATTCCCAAAACTCCAAAAGGGGGGGGGGGAGGAAAACAGAAACTGAGCATACTGCTTGCATGTCTGTAAATATGTATGTGCATGTTGTGGCATGCTGTGGCAGCAGGAGCATACAGTCCCAAGTCCTCCCACCACATGTGGGATCACCAACATTTCAACCAGCCCTTGGCACTGGGACTTAAGTTAAGAACACCAAGATAAGAGGCCTCATCTGAGGCCGAAGCCACATCCTCCTGCACACGAATCAAAATGATTTCGAGTATGAAAGGTTTATAATTATAGAATAATTCTGTACAGCAACTGTGAAAGCAAAGAATGCATATGATTCAAGAACAGATGAATAAAAATATCTTGACACTTCTATCCAAATACCTTAAAGAAGCTTTGGATATTTTGTTGTGTGTGTGTGTGGTTTGGGGTGGGGAAAATAGCACAAGTGACCTGTTCTTCCACTTCTCCATACCTCTTTGTAATGTCTGAGAGAGAATTCCCCACCACCACCACCCCTGGTATGATACATAAGCTTCCCAATGCAAGGACAGCTTGTGCACCTGGCTGCAGAGGAGACATACAAGTTCCCTTTCACACACAAACTGGCCCACTCAGGGTTCAGACACAGTATGTGAGCATATAAATACATGTAGGAATTATCCATGGTTTATGGGACGCCTCAGGTTTGCTGTGTAAACTATGGAGCTGCCTTCAGTCAATTGATCCAGAACTTTGGTATCACCTCTGTGTACACAATAGAGACATGTCACAGGATCCCTGACAATGTGGTGTGCATGGAAGTCCTTTCTGGCACAGGAGCTGGTATGCATACAAAGAAGCCTTTAAGGCAGCCTCAGTCACCAGTCACCAGGCAATACTACACCTAAAGGGTGATATCCTACTTTAGGCTACAAGAAATCTCTCTAGCCTCATGAGCTGTCCCCTAAATTACATGACCCTTCCATTCTTAGGTTGGAAAAAGGCTTCAGATTTCCTTAAGGAACAAGTAGGATACCTTTCCACACCATTTCTTCTGGAGATTTGGCTGCAAGTCAGGAAATGGATCTGCAAGTTCCTTGATTGAAAAAGTTCCCTCTCATCACTATTTTCTTGGTCTCCCAATATTTCCCCTATTCATTTAAGTAAATCTACAGCAGTACAGAACACTTAAGGCAGTATGCTTGGAGGACAAGAAAATGACCTAGAGCCAAAATGATCTCAAGGGGTATCAATCTGTCTCTCTTCATTTACTATTTGTCTATTGCATTTTATCCGTCCCTCCCACTAAGGAGCTTGGGGCAGCATACATAGCATCATTCCTAGGTTGAAAGATGATGGGTTGGCTCCAACTCAGCATTTCCATAGGTAGAAGGGTTTCTCTCTGTGCAGTACAACTTTCTAATTCCCCTTCCTTCTGCATCCCAAAATCCCCAGGGTGTTTTGTGCTGCAGCAGGAGGGGGAAGATGACAAAGTTGCAGTCTGTGTAGCTGGCCCACCTTTAGGTCATCCAGAGCAGGGATTTGCATCTGGGTCTTTCTGCGAGAGGGTGGCCTGACACACTCTCCATTGGCTCTAGAGGAAAATGTCCCAAATCCCTGTTTATTTGTTTATCATCTTTACCTTTGTTTGCAGAACATGGATTTATTTCCTTTCAGTGTTTCTATTTACTTATTTTTTTATGCAGTGATCCAAAAGTATTGCAAACTCAACAATGGTGGCTGTCACCACTTCTGCACCCTTGTGGAAAACACTGTTGTGTGCTCTTGCGCTGATGGATATATTCTGGGGGAAGATGAAACATCCTGTGTTGCTACAGGTATAGTCATGTCATGAACTAAGGTTATTTATGAAGTTTTATCACTTTTAACCAAACTTTATTATATTATTAGTGTGCCATTAATTACTTTGTCTAACCCTGATAATATGTGGTTGTGGTGGACAGCTTGGGTTCTACCTTTCCTTAAGAGTGACCAATGAGAGCTGATGGAATGTTGGGGAGAGACAGTTGAAAACAGCAGTTGGGAGAGCGGTTGGGAGTTGGTAGCTAGGGCCTTGTGAGCAAAAATTCTTCTTTGTGAGCTACTGGCATTAAAGTTGTGAGCTAGTGATTTGGATACTGCATAAATTAGCTTGCTCTGGAGCCCTCCTTCCTGAGCTGAGGCAAAAGTGTGTGAGCCAGAGACTAAAAAACTGTGAGCTTGCTCACACCAACTCAGCTTAGAGGGAACACTGGTTGTGTCTATACATTTTAAATGCTATTGATGTTTTTGCAGGAAGTTTTCCCTGTGGTCAAATTACAGTGAGAAAGAGAGCACCAAAGAACAAGAGGGAAGCAAGTTCATTTGGAGGCACAACTGATACTTTCCATGACTATGATGAAAAAGATTTGATTTTTGATGATTCATTGAGTGACCAGAATTTTACCAGTGACCAGAAATGCACAAAGACCATCTCTACACTCTCAGGGTGAAGTCTCACTCAACACTGCAGAGAACAACTCTAACTCAGAAACTGAGCATGATCCTGGTATGAGAGTAGTTGGCGGCCAAGACTGTATGCCGGGTGAATGTCCGTGGCAGGTATATGTACCTTGTGGTGCCAGTTGATTAATTTTTTTTATTGAAGAATTATTCAGCAAATAATGTTTATATTTTTAAATCAATCATTTTGGTTTTGCCATGTATAAAAACTGTCACAAAAGAACCCATCTGCCCTTTGACAAATCTATCATCTATCCATCATCTATCATCCATCCATCTATCTTTCTTTCTCTTGAGCATTTCCGGATCCAAGGTGGTTAACAACAATAAAAAAGCAACTGAATAAAAAAGAAACAGTAAAACAGATATACAATGCATTAAAACTGCAATTAACACCATTATAGAAACATCTGTGCCCCCCTAGGAGGATAGTTCCCCTTTGCCCAGACCATCTCAGTATATGTGCTTGTGACAACTGTGCAGAAAGGGCAAATATGTTCAGTCAGTTTCACCCTTGAGAGAAGTGGGTTAGAAAATCCCTTCCCTTGAATGTCATCAGTTGCATTTAATTCAGAAGCCTGAGCCGGGACCCGTGTCTTATTTCCAATTTAGAGCGCCTGACTTTTTGTAGGGACTCTAGCAAATAGGAATACAAATAAATAATAATAAATTGTATAATAAAATTTTAAAAACCTATGATAAAAGTATTTCAGTCTTCAAATCCTGTTTTTCTGACATTTTTCCTTCCTTTTCAGGCACTTCTAATAAATGAAGAAGGTGACGGGTTTTGCGGAGGAACAGTTTTGAACCAGTTTTTTGTGCTTACTGCAGCTCATTGTATAAACCAAACAAAATCAATTAGAGTTATTTTAGGTAGGTCCTCATAATCATTTGTCTTCTTTTAAAGGAAAGACTTTTCAAAGACACTTAATTAAACATGTCTATAAGCTGGATGCCCTAAGGGAGTCCACATGGGGGGAGGGGAACAATAGGGAGATTCTACCACACCTCTCAAACTCTATTTGTTTTTAAAAAATATTTATATCCCACCTTAACGGTGTCAATTCAAAACTGCTAACAAGGCAACAACAACAGGCAGATACAGGGCCTCAGCAGCATGATTTCCCTATACCTCATGTTTTCCTTTAACTGACTGTCAAAACTGTAACTGTATAACTGATGTATGCTGAGTGCATTCATGTAGACCCTTTAAGCTTGGAGAAACGACGACTGAGGGGTGACATGATTGAAGTTTATAAGATTATGCATGGGAAAGAGCAGGTTGAGAAAGAGGTACTTTTCTCCCTTTCTCACAATACAAGAACTCGTGGGCACTCCATGAAATTGCTGAGTGGTCGGGTTAGAACGGATAAAAGGAAGTACTTCTTCACCCAAAGAGTGATTAACACTTGGAATTCACTGCCACAGGAAGTGGTGGCGGCTACAAGCATGGACGGCTTCAAAAGGGAATTAGATAAGCATATGGAGCAGAGGTCCATCAGTGGCTATTAGCCACAAGGTATAGATAGGGACTCTGGGGCAAGTGATGCTCTGTCATCTTGGTGCTTGGGGGGGTCAACAGTGGGAGGGCTTCTAATGTCCTGGCCCCACTGGTGGACCTCCTGATGGCACTGGTATTTCTGGCCACTGTGTGACACAGAGTGTTGGACTGGATGGGCCTTTGGCCTGATCCAACAATGGCGTCTCTTATGTTCTTATGTTCTTAAGGTCCATATGTGCATTTAATACCTGGGGTCCTCACTGTGCATTCTTTCAGAATAATATTTTTTAATCTGTGCTGCTGTTGTGCACAAATGTGCCATGTAAGAGAAATGCCAGCATGGGATTTTCTCCATATCATATCATTCCTGTTTGTTTCTCGTATTAACTGGTGAATCAGGAAAGTTACTGCTCAGATGTGCCTTAACTACAGCTCACTTGCAAGTGGGATGGGAAGTTTTTATGATACATGTTCTCTCTCTTGAAGCTTCTTCTCTCTCACACACACCTCTACTGAAAAGTTAATTAAGCAATTTCAAGACCAACATACTAGAGCATCATAATAATAACTCTACTGCATTGACTTCACACAGGGGAAGTGGACACAGCTGCAAGAGAAAGAACGGGAACTCTTTACGCTGTAGAAAAAATACTCGTCCATCACAGATTTGTGCTGCAAACTTACGACTACGATATAGCCCTGATTAAGCTGAAGAGACCTATCCAGTTCTCTGTAAATGTTACTGCTGCATGCCTTCCCACTCCGGACTTTGCAAATCAAATCCTAATGGCTCAAGACGCAGGCATTGTTAGCGGCTTTGGGCGCATCCATGAAAAAGGTCGGCAGTCTGCCAAGCTTCAAGTTGTTAAGCTTCCCTATGTTGACAGGAATACCTGCAAGCTGTCAAGCAACTTTGCAATCACCGAAAATATGTTCTGTGCTGGCTATAATACAGTTGCACAAGATGCATGTCAGGGTGACAGCGGAGGCCCTCATGTGACTGAATACAAGGGCACTTATTTTGTTACTGGTATAGTCAGCTGGGGAGAAGGGTGTGCAAGAAAAGGAAAATACGGGGTTTACACAAAAGTGTCAAAATTCATATTTTGGATCAAGAGAATTATGTCCCGAACCATGCAAAACAATGTTGCATGAACAGGGCAGCTGTTATCTATTTGGTGGGTCTAGGGGCATTCAGCAGTGAATTCTGTTTAGAACTACCAACACCATTTCCAAGACTTCCTTTGAAAACTGCTGCCATTGACTAATGTGCTTTTCACATAGCTTGCCTCTTTACCTTGCTATAGCGGAACTCCCACACATTTATACTGGGGTTTTTTAAACATTTATTTATTTCAACTCTTACAACTTATCCATCACGTTTTATTCGATTCCTAAACTCCTTAATGGGAACTTGGCTGATCCAAAAGGACATAAGAATAGGATAACAATAAAAGATTTCCATTTTCAAAATGATTGGATGCTGATAATATTCAACAATTAATAAAGAGATTCAGAATACTCTTTTTTTTTTAAAGGATATTATCACAATATATCCACAATATATTCTAGATCAGAACATGTGTTTAAAAAGTTCAGAAACTTTTCAAATTTTTCAGTTCAGCTAAAGGTTGTTAAAAAATACCTACATTTGAATTAGCACCTGGATGAACATCTGCAGATTTTAACTACCATGAATTCACTGGCCCAGTGTGTCAGTTTGGTACTTACAATTAATGTTTCAGTAATTTTTAAAAAACTTTCCAAATACAATCCCCCTAATATGCAACTTTATGTTTCATGCTATTGTAATTAATTATATGAACATTTTAGGGAAATATAGCCAGTATTAAGCACTAGGGTTGGGCATGAGCAGGTTCACGAGCGAGAATTCGGCACAAATGTGAGCTAGTTTAGAGCTCTCAAATCAATGTTCAAGGAAGGTGCCTTCTTCAACCATTTACTGGACTTTGGTCTGGTTTGGTCTGGCTGTTCTGGCCATTTAAATCTAACAGCTGACCTGTTAGGCTTAAATGGCTGTGAGCCATTGCACTGGTTGGTTTCACTTCCTCTCACTTCAAAGCTGTTAAGTTGAAACAGCTGTGAGCCATTTCCCCGGTCCGTTTTACTCCCCCCCCCCATAGCCATTTCAACATAATGGTGGGCTGGGTGCACCTGTCAGCTGTTAGGATGAAATGGCTGGCAGCCATTTTGCTTCCCCCTGCTTTGAAGTGGGGGGAAATGAAACCAACCAGTGAAATGACTGCAGTCATATAAACCTGTTAGGTCAGCTGTGGACCCACACTGCTCAGCTGTTAGGTTTAAATGGCCCAAACAGGAGAATATGTCCTCCTTTACTGCCCTTTACTGCCCTTTTTATAAAATGAATTGTTCAAAGTATATCTCCCTCCCTGCTCAAAAAAACCCTTGGTATTCAAATATCGGATATGTTAAAATGTTGCTCCTGGGAGAAAACCCACGGTGACTGCACTTTTTGCGAAATTCTGTGCAGGAGCCTACAAAACCTGACTGAACATTCACGAAAGTAAGGAAACATAAAGTACAACATAAGCCAATATAATATATATATTATTTTATAAATTTTAAGTCTTAAAGGGGTTAAAATCCTTTTTTCACAATATATCTCTATGTATTATTGGAGGTTTTTTTAAAACAATTTCTTATACAAAGTTTATTATAATTTTATCTGAAACTTTTAACGATTTTCAGCAATGACTGTGGTATATTTTATTCTGTGTTTCATGCTGGTGTAATACCGTAATAAATTACTTTGATTATGATGTTTACTCCTTCAAATGCTGTACCCCGATCTGGGGATCTGAAAATCTATACCCATTAGAAGTTATACAAAATAAATTTGCAAATATGATGTTGGGAGTTCCTAATTCCACACCATCAGTTATGGTGAGATCAGAGTTGGCTTTGCCACCAATATCGATAATAGTTCATAAATGTTATATATTTCTTTTTCTTTCAAGCATTGCTTTTAATAATATTGGCATATGAAAAGATGAAAGGTATATAATGTCTTTATTGGCTGAACTGGGATTATCTGAAGAATATTTAAGGAGTTTTGATTACGTAGCTGCTAGACACATAACTAAACAAAGATTGATAGACATAAGTTTACAAGTAGATTATGGGTTACTTAGTACCCTGAGTTCAGCCATTTTATATAGACAACTTCCTATAGTTCGCCTTGATGATTTAACGGTAATAGAAGGACCATTACAATAAAATCCCATTTGATGATCAACTGTGCTCCTTTCACTATAAATCCATTGAAGATCTGGCTCATATTACAATTCAGTGTCCAAGATTTGTAACTGTTTGGGAGAAGTACCTTAGAAATTTTTTTACATTTGCCAGGGTGGTCAAAGCAAAATAAATTTGTTGCACACACACACACAGCCTTTAGTGGCATAACAAGGAAAGGTACCAAAAAAAACAACAACAGAGAGATTTGTGGGGGAAATAAAAACAGTCTACAAAAATTCTCCAATATAAGTGGCATAGCAGAAACTAAGTACAGTCAGAACTTAACTATGGCACTATCTGCATTTAGCATTTGCTCAGCTGTTTTACCAAACCTGTTAGATCGCGCTAACAAAGGACTCGTAGAGTGATTCAGCAAGTGATTCAGCTTTATTGGAAGTAACGAACAAGCACTAAACTCAGTAAGAAACCAGAACAGAAAACAGTGGGAGCTTATGCTCCTTTTAAACATAACCGGGCTAATGTAGCCACGCCTATTTACAAATAACAACCAATGAGATTGCTTAGTTAAGGACCAATGAAAGTCTTTCCCTCGCAGGGAAAAGGCACAGTTCTGATTGGTCGCTGTTGCAGAGCGACCAATAGGAAGTTCATTCAGTGGAGCCCTGGTTTGGCTCGAAGCTTAACATGTAAGTCCTATGAGGTGATTCATGTAATACGTTTCAATACATCACAAAACCCACAGTGGAACAGAAAAAGATGCAGTTCAAAACCACATTCAACGGCCGAATCTGCATCTAGCATTTGCTCCACTGTCTTACCAAACCCACACTGGAAAAGAAATTCCCATCTGCATTGCATGCCACTTCCGCTTTGATTGATTACCGAATTTTATGGCAGCATCCAGACTGCATGCCGTTGTCACTTGGTTTGATCTCTCTGCATAGATTTATGGCCGTTTTATGGCCATTTAGGGGTGACTCTGCAGTCAGTACAGTGTTGGCCCAGAGTATTTGAATGTGCTTTTGAGCTGCATCTTTTTCTGTTCCAGTGTGGGTTTGATACAATGACAGAGCAAATGCTAGATGCAGATTGGGCCAACTACCCTGGGCCAACACCGTACTGACTGAGGAGTCACCCCTGAATGACCATAAAACAGCCATAAATCTATGCAGACAGCCACCATAAAACCAGAGATCAAACAAAATGAAAGCGGCATGTAGTCTGTACACTGCCATAAAATGCGACACTCAATCAAAGTGAAAGTGGAATGCAATGTAGACAGGAATTTATGTTCCAGTGTGGGTTTAGTATAACAGCAAAGCAAATGCTAGATGCAGATTGGGCCTAAGAAGAGTAGGCATGTAATTTCCCCTTGTTGTCAGAGGCACTGCCTTTTACTCTTGGGTAGCCCCAATAGCAGGAGCCCCCCACTTCTAATGTGACCCAGAGACCCACAAAACTCAGGGCAAGGAAGGCACCTGCCACCTGGTTCTGAAAACAACTAGCCGCAGCTTCGAAAAGGGGCTCTCCATTTTCAGGTTTCAAAAGGTAACCTCAGAGCAAGCCTCCAGTCTTCCCCCTCTACCCAGCAGAGATATGCTTATGGAATAACAATGGGTTCCACCAGGTAAAGTATCTACATTTCTAAAAGCTATTCAGAGGCCACCTGGCGAATACCCCTGTCCAGGCCTCGGTTCCTGCCAGAGCGCACCGGAGCACCGCTCCGTCAGTCAGGAGCCCAGGGGGCGGGCACATAAGCCCCGCCCCCTGCTCCCACCAGCCATCAGTTGGGACACAGTGGGTGGGGGAAACGTTCCCCCGCCTCCTTGAGCCCCGGGGTGGTGGCCTTGGACTCGTAGGGGCAAATTCCACCTCTCGTGTGTGATGTCCCAGCGGCAACGCCGCTCAGACATCACACGCGAGAGGTCATTCTGGCTCTCCCAGCTCTCGGGAGGGGCTCTTTAAAATGTTATGGCCTCTGTCGCTGTTCTCGGTGGCAGCTGCGACACCCGCGGGGGGGAGGGGCAAAACGTTCCCTTGCCTCCCTGCGCCCCGGGGTGGCGGCCTTGGACTCATAGGGCCAAACTCCACCTCTCACCTGTGATGTCCGAGCGGCGTTGCCCCTCCTGAAAACTGGGGGGACAACAAAATGGCCTTTCGCGTGTGATGTCTGAGCGGCGTTGCCGCTGGGACATCACACACGAGAGGTGGAATTTTTTGAAAGAGCCCCTCCCGAGAGCTGGGGGAGCCAGAATGACCTCTCGCGTGTGATGTAATACGGGAGAGGTGGAAATTGCCCCTGCGAGTCCAAGGCCACCACCCCGGGGCTCAGGGAGGCAAAAGAACATTTCGCCCCCCCCCGTGTGCGGGCGTCACAGCTGCCGCAGACCATAACTTTTGAAAGAGCCCCTCCCAAGAGCTGGGGGAGCCAGAATGACCTCTCGCCGTGTGATGTCACACGGGAGAGGTGGAAATTGCCCCTGCGAGTCCAAGGCCACCACCCCGGGGCTCAGGGAGGCAAAAGAACATTTCACCCCGCCTCCCCCACGCGCGCGCGTCGCAGCTGCCGCCGACAGCACCAGGGGCCATAACTTTTTAAAGAGCCCCTCCCGAGAGCTAGGAGAGCCAGAATGACCTCTCACATGTCATTCCACACTCGAGAGGTGGAATTTGCCCCTGTGAGTCCAAGGCCACCACCCCGGGGCTCAGGGAGGCAAAAGAACATTTCACCCCGCCTCCCCCACGCGCGCGCGTCGCAGCTGCCGCCGACAGCACCAGGGGCCATAACTTTTTAAAGAGCCCCTCCCGAGAGCTAGGAGAGCCAGAATGACCTCTCACATGTCATTCCACACTCGAGAGGTGGAATTTGCCCCTACGAGTCCAAGGCCACCACTACAAGTCGCAGGGCCACCTCAGGGAGGCAGGGGAATGTTCCCCACCACCACCGTGTCCGAACTGATGGCTGGTGGGAGCAGGGGGCGGGGCTTATGTGCCCGCCCCCTGGGTTCCTGACTGGTGGAGCGGTGCTCCAGTGCGCTCCGGCAGGAACCGAGGCTTGGTTGACATCACCCAGCATGTGCGACAAGCTGAGCTAGGAGAAAGGAATAAAATACAACTGTTTAATCACCATGTTCAGATTAGAACAGCAGATTAAAATGTTGTTTTACCTAGTGCCATCTTGTGGTACATTTATAAAACTAACAAAACACACATGTTTCTACAATACCCCACCAATATCCCATTGGCTACAGGGGTAAAATAATAGACCTACTGTACTACATAGAAAGAAAACCGCACACTACAATATCTTGGAAATCAGAACTTAGTATAAATCCTTCCAGAAATGAAATACTAGATTGGTTTTATTAAAAAGGTATGCCATTAATCTGTGTGAAAAGGGGCAGTTTTACTGATGATGGGACCCCCAAATCGCTTCTGCATAGACAAATACTCCCCACTGAGGCCAACCCCACTGGGACCAAGCGAGGGGAAGGCTTCTGTAGCAGAGCAGCCATTTTGCATGTGGAAGCTCCCAGGTTCTGTCCCCGGCATCTCCAGCTAAAAGGATCAGGTGACGTGAGAGACGTCTGCCTGAGAACTGCAGAGGCACTGCCAAAGTAGGCAACACTGTCCTTGAGAGACCATGGGTCTGGTTCAGTATACAGTAGCTTCATGTGTGTGTGGGTGAGTGTGACCCTTGGTCCTGTCATTGCCCTTCTGTTTTCTTACGAGTTCTTGAACTTTAAACTTTACTCGTTCAGCCTCTTTACCAAAAAGCCACTGCTGTGCACCCAAAAGAACACAGCTAACAAATCTAAAGGCACAAAATGGGAACTCGGCATTGGATATTATGGTCTGTTTTGTTTGTCCTCTGTTTTCGTGAGGCAGAACTGACAGGTATGGTTTTTATGCACTATAATATTATGCTGACTTCCTGCTAAAAAAAAGCCAAGGGAAAAAGAGGAGGGCAGTAATTTTTTAAAAATTATTATTAACCTATTAAATTTTTTATTATTACCCTATTAATCTCATTAACCTGAGCATTTGAAATCTGCCAAATTTTCTCTTGAGATCTTTAGTTAATCTTGCAAACTGTCCCACAAAGACAGGCCCTGCAGTTTACACAGAACTGATTTGTTTAATTCGATCATTAGAGCCAAAAATAAAGAGAGCTATATATTTGTTAATATACATGTAGTTAAGCCAATAAAGGTTTATGTATGTGTGTGTGTAATTTATAAATTATTACTATTAACACTGAAGGCCCTCATTTGGTAGGAATGCAGTTTTTAAAGTTTAAAACAGACTTTACTGCATCAAAGCAAAATGAGTTGCTGGATGTATCAGGTAATATGAGGAAAACAGCACTGGCATACATCACCATATCAGATGTGATCGATTTGAAAATACACAGCCCCCGTTTTAAAACCTTGCTTGCTATAGAGAACAGTCTAATATTTTTTAGCATTTATTTTATTTTTAAAAAATAAAGTTGAACTAAGAAAATCCACACAGGTGAGAGAATATTTTTTTTTAGACCAGATCATATATCTGAGTGCACATCTCTAGTTCCCTCTTCTCCCCCCTCCAACATTGATCAGTGCAGTGGATTACATCAGAAGTTACCTTACAAGTTCACTATGTAACCCAACTGTATTTTAAAGTAGGTATAAAAGTAATTATTAGATATTTGTTAGAGTGCTTCAATCAGCTCAACATTCACTCGAAGCAATAAGATAAAAGGCGAGCCGCTGGCCTCCATTTCATGGCTAGATCTTTTGGAGCACTGCTTCAGGTCTGGTCTCTCTGCCTGCCTGGGAAGACCTTCTGGTTCTGTGCCTGCCTGCTGGACATCTTCACAATTGGTTTTCTGATTTGTTTTAAAATGTTATATCAAGTTTTCCTGTGCTTTTTGTTTTTCTGGAGGGCAGTTGTAGTTGGAGAAGAAGGGACCTTTTCCCTCATTCTTTCTGGCACTTTCAAAAATAGTTTTCCTTGGTTTAGTTTTGCACTGTTTTGTTTTTGTTTTCTTGACTAGTTTTAGAATTGCTTTGCATTTTCTCTGTTTCTAAATGGTTTTTAACTTTTAAAGGGTTTGTGCTTTGGGGAAAGGGGATTTTACCTTCCTCAAATTGTTAACATTTTTAAAAAGTTTAAAAAGCTGTTACTGTTGAAAGTTAATATTTTTGTATATTTTTGAGTCTTGTTTTATAGTTGCTCTGAAGATCTTAGAGTTGCCCAAGTCCAGGTTGGGAAACTCCCAGAGATTCCAGGGATGGAACCGGGGGAGGACAGGGACTTCTATGGAGTACAATACCATAGAGTCTACCCTCCAAAGCATCAATTTTCTCCAGGGGAACTGATCTCTGTAGTCTGGAGATTAGCTGTAATTCCAGGGGATCTCCAGGTCCCACCTAGAGGCTAACATCCTTAGTGGGTTTTATGGGGTGTGAGGTTTATGGGGTGTCCCTTTTTTAAAAATGTAATTATTGCAGCAGATTCTTAAAAATAATGGAATCCAAAGAATTCCAGAATCTAGGGTGGGGAAAAACCAAACGTAAGTCCCCAAACTGCATTTGGGGACCCAAATATCCCTAAATGAAAGTACTTATGCCCTTCCCAAAAGCCCAATCTTTTAATTTTTGAAAAGACACTCACTTTGTTTTGGAGTGCTGCTGTTCTCACAATCCCCATGTAGCTGAGCATCTTTGCCACTTTGTGCTCTTTTCTATTGTCTGCGGTCAGCCAAGGCACCTGTGGCAAAATCAGAGACTTCCCTGATGCTAAAGGAGCCTATTGGGACTTTCCCACCACCCTCATACCTCAGGCTGCCACCATCAACTGGGCCAGAACTTCCAGGATGAGACCCTGGGCAGCAGGTAGCTGTAGCAACTGGGCATGAGCCTCACAACCTCTCTCATGGGCCCCAGGGTTTCCAGTGTCTGCTGCTGACATCATCTTCCGGCATCAGAATAACAAAAGATTATGCTGGGGAAGAGTGAAACTCAGAAGCCACAGAGACAGGGCCAGCAAGCATGGAGGCAGCCAGCAGAAGGCCAATGGTGATGGCCTGGGAAGGTCATGGAAGGAGCCCAGCCATGCAGTAACCAGGCAGGGGAGGCCTGGCTGAAAGCCTTCCAGGAACTGGCCAGTAAAAGAAAGGGGGAAGGTCAGAAAGGAAGGATACTGGGATAAGTGCTTTTCCAACCCCTTACCCAGACAATGGCTCAGGCTGGAGGAGTAGGGTTGGGGATGATTGATGGGGGTGAGGTCAAGGAAGCATAAATTGTGGCTTCACAACCAGGCTGCGGAAGAGCAGAAAGGAGAATACCTTGGAGGAACACTGCTTGAGGAAAGAGAGGAAAGGACTAGGGTAGTGCAACCATGTGCCCCCTCCCCTTCCTATTCTGAGGCCTGGGGAGACCCCCAGGAAGTAAAACAGCATGATGGCCAAAGGCCTGGGGCAGTGCTGGTAAGGGAAGAGCCTCACACCTATGAACATCTACATGTAGGGTTTTGTGAGGCTTTCCCAAGAACCTTTGTCTTTGTCTTCCAACAACAACCATTATCTGTCTATTCCTCCCACCCCCACCCCCACCCTTAGATTTCAGTCACTGTATTGGTTCTCAGCACAGTGCTTACTGCGTCCTTCTTCCTTCATTAGTTTCTCCGTATCCAAAAGTTTCTTCACATTCAACTTTTCATTCCTTTGTGTCCCTGAGTCTGGCACCTTTTCCTAACAATCAGGAGCAAACTTGTTCCAAAGTTTCTCAAAGGCCAAGCTGATTTTTCACTTCTCTCACAAAAGTTGCCCTGTTACTCAGCACTATACAAGTTACCCTTCTTCCTCAAAAGTTTGAAAGGCTGTGAATTTTCTGTAATATCACACCAGCTCATAGCTGTTATGATCTTGCAGGTGACAGAACTTCTCTTCCAGTTAAAGTTAGATGAGTCTCTGACTAATGGCTGGGCCTAATGTGGGACACGTTAGGCTTGCCAAGTCCCCCCGGGGGGCGGGAAAACCCCCGCCCCAGAGGCCTGTTTCCCGCCATCGGCGGATCAGGCCGGAGGGGGGGAACCCCACCCCCAAAGTACGTGACGTGCACGTCACCCGGAAGTGATGCGACCACGCCGGGCATGCTGGGGGCGGGGCCACAGTCATCCGAGGGAAAACTCTATGGTTTTCCCTCAGATGGTTGTGGCCCTGCCCCCAGCATTCCCGGCATGGTTGCGTCACTTCCAGGTGACATGGATGTGGCGTGCGCGCGCTCTGGGAGCAACCCGGAAGTCCCCTGCTCCAGATGAAGGTAGGACTTGGCAACCCTAGGACACGTTATGCATACTGAGGAGAGAGCGTGGCTTGAGTCTGGATTGGTCATACCAAGTATGTTTGGAGAAAGAAAGAAAATTGTTCACAGCCTCTTTTTGTCTTGCTTTCCAGTGTTTCTATCAGCTCAAGAAGCAAATAACATAATCGCTAGATCAAAGCGTGCCAGTTTCATGCTTCTTGAGGAAATCCTCAAAGGTAATCTGGAAAGAGAATGCCTTGAAGAAATATGTTCATATGAAGAAGCAAGAGAAGTGTTTGAAGACACGGAAAAAACAGTACGTATTCCTATTGCACGTTTTCTACTTTCATATAAAACAAGCCACTGGGCTGGCACCAAAAGCAGTTTATAGCCTAACCAGAAGACTTGCTGACCCAACAATAAATGCTTAAGATGTTTGGTAATGAAGTCTCCTACTCTAGTGCAGAATCATAAAATATGCAATTATCCCTGCATCCAGGGATATTACTCAGGCTTCACAAGCAGATGCAACCAATAAGTGTGCCAAACTAATTTCCAAACCACAGTTGTTTATATATTTTAAAGTGGTATACACCCCACCCTTGAACATAGTTTACATAGTGAGTAGAATACACTTTCAGAGTGGCTCCATACATTTTATGAATAGGCTACTATTTCCACTGAAGACACTCCAATTTTATTTCGACTGGTTAATTGCCTCCAAACTTTCACAGGAAAGGTAGGTGAAGGGAAGCCCAGAGCCACTGAGAGTGAGGGACGGGGAGGACAAAATTCGGGGGAGGGAGCTAGAAGGCCCCTGTATCTATGGAATGCATTTTTTTTTGCATTTCTGACTGCAGCCACTAGGGATGCAGGGAAAGCAGACCACAGTAAAGAGCTCAGCTGTTCTGAAAAGCTTACTACAAGGCTGAGGGTAGCCCTTGCATCTCAAATCCTGCTAAACCCATCAGCCAAGGCAGCACTGGAGCAAGGCAAGACCAGCCAGGACAAGTTACAGTAGATGCCAGGATGAAGCCCCTGAACAGGGTCATTATCTGCAGCTGCCCATGATTTCCTTTTTCCTTTAGTTTCACCCAGCCCCTGCACAGCCAGATCTTGCAAAAGGGCAGCCTTGTTAGTGTATGGTTGCTGTATTTAAAAACCCTTTTATTGTCTTTCCCTCAAATTCTTTAACTTTTATCCATACTTTTCTCCTTCTTTGTCTACCTTTCTTGATCTGCCATTCATCTGTTTCTACTTTTAATTTCTCTCTCCCCACCTCATTTTTCAGTCTCAGCTCTTCATCCCTCCTATTTGGCAATTTAGAACATATTTAATAGTAGTACAGCAGCACACCTTTGTTAATATTATGAACAGCGTTGCATGTATCTGCTAGGGAAAAATGGTTAAACTCTTGGTTGCATGGTAAATATCACCTTTCTAATGAAAGAAAATGTCAAATTCTATTGAATGATACAACAGCAGAGATTACAGTGGCAGTGGCTAATTTTTTAGTCGATGTGATAAGAGTGAAAAATTTGGGAAACTCCGTTTCATGATTTTATAATTATTTCAGTTTTTTAGTTGACTGTGTCATCTTTTGTTTCTGAATTTAATGCTGTATATGCTATTAAAGGTTTATTGATTGATTGATTGAATATTATGAACAGAAGGGGTAGTTAATAATTCCCCATAATTTATCAAAGTAGTAAAAAGATGTGCACCCCTTTACATGCATGAAAGGAAATGTTAATTAGCATCTGTAGTAACAAATGAGGAACAGAAGTTTATATCCCACCTTTCTTCCAAATGGAGAACCAAAACAATTATCATCATTCTCCTTTCCTCCATTTTGCCCTAACAACAATCCTGTGAGGTAGGTTAAGCTGAGAGTGTGATAGGTCAAAAGATCACCCAGCAAGCTTCTATAGCAGAGTGGGGATTTGAGCCTGGGATTCCTAGATCCTAGTCTAACACGTTAACCACTACACAAGCTTAGCTTCTATTGCAAATAGCAAGGAAAGGGTCTGGAGATACCCTGGGCCAGGACATTCCAATTCCTTTCATTTTTGGCCCTGGAACTCCTGTGATCATCCTGAAGCTGGAGGCCAATTCTGAGACTCTTAGTTTTATTTTCTGATGAGTTACACCTGCCACAAATGGACAGACAGATGGACGGGTAGATCCTTTTATTATTAGAGATGTGTGGTGACAGTCAGCAAAGTGACTTTTTTTTTGTTATGATATTTGGTTTGGAGCCGGGTCATATTGGGGGGACAGATGGAATCTTTGTTTGGGGGCCCATGGTGGCTCTTGGCAGGCCTGCACTTCCATCCCACCTCTTACTGCTTCCACTCTGTCATCCTTTCTATTAATTCACCACAAACTTTCCTTTGCTCAGGCTCCTTCCTTTCCCCTATCCTACCAGACCCTGTACATTTTGTGCTACTGCCTCTTCCTCATTGTATTCTTCATTGTCTCTAAACTTCCCCTAATTCACTCAAGTACATTGGGGGGGGGGGGAGAACACGCTGTTACAAGCACAAGACGGGTAGCCATGTTAGTCTGTCTGTAGCAGTAGAAAAGAGCAAGAGTCCAGTAGCATGCCTACTACCCCTCTGTATATCACACCTAATCCAATCAAGCCTGCTATTACCATTTACCTGCTATTGTCATTTGCCAGCTATTGTCATTCGGCATCTGAAGTTCAACACACTGTTAAGAGAATCCAAGCAAAGCATCCAAGCAAAGAGACAATACTTCAGTAAGGGAAAGAATACTAACTGGATTGTAAATGGTGACAGTCTTATCTGTTATAGTTTTAAAGATCTGTGATGGTATTGGATATTGTATGTATGGTTAATGTCTTTTTTTTGGGGGGGGGAGCATTTTGGAAGCATTTTAATGGCAGCATTAAAGGTCGCCTTGAATGCAACCAGTCCTCTTTGCTTGAAAACTCCAGTGGTCTTTTGGGGAAACCGGTTAACTCTTATTCAGAAGGAACAAATAGATTCCAATTTTAGTGTCTCTCATTAAAATATATCTTTTTTTTTATCCAGGTCAAATTTTGGAATGATTATTTTGGTAAGTAGATGTTGCATTTATTGTTTTGAGAATGTTTTGAGAATGTTGAGAACTGGCTATTTATGTTAAAGGAAATTATCTACCTTTAAGGATATTCGTGGCCATTCGTGGACCCTGAGAGCAGCACCAGGGTACTCTGAGCAGCCTGAACAGAATAGAATATGGCTGGGCTGGAGGGGATGGGGCTGTTGGAAGGGTGGGGCCCACTGTGGCAGGCTGCACCAGCAAAAAATGGTGGGAACCAGGCTAGAGGGGAGGTGGCAGTATGGAGGGAGACTCCGAGGCTGCAGAGGCCGGGCTCAGCTAACAAGAAGATGGAGGGAGACTGCAGAGGATGTCCAAACTGCCTATCCTACAGCTGGCAGCAGGCAGGACAGAGGAGATCCAAGGCCAGAGAGGGAACATATTGTCTTGCAGGTGTAGAAGTGTTTGCTCTCCCCCCAGCACGGCTGTATAAACCTAAGGAGAGTTAAGGACAAAGAGCAGGCCACAGCCAGACTGAACCAAACTTTTAAAGCAGACTCCATTTTGAATGAACCAAAGGTCTTGACAGAAGGTACTGGAGAAAGGCTGGGAGGAAGTGGGATTGCCAGCCCGCCAGCCCCCCCCCCCCCGCCACACCCCACACCCCCATAAGCTGGCCAGCGGGAGGACTCACCAGGAGCAGGAGGGAGGCTCAGGCTACCTTGTCAGCAATGTGGTGATATGGGTTCTGGCATGTACCGGAAGGAACATCATCACGTTGGTGACATTGTGGTGACACACTGCTATTTGGACAAAAACTCTATGGTAGAAGCTGTTTTTACCATAGAGTTTTTGCCCAAATGCCATAGTGTCACAGCAACAGTACATGTCGGAAGTGATGTCACCATGTCGCCGACAATTGTAGCCTGGGTCTCTCCCCCCCCCAGCCCTGGCAACTCTAGCCCGAAGGTGGTTGTCAGGGCTGAGCCAGCAGTGGCCTTGGGTATGGAGATGTAAGGGGGAGCACCTGAGAAGCACGTTACATTTTGTGAAGCACGGCTGTAGATGCCAAGGAGAAATACCCAGAGGCCAGTTCGTGCTTAAGGGGCCAGAGCCTGGCCTGAGGGCAAAGGGCAAAGGTGACAATATTCATTCATTTATTTTGAAGCTTTTGAGATATGAAAGGAAGAAAAATAACACTAGCCAAAAAAATGAGTTTTAAACAAAAAGTCCCAATGCAGCTCCTCCACCCCACCCACTAGCAGGCAGAGTTACCTACCTCAAGGTGGGATCTGAAGTTTTCCTGTATGTACTTGTGGGCTCCAAACTGGCCCTTTTTAATGTTCTCCCCTCTGCTATTCTTGAGGGGAGCAGAGGTCATTTCGGGGGGGGGGTGAGATGCAGGGGGCGGGGCACATGACGAAGCCCTGCCCCCTGCTTCCGGCCACCCCGCTTCCAGCCCTCATTCAGCCAGGAGGAGGCAGGAGAAGAGGGAGGGTAAGTTGCTTCCTCCCCGCCTCTCCCCACCCCTACCTGCCTGGGGCCAGGGAGGGCCTTGGCGGGGCTTCCTCGCACTCCCACTGGCCTTGCAGGTCCACCGCCAGGCCCCTGATGTCAGGGGGTGTGGCATATGCTAATGAGTTATGCTAATGAGTTCCCCTAGCTCTTTTTCTACGAAATGACCCCTGGAGGGGAGATATAAGAAAATTCCTTATTCAGTCAGGTTTTGTGGATGTAATAGAAGAGAAATAGAAACGGTTGAGCACGTACTCTTACACTGTAAATTGTTAAATGACATTCAAGTGGAATTTATAGAAGCCCCCCTTAGGTTGGTAGTAGGCCAACCGGATAGAAACAAGGTACATTATCTCCTTGCTTCAGGAGACCCGGAGATCATTGAACTGACCGCTAAGTTTCTTCATGGTTTTATAAAACGGAAGAATGACTCTGAGCATATTAATGATTCTTAATTTATAATTTAAAAAACTTAAGTTTAAAAATTTAGATTTCAATTTATTGTACGACTCAGCTATCTTCTGTATGGTCAAATCTATCTTGTGACAACTTGAGGTATGTTATAGGCCTGACATATCCTTGGAATGGTTTACCACGATTATCTATTTTATAATCTCTACTGGATTGTATTAATAGTAGGAAATGTGTATTTTAATATTGTATGCCAATAAAAGGTATTTGACTTGACTTGTGAGCTCCAAACAACAGGGATCAGTTTTTTTGAAGGAAACAGCAGCTTTTGGAGGATGAACTCCAGGGCAGCATGTCCCCATTGAGGATTTTTTCACACAAAAAATCCTTCAAGATGAGAGTGGTTTAAATCCTTTTGAGAAGGCAGTGATTTTTCCTTGCGACTCTGCTGATGGAGGGCTAGCTTGGAAACTCCATTTCAATCTTCTTTTATCAAAGAAAGAATTGCTTAGGAAGTTTCTCTTTTACAAAGGAGAATTACTTCATCCATGACTTATTCAAAAGCCTGCACCCAGTTTGGCTTACAATTGCCCCGGTCATATGGGCCAGAAAATGTGGGGGGGAAGCGTGGCTGTTTGCCCTGGGGCAAAATAATGCACGGTTGCGCGAGCAGACATCCCGTGGAGGTCCCATGGTTAGGGGAGAGGTGCCGATCACAGGACAATCCTGCAGCGCTGCAAAGAAGTGGGGCCACAGGGCAAACGGGGTTGTGGGGTTTTTTTAAAAAATGAAAGTGTGTGCATGCTCCGTTGGGTGCTTGTGCGCATCTGTGGAGACTTGGGGAAAAAAACCATTTTTGCGAGGGGACATGGGCGGGCGCTGGAACTACCACCGGAAATGCGATCAGACGCCCGCCCATGCCCCGCGGTTTCCAGAAACTAGTACCTCAGAGGTACTAGTTTTTTTACAGTGCATCCTCAGAGTGAAGCCTTGGGTGAGCCACGGGAGCGCTACGCTTCCCAGATGTGGCGGTGAGATCGTGCCCGGAAAATCCACCTATCTTTCATCTCTCTAGTGTGCCTAATGCTCCGTGTGACCGCAGCCAATGTTTCTATTCTATCTCTTGATTCATTAGAAAACTGATTAATCAAAACTCCCAGTGCTACTCTTTAGGCTACTCTTGAGGAAAATGTGCTATTGGGATCATTACAGTTTGTTTTCAGTTAAAAAGCCCAATTCAGATGCTAGTAGTAAATTGATATGCCAGAGGCTGCATGTAAAGGAACCAATAATAAACTCTTGTTAAGGAAATTCTGTGTATATCTACTAGTACTTTTCCCCCTTCAGGTGGTCAACAGTGCTCTTCAAATCCCTGCTTGCATAACGGTGTGTGCAAGGACAACATTCGGAGTTACTCATGTGCTTGTGGCGACGGCTATGAAGGCAGCAACTGTGCCTTTGGTAAAAGTCAACATTTTCTTTATGAATAAGCATTTATCAAAGGATTTTTAAAGAAAAATCTCGCTTTGGAGCATAAGCGCTACCAGGGCTTTTTTTGTAGAAAAAGCCCAGCAGGAACTCATTAGCATATTAGACCACACCCATGCCTTCCCTTGGCTTGCCCAGGCGCCTCGCGGCTGCGGGGAGCCCAGGCAAGCTGGCCCTTGGAGTTGCCGAGGGGGGGGGTCACTCTCCAGGCCTTCCCTCTGTAGTCACGCATGCAGAGGTTTTGGCTGTCGTGGGTGTGGCCAACTCTGAAACCAGACGGAACTCCGTTCCTGTGCGTTCCTGCCCAAAAATAGCCCTGAGCGCTACTATGTTGCAGTAGATATAGTCCACTTCTCTTAGTTTTCCATCTTCCAGCAATAGGCAGACAGATGACACAGGAAGAATCATAAGCAGTATTGCCTTGGTTCCCCCCAAGATACCTTGCCTCCATCTTTCTTTGTTTTAGCCCTCTAAAGAAATTTCCACCAATTCTTCTCTCCCACCGCAGAACTACAACTCCCCCTCTTGCTATTCCTGGGGTCCTCTGTCCTGGAGGTGCATCATTTCAGGGAGTACTTGGGCTTGCCACTGAAGGGGTGGGTTGGGTAGTGAAAAAAGTCCCACTCTGCTGACAGAAATTCCTTTTGTCAGTAGAGAGTCAACCTATAAGCTGTTTAACCATCACGGAGACTCTAATTTCCCTCAGGTACCAGAACATACTTAACTAGGGTTGTCAATCCCCAGGCCTGAAAGTATAACTGACCTCCAGAGATCCGCTCCCCTGGATAAAACAGCTGCTTTTGAGGCTAGACTCTGTGGCATTATACTCTGCTGAAGTCGCTCCCTTCCCCAAACCCTGCCCTCCCCAGTCTTCATCCCGAAAATCTCCAGGAATTTCCCAACCCACAGCTGGCAACTATGCAGGGCTCTTTTTGTAGAAAAAGTCCAGCAGGAACTCATTAGCATAATAGGCCACACCCAACATCAGAAACTCATTAGCATATTAGGCCACACACCCCGTGTTACCAGAAGTGTGGTCATTCAGCCACACCCACCTTTTGCTTCTTATTCTGTTTACTTTGTTTTCAAAACTCTGGGCTTTTTTTGTAGCAGGAACTTCTTTGCATGTTAGGCCACACACCCCTAATGTAGCCAATCCTAATGAGTGTCTGCTGTTGGGTGTGGCCTATTATGCTAATGAGTTCCTGCTGGGAGTGGTCAACTCGGGAGCCAGCCGGAACTCCGTTCCTGTGCGTTCCTGCCCAAAAATAGCCCTGCCCCTATGTCTATGAACATCTTCTTTTTGAGAAGATGTATTAAAAATCCTTAACACATAAGTCTGTTTCTAACCGTCTCTCCTCTCCTCCTTCCAGTGTAACTTCTCTAGTTTATCGTTTCCTGATCGTTCCAGTCCCATAGAACTTGAATCTTACTGGTTTAGCCACTTATGAATAAATTCGGGGATCCTCTGGAATTACAGCTCATCTCCAGACTACAGAGATCAGTTGCCCTGGAGAAAATGGATGCTTTGGAGGGTGGACTCTATGGCACTGTACCCCACTGAGGTCCCTGTCCTCCCCAGGCTCCATTCCCCAAATCTCCAGGAGTTTCCCAGCCTGGATCTGGCCACCATACCCCCCCCCCCCATCCCCTGCTAGTTGCCAGCGACCTGGCAACCTTGACACATGTGTTGCTATTTCTGGTCACAGTCCAAAGAGTGGGCACAGAAGTTGCTCTTGGGGCTTTCTCACTGTTGGCTGCCCACAGAATTTGACCTCTGCTGTCAAAACTGGAGTCTCGTTGGATGAATGGTTCTATGGTTCTCTATCTCATTCTCAGTCTTTGCTGCAAAAAATGACCAGAAACCCATGGTAGCAGCACACAACAGATGCATGGGAATGGGCATGTGGGTAAACCCTAGATATGCTGGGCAACAGAAAGCAAAAGAATAAACATGGGGGGAGAAACACCATTGCCCATATCACTTTGGAGCAATACAACTGCAATACAACTGCCATTGATTTCATTTTGAAGCTTTCCGTCTCATTTTAAAAATGTGTCACATTCTGTTTAGCCAAAAATGAGTGTCGCCATGAAATGAACGAGGGTTGCCGTCACTTTTGCTATCCAGAAGTGAAGTCCTATCGCTGCTCGTGTGCACAAGGCTACAGACTTGTGGAAGGCAAATACTGTGTTCCACTAGGCAAGTATGGAAAACTGGGAAGATAGAAATGTTCTGTTGAAAAGCAAAACACCAGTTAAAGGGTTTGGCTGTAACACAGTGTATCGCGTAATGGTTAAAGTGAAAACGAAGGGTTACCCAAGAAGAAAAAAGTCCAAAGCTTGTTTTAGCAGCGAATATTCTGTCTGGCCTTCAGCCTCATCCTTCCCCATCCATAAAATGGGGATTATACCAGTGTTACAGGATGGTCATAAAGATCACAGGCATAGTTTGTATGTGAGCACTTAGAAAAAAGTGCTATATAGACAGTAAATATTGCCACTGGCAAAATGTCTACAATTATGAAAGTGGTGGTGGGGGAAAGATCAATGGCTTCCATTTTGAATCAATTCCTTGGTTATGCTTCTGTACATGCAATGCACACAGGAAACATTACAGCCCCAAGGAGATCCTCAGTGGTAGAAGATGAATCACCAACCATTAGGACCAAGAGGCAGGTTTTGTTCCCATTATAACATTGTCTCAAAGTGTAGCACTTTTGTCTCTCCTAGGAGTAAATGTTACTCATTCACTTAGAAGAAAGACATACATGCTCAGAGACTTCGCTTAAGCTGAGGTTGGTTAAACCTATTCCTAGCATCTGTAGCCCAAATTGCAGTCCATTAGCTGTGTCCCACATAACTCACTGGGAACCACGAAGAGCCAAGTTGCTGTGGACATGGCTCCACCCCTTCATCTGCATATCTCCATTCTGGGTTTCTTGGTGCAATTCTAGATGAGCATGAGGTAACCCAGGCAAGTGGCTCTTATAGTCTATTGATTAGTGAAAAGGTCTTCCATTATACAGAGCCACACACAAAGGAACTATTGGAAGCCATTTCCCCTTCCAGCCCCCATTGCACTGTGCCAAGAAGCAGGGAAAATTCACTTAAGAAGCAGAACCAGTGAAAGTCGGTGTAGAGGCCTCAGTGCTATTGGCGTTTTCCCAGCAGAGCAGCATTACCTCAAGTCTTGTAGTTATGAGGCAGCAGAGAAGTAACTTGCATCTTTCTTTGTCATGAGAAGCTTTGAACAAACAGAAAAAAACCCAGCAACCCAGCGGTGCTCTTCAAACACGCACTGAAAGTTCTGAACATAGTTCTGAAATGATGAACATACCATTTTAAAATCCCCTTATTGTGCATTTCTAAGACCTACGTCTTTTGCAATGCAGTCTTATGAAAGAATGGATGTAGACCCTTGCCATTCATAGGCGTTCCATTCTTTTTAAATGTTTTTAAATTATATTTGCCATCGAGTCAAGCTGACTTCTGGCAACCCCTAGTGAAGCTTGAAGGCAAGAGACGTTTCAGAGGTGGCTTGCAATCGCTTGCCCCCGCATCATGACCCTGGTATTCCTTGGAGGTCTCCCATCCAAATACTAGCCAGGGCCGGCCCTGCTTAGCTTCCGAGATCCGATGAGATTAGGCTAGCCTGGGCTATCCAAGTCAGGGCCATGCCTGGGATCATACCAAATGGCAAACTCTACAAATATAGGAAGTGGGAGTCAGCTGCCCCCAAGGGCAAACTGGCAGGCCAAAATATGGTCCTGGAAAGAGCCCCATCCTCTCATGGAAGGAGGCCAGGCTGGGGCATGTCGCATGTGGTGCCTGGCCTGCCTGCAGCATTGGCAAGATGGGTGAAATGAGCACTGAGGACTTACCCAGAGTGTGCCCATTGTCACTGCATAGACACAGTTCTGAGAAGCTAATGGTCATGCAGAGGCAGGATGTGGGGCCAGCGCACTCATTCCGGCTTTCCTACTCTCAACTTACAGAGGGGTCAGATGCTCAGGGCTAGTTGCATCATGGGGTTGGGCCATGGTCCGTGCATTCGTGAAATCATGAGCTGCAAATAGGAAGAGTCTCCTGTACTTAACTGCAAAGATGCTGCAAGACTGTTGAACTCTGTGAGATAATTGCAATAAAATCAAAAGCCACCATCACTATATAAGCTATGGAATTTTTACCCCAAGAAGTTCAGGGTGGTTTTCCCTCCCTCCCCTTTAATTGTCAGAACAGCCCTCTTGGGGTAGCTTAAGCTGAGAAAGTGTGATTTACTAAGCTCCATGGCCCTCTCTGAACACTACCACTCATTCATCAGACAAGGATCTGCCTTAATTCTGACATTTTCAAAGGCACATTCATCATAATGAAAACTAATCAAACAGTTATTTCTGGGAACCGCCATTAGAAGCTGAAATATGTACATATGTTTTTCATTGCCAGATAAGTGTGCATGTGGCAGATTTAAAGAAAACGTGCAAGTGAAGCTGACTGCAGCTGAGAACATCAGCAGAGGATTCCCTTGGCAGGTATTTAGCAAGAGACAGGCTGAAAAAGAATTGGTGTAATTCTAGTCCCACCGATACAAATAGGACCTACAACAGAGACATAGTAAGAACTGGCTGTAACAGTTCAGAGTGATGGTCACTGCTCACTGGAATGGCAAACAAGCTATATGTTTGCTTTCTAAAACTCCAGTGCATCAGAGAGCTAACTTATTTATTGACATTGATACCCTGCTTTTCTCTGCAATGAGGACCCAAACTGGCTCACACAATTCTGTCTTCTGTTGCATCTTCACAGCAGCCCGGTCGGGTAAGTTAGCCTGTGCACATGATTGGTACCAGGTCACCCAGCAAGCTTTCGTGGCAGAGTGGGTCCCAATCTGCCAGTCTAACCAATGCACCATTGTAGAAGTTCTGGTTCTCCTTCCCCGTTGAAGAGGTGCTTAAGGGTTAACAACTTGGGTAGCTAAAATCACTGAAGTTGTTATGCGTACCTGTAGCCTATTTGTTTTAGGGAACAGAGAGATTCCTGTACTCTCCGTGAACGTCTTTATCAGTTCAGGGCAGCGGTGCGGTTTAGGGATGTGTTCCGATTAGAGCTCCAATAAAGAGGGTTATGAGAACCTTTGCAGGAAAACCATGGCGTCACCCTTCAAGAAAATTTATCTACACACGCCATGTTCTGGGCTAATAGGAGTCACCTGACTAGAAGGCCACAAGAGTATAATTGTAGTGGGTCAGCTTGTGCGCTTTGCATAGATTCCACAATTGTTCGTCTGCTATTAGGAAGCCACCTCTCCAGTTTGGTGTAGTGGTTAAGTGCGCGGACTCTAATCTGGGAGAACCGGGTTTGATTCCACACTCCTCCACTTGCAGCTGCTGGATGACCTTGGGCAAGCCATAGTTCTGTCAGAGCTGTTCTTGGAAGAGCTCTCTCAGCCCCACCTACCTCACAGGCAGTGTTCCCTCTAAGCTGAGTTAGTGTATGCTAGCTCACAGTTTTCTAGCCTCCGACTCACACATTTTTGTCTTAGCTCAGGAAGGATGGCTCCAAAGCAAACTAATGTGTGCCGTGGCAAATCACTTGCTCACAAGTTTAATGCCAGTAGCTCACAAAGTAGAATTTTTGCTCACAAGACTCCACAGCTTAGAGGGATCATTGCTCACAGGGTGTCTGTTGTGGGGAGGGGAAGGAGTTTGTAAACCACTCTGAGACTCTGAGTGAAGGGTGGGATATAAATCGAATCTCCTCCTCCTCCTCCTTCCTCCTCCTCTTACTCCCCCATTTCCCTTGCAAAGTTGGTCACTCCTAGCTGTCTTCTTTCCTCACAACAACACATTTTTAATCAAATCTGAAGGATACCCAAAATGCTTTTTCTTGTAGTTTATACCCAAAGTAATGGGGTCATTCTTCTGTAAAAGCACATTCAATGAGCTTATCCTCTGAGCAGGAACAGGGAGTGTGATACCTCATTATCAAATTAGTACAAGATATATTGTTGTCCATTTTGCTTTTAAGGTCCTGTTCTTAAGCTCTGAGGGAGAAGGATTGTGCGGAGGAGTTCTACTGAAAACGAACTTCGTTCTGACTACAGCTGACTGCGCAGTGCTATCTCCCATTAGTGCTGTGATTGGTAGGTAGCCGAGTTACCTCAGGTTCAGCATTTTTAAAAGTTCAGACATGAAATTTTTGTGTGAGAGAAAAAAACCCAGGATGGACAGATGCTGGAAACCTAGCAAAAAGGTGTATGTTCCCCTTCTGGTGATTTAGCAGGTAATATTACTAGACCCACCTAGTCTGCCTCGTAGACTACTTTGAGGTGCTTCTGTGGGCTGACCTGTAAGAGTGAATTCTAAACAACTACTGGGTTGCTCCAATTCCCCCTGACTCAAATGGAAGCCATGCCCTAGATGGCATTGATGCATCCTTTGATCTAATTAGCCTATTCTTATTACTGTATAGACATCAAGGACTAAAGATGGAGCTACAGTGGAACAATTCCAAATGCACTTCAATCATTTCATTTCAGGCACTTGGTGCAGATAACACATTTTCTTCTGCGAAGCTCTGCCTGGCACTTTCCAGTGTGCAGGTGATGCTCAAAACATCACATTTACACCATTAGACACTTACACTATAATATTGTGTTCCTAGAAGGATTCAGGTTAAACAGCAGATGTCCTGCCTTCCCTAGTCCTTCTATAGCTGAAAGAACTGTACAGAGGCTTCTAGCTTTGTTAGCCCTACAGGCCAAGCCACATCCACAGGACTTTTTGTGTAGATAACAGAGCTAGGTTCTGCTCAGTGGTGAAGTTCCAGCTTTCCTGTGTGCATACCACAGCTCAGGTAATGTTTATTTAGCTGTCAAGATTATACAGACATGGATTACTAACCCATATGTGTAACCTATCACTAAATTCAGCTGCTGTACCAGAAGACTGGAAAGTAGCAAATGTGTCAACAGTTATTGAAAAGGGATGCAAAGGGGAACCAGGAAATAACAGGCCAGTCAGCCTAACGTCTATCCCCAGCAAATCAGTAGAAACTTTAATCAAATATAGAATTGTTAGGCACATAGAGGGACAAAGCTTACTGAGGAAAAATCAGCATGGCTTCTGCAAAAGGAAGTCCTGCCTCACCAAACGTTTGGAGTTCTTTGAGAAAGTGAACAAGCATGTAGACAATGGTGACCCAGTAGACATATATCTGGACTTTTAAAAGGCTTTTGACAAGGTACCACACCAAAGACTCCTGAGTAAACTCAGTCATGGGATAAGAGGATGGGTTCTCTTATGGATTAAAAATTGGTTAGATGATAGGAAACTAAGAGTAGGAATCAATGGACAGTTCTCACAATGGAGGGAAGTAAGCAGTGGGGTCCCACAAAGGTCAGTATTGGGGCTGGTACTATTTAATTTATTCATCAGTGATCTGGAACTAGGGGTGAGCAGTGTAGTGGCCAAGTATGCAGATGACACCAAATTATTCAGGATGGTGCAAGCCAAGGCTGACAGTGAAGAGCTCCAAGAGGATCTCTACGGACTGGGTAAGCGAGCAACAATGTGGCAAATGAAGGTCAGTGTTGGTAAGTGTAAAGTGATGCACACTGGGACAAAAAATCCCAACTTCCAAGTATAGGCTAATGGGGTCTGAACCTGCTGAGACTGAGATGGGAAAAGATCTTGGGGTTGTAGTGGGATACCTCAAGTGTCAACCCAGTGTGCTGCAGCGGTGAAAAAGGCAAACTCTATGTTTGGGATTATTAGGAAAGGGATTGAGAATAAAATGGCCGATATTGTAAGGCCCCTGTACAGATCTATGGTGCGGCCTCATTTGGAACACTGTGCACAGTTCTGGTCACTGTATGTCAAAAAGGACATTGCAGAGCTGGCTAAAGTACAGAGGAGGGCGACCAAGATGATTAGAGGGTTGGATCACCTTCCCTATGAGGAAAGGCTGAAGACTCTGGGACTTTCCAGTTTAGAAAAGAAACAACTAAGAGGAGACATGATAAGAGGTTTAAAAAATTATGCATGGGTGGAGAGAGGTGACAAGATAATTTTTTTCTCTGTTTCCCAAAATACTAGAACTTGAGGGATCCAATGATACTGATGAGCAGTAGATTCAGGACAGACAAAAGGAAATACTACTTTACACAGAGTGATTAAAATGTGGAATTCACTGCCGGAGGATGTAGTGATGGCCACAGGAATAAACAGCTTTAAAGGGGGATTAGATAGTTTCATGGAGGATAAGTCTAACAATGGCTACTAGCCATGGTGACTGAGGGGAACCTCCACATTCAGAGGCTCTAATCTTCTGAATCCCAGAGTCAGGAGGCAACACTAGGGGAAGGTCTCAGCCTCTATGCCCTGTTGCTGGCCCTCCAGGGGAACTGGTTGGCCACTCTGTTAGACAGGAAGCTGGACTAGACGGACCATTGGTCTGATCCAGCAGGGCTCTTATGTTCTTGTTATTGGTGGGAAGTGCTGTCAAGTTGCAGCTAAATTATGGTGACCCCATAGGGTTTTCAAAGCAAGAAATTTTCAGAGGTAGTTTGCCATTGTCTGCCTTTGTGTAGCACCCCTGGACTTCCTTGGTAGTCTCTCATCCAATTGCTAAGCAGGGCCAACTCTACTTAGTTTCTGAGATCTGATGAGTTCAGGCTAGCCTGGGCCATTCAGGTCAGGGTAGATTACTTGTTACTTCCTACATAAAAACATAACTTCTGTGTGTATAGGAAATGCATCATGTGTGAAATAATCCTTGATAGCTTGGCTTGTAGGGCCATTTCACAAATTACAAAGCCTAGTGTAGGGACTCATTAGTGACAAGTCTACTACTCTGCTGAGCAATGTATTTATTTAAACTATATCTCTCCTTTCCTTTTGACTCAAGCTTGAAACCTTCTGCCAAGCTAAGGAGTCTTCCTCGGTGTAGTGGTGAAACAAGTCTAGCTCGCCACCTAGTAGTGCATAACACTAAAAGAGCTACAACTTCTGGCTGCCAGACAATGTTAGGATCTCCTGGTTATACTACACATAAAGCCATATGATAATTAATTATTAATGGTTCTTCCATTGGAGAAAGGCTACCTGGAGGAAGGTTGGCTCCACCTCTTTGTGTAATAACGCCTGTTCCCCACATTCCACCAATCCATAAGCCCTTTCCTTTAGTATTCCTTCCTTCTGTCCTACCAAAAACAGATCCTGAAGGGTAGGAGACAGTGGCAAGTACTGAAACAATGACTTCATCTTCCCAACAACAAAAAAAGGTCTCCAGATGGGTGTGGGAATAAGCAATATGCTTTAATTTTATTTACAGTAACTAGCAGGTGTTTGAGGCTCAATGAAAAATTTCACCCTCTCCTGTCTGCTCTATAATGCAGATGGGACTGACAATTGTTTGTACATGATCACCATGCTCAGTAAACACATACCATGATCTCCACAGGAAACGACAGACGGCAAGAAGCCAGACAATTAACGTATGTGAAACAGGTAAACATCCACCCCCGCTATGAGAACAACACTGGCAAGAACAACCTGGCATTGCTACAACTTGAAACTCATAGTACCTGCAACAGCTCCCAGTTACCTATATGTCTTCCAGAGAAAGACTTTGCAGAGCACGTATTGATTTCTGAACAGGTGGCCACTCTCAGTGGGTGGAAAATGGAGGGAGACTATGTGACTGATTCACTAGCTGAACTTCCAGTTCTGTTTCTCCATGAAAATGAATGTACAGGGACACACAACAGAAGTCTGATAACCAGGGAATTCTGTGGATACAGTCCTGTGACGACAAGAGGACAACTGGCTGGAGGGAGTTTCAGTGCTGTTAACTACAAAGGCACTTGGTTTCTGACGGGCATTTTAGAGTCACAGGCAACAGAAGCAAGTAAATGGGAAACATTTGTATTCACCAAGATTTCAAGATATATGATGTGGTTCAAACAGATAATGGAGTAATCAAATGCAGCAGGAAAGGAGTACATAGATGGGCAAGATTCAGTATTTATACAGCTTGCTGCTGAAAATGTGTATGCTTATCAATTAAAATATGGGATGTTTGGTCTTTGTCTCTGTTCTCGGTTAACAGAACTCATCATTGGCTTTTCTGCATGAAGTGGGCTTTTATATACACAGACCCTTTTCACAAATGCTGTTCTAAACCAGATGTTATTCGTTGTTGGCCCAATTTTGAGTAAAGTGATACAGGGATGGGGGTTTCATACAGTGAATTTCCTTCTGTTAATGAATCATCTCTGAAGTGCTGTGGTTATTTCAAACAGTGCTGCTCCCCCGCCCAGTGCCTTTTCGCCATGTGAACTTTCTTGGACATTTTTTGCAACATTCTAAGTTGAGTGCTATAGCGCTAAACCAATATACAGTGGTGCCGCTGTAACACTGAAGTGCCATATCAATTTTAGTGGCAAAAAGGCAGGAAAAAAGTGGCATTGTAGGAAGCACTATGGACACTTTAAACAGCACACCACAGCAATTCAGAAGCACAACAAAGGGGTAGAAAACAGAAGAAAGCAGTTTTCCTCAAAAGCGGCTCAACCACACTTTGCTAACCTGATGCAAGCGGGTTTGTATGAACAGGTAAATAAATTCAACTGGCAGCCGGTTACTAAAGCGGGTCTGTTTGAAATTGCAGAAAAAATCCATTAGCAACCAGTTACTAAACCAGAATACAAAGGCAGTTTGAAAAGGGCCACAGAGCGCTAGTCTCATTTTAGCAAACAATTGAAATGCCCCTCTCTTCCAGTGACATGGCTTCATAATGCAGCAGTGGCATACCAAGAGTAGGGTGGCGGGAGCAGTCCACCCCAGATGCAGGCAATAAGGGAGTACATTGTCTGTAGAGAATTTAAAAACAGTAATATTCACTTCAGTGTCCCACCCCCAACCCCAGCTTGAAAGAATGTGGTTTATTAGGCTAATTGCTACTGGGCATGGAATGGTCGGAGGCTGGAGTTGCCACTGTTGAGTTGCCCCGGGTAAGCCAGGAGACAGCATGTCCATCTTGGGGATCTTCAGCAGTAACTCAGTGGCTGGGAGCTGTGAGGAGCCACAGGGCACCGCTGAGCTGGCAGAAGTGATGGATGGAGACCAAGTGGGTGGGGTTTCCACCAGAAGGCGACAATCCGGGAGTGAAGCAGGAGAACAGAAAAGGAGAGAGGACCACCGGGTGTGGGGTTTTAAAAACTAATCTGCTCTGGGTGTCATATATGCTAGGTACGCCACTGGTATACAGTAGTACATGGCTAAATTCCTGTAATGGCTGAGTGCCCCTCAATTTGTGACTGCGTTTACATGGGTATAAGAAGCAAGGAGGCTGTGGCCATCTTACGGGACTTCAAGATGGGCCTCCTCTACTTGCCTCCTTTGCGATGTCTAAAAGTGGGCATCAATACAAGTGTATTAGTTAGACCAGGGGTGGCCAAACTTGCTTAACGTAAGAGCCACAAAGAATAAAGGTCAGGTGTCTGAGAACCGCAAGGCATGAACAGATATTACATGTTTTTACTGGGAAATATGCCAATTTGCTTTTTATTAACATTAAATGGGACTACCAAAAATTATAACAAAAGCGGTAAAAGCAGATATTGATAGTGATAATTTATTTGTCCAATGATATTGGTTTGCTAATGATATTTAGCTTCCCCAGACGCCCTGCTGGGAGCCGCACAATATGTGTGAAAGAGCACATAGTTTGTGACACAGTTTGGCCACAGTTAGTTCGAGCCACAGTTTGGCCACCCTTGAGTTAGACTAATCACAGGCACGTGGCACTGGGTGCTAAACCATATACTTTCCAATGGAAGAGGGGAACCCAAGAGCAATTAATGGAAATGAAATACCATGTTTATTCTTGTGACCCTAGTTTGTGTCTCAGGGGAAGACCAGAGAAGTTCAACTGCTCAATGGATCCAATGGTAACAATCTGTTCAAATTCAAGACTGCTGGTATTTTGTAAAATGAAAGTATTGCAACCAGTGATTTCAACGGATGCTGAACAGACACCCCAGATTCTTTCTTAGGTTCTACACGGAAAAGTGAACTTACGTAAAACTCGCAAACACAAGGAATTTTATTTTCAGTTTCCTGAAAATTTTCTATTTTCTGTCCCATGCATAAAAGTTTTGAGTATCTAAATACTCCCAAGATGATGTATTTGTGTGTGGCAGTATAAATATACAACAATTGCAAATAACACCAAATAACTAATCTCTGTGATATTTAACAAAAGAGAATCAGAAGGTATAACTTTAAATTCATTTACGAAGTTCACACTGTTCTGTAAGGAGCTGCTGTGCATTTGTACGGCACATTCCGACAGATTGAGGCTAACGTCCCAGCCTGCTCCAACCTTCAAAAAGAGCCACTGCAAGCAAAGGTAAACCAAGTCTGCAAAGTTGTTCTCCATCTGGATCACAGTAGACTCAACAGACAGTGGAGAGCGGAGGAAATGGGTTTTGCTTGCTGACAACAAGCTTCTGATGCTGGTGCGATATATAACCTTTAATGTGCCCCTGACACAGAGAGAAAATAAATGCACATTAGTATTATACATCTAGAGTCACTTACAGCAGTCATCTAGATTCAGATGTATAAAATCATGTGTGGTGCTTGCCAGTGTGCATAGAAATGCCTGATCTCTCTAGTGTGGGGTTGGTTGTTTGAGGATTGAGCAGACAAAACCCAACATAGGGTTAAGGTGGAGTGTGCAGTTTTCTACCATGCTGTGGATACCTCCTGCACTGGTTGACACTTAAAATGGAATTGTGCATGTGTCTGTGTTGATTCTTGCCCAGCTTGGAAGATTAAACAACCTTGCACTATCTGGGTCCAAAGAGCAGACAGAAGAAGAAGGAGAAGAAGAGATTGGATTTATACCCCGCCCTTCACTACCCAAAGGAGTCTCAGGGTGGCTTACAAACTCCTTTCCCTTCGCCTCCCCACAACAGACACCCAGTGAGGTAGGTGGGGCTGCGAGAGCTCTGACAGAAACTGCTCTTTTTCAAGGACAGCTCTTATCAGAACTATGACAGCTTTACTCAATTGCCCTTCTCTGAGTAGGGTGTCAGGAAGAGTTAAGAATATAACAACATTGTAACTCTTTTCTGTCTTTAGTACTATTGTTCCCACTTTATAGGCCAGAAAAGAGAGGCTAAGAGAAAGTGTCTTTGTGGGCTGTTACAGGAGCAAATAGTTGAATCCACAGCAGCCAACCAAGTCCTCAGAGGATTGCAGCATACTGTTTCACAGTCCATTTTCACTAAATATTACATTCGTTGTCTTGAAACAGTTGCTATGGGTTACAGAATACAGAAACAGAGTATTAATATCCAGTAATGGAAATCTTATATTGAGATGTCAACTACACTCACCCAAAAGATATATTGTTACAGACTGCAGTTAGCTATCTCATAGTAACAGAACTTCAATGCATACCATGTATATTAGGTTAGCTAGAATGCACTGGACTTCATCAATATCAACATCATTGACTTTCATGTATTTCAGAGCAACCAGAAAGGCATCTAGAGAAAGCTGGTGAGTTTTGAGTAACAAATACCTAAAAGAAGAAAAAGGATACACAGCTCAGTTCCTATAAGACACAGTAGGTCAAATCCATCTTAAATTAAATATGCCTATCTTCTCTAAAACAGTTTTACTTCCCAAGGAAGCATCTCTGGCCAAAAGCCAGGCTGATCCAGCTTTGTCTCCTCAGCTCAGAATCAGAGCTAGAGAAGACCTGTTATAATAATCATGGAAAAGTTCTGAAATCTCTTGTTCAATCTGGCTTGGATCCACTGGAGATTTCCACTGATGGAAGCAATTTCCACTGATTGAGTGGGACTTCCTCGTCTCCTCCTTTTGCTACATCCCCAAATACTGCTCCTAGGGGACAGGAAACACCTAGGAATAGCATGAGGGGGAGTCAGAGCTTGCAGAAGGAAAGAGAACCGGTAAAGATCACTGTCTCCCCACTATGCACGGAAATCCTTCGGTGGATGCGAGCCGCTGTCCCCCTGCTTATTTTTAAACTGGAACACAAAAACGAGGTTCATACTGGCAGCATAAGTTTAGCTAGTGAGGCACTTGATATTAAGAAAAAAATTAAGGAGCAGAACCCTACTGAGGCTTGGAGAGCCAAAGGAAGTTAACGTATGTCTAGACAATTCACTCTGCTGCTTAACCTCTCCTAAATCAAGGTCTTGAGTATGGTATCAGAGATGGTTCCAGAATTTGGCATGACTATCAGCAGACAGACCTACCGGCCAGGATCCTGCATCAGGTATGTGGCGCCTTTGATGCGCTTTCCTTTGCCAGCAAGATCGGAAGGGGAGCTCAGAAAGCAAGCCAGCATCTTCTCAGGTAATGCAGGGGGAAGGTGAGGAGGGAAGAGAACCTTTCTTCCCGGGTCATTAGACTGAACTTGGCATGCCATACTAGTATCAGGTTGGGAAAAGAACAAATCAAAGCTCTTCACTTTGAATAGTCGCTTCCCAGGCACCTCATGCATGTGCGTTTGAAGAGAGACACATGGCTAGGAAAATAATCAGCAGGGACTTCCAGCTGGGGGACGACATGGCCTAAACCTTAAAACTCAGATTCCTTTCTAAGAAAAGGTGACTCATTTAGCGAACCATTAGAAATCTGCATCCCCCCCAAAACCCCCCCCCCGAGTTTGCAACATTCCTTACAGGAAGAGAATGAGAGGCAACTCATCAGTTCAGCGAGGATTGCTTTTTCCTTCTATTGAGGTCGCACCAATTATTTACACCGTCCCCTTTCAAACGCAGCAAATACTTACACTTTCTTGAAGAGATTCCTGTAGGTGATGATCTTCAACTTCTCAAGGATGAGGAAGATGCCGCAGCGGATGAAGAATGTCTCATGCTTTGCCAGAGCATCGTTCAGTAAAAGAAGGTTGCCTTCGCTACAGGAATTAAAAATTGAGAAGCGCTGTGACATGGTGTTTCCAAGGAAATCACAGTGCATCCTTCCACAGAGGGGAAAAGAAGAACTGTGCTGAGTTCTTGGCAGCGTGCTCATTTTCTATGTTCATGGAAGAATGTTCTGCATTGGGAAAACGTTCATATGTGCAGTCTCTCCCACTGCAGCAGATAATAATGCAATTCAGCAAGAGAAGTGATCCTGTGGAGTTTATATCTACACTTTAACATAGTGGTGGACAGCATCGTCAAGTTGCGGCTGACTTCTAATGACCTCATAGTTTTTTCAAGGCAAGAAGAAGAAGAGGAGGAGGAGGAGATTGGATTTATATCCCGCCCTTCACTACCCAAAGGTGTCTCAGAGTGGCTTACAAATTCCTTTCCCTTCTCCTCCCCATAAAAGACACCCTGTGAGGCAGGTGGGGCTGAGAGAGCTCTGACAGAAACTGCTCTTTTTCAAGAGCAGCTCTTGTCAGAACTATGGCTTGCCCAAGGGCATCCAGCCAGGTGCAAGTGGAGGAGAGGGGAATCAAACCCGGTTCTCCCAGAGTAGAGTCCGCCCACTTAACCACTACACCAAACTGGTTCTTTGGAGACCAACAGAGGTGGTTTTGCCATTGCCTTACTCTGAGTAGAGGCCATGGGCTTCCTTGGTGGTCTTCTATTCAAGTACTAACCAGGGCTGACCCCTGCATTGCTTCTGAGATATGATGAGACTGGCCTGGCCTGGGTCTTCCTCTCTAACACAGAACAGCACTAACTGCAGTTCCTACGTTCAGCCCCGTGTTCCGGCTTCCTTATTTTGAGCAGTCTGAGAGTCCAGTTCCATACTGTGCCTTTCTTGGCCCAACCCTCTTAAGCCCGAAGACAAAACCAGTCCATTTTATTTATTTACATCATTTATACCTTACCTTTCTCCCCAATGGGGTCCCAAAGCTAATTACATTGTGTGTGTGTGTGTGTGTGGGTCAAGGTCACCCAGCGAGCTTCCATGGCAAAATAGGGATTCGGATCTGTGTCTTTCAGATCCTAGCCGGTACACCACATTGACCACGTTACTGAGTTTTCACATCTGAACTTAGCAGATGGCTGTATTTCTCAAAACCAGATTAGTGCTAATGCCCAATCAACACCTTTAATAAACCTTCAGAATTACAGCTATGTAGGTTAGCCAGATCTTGTCAGATCTTGGAAGCAAAGCAGGATCAGCCCTGGTCAGTATTTGGATGAGAGACCACCAAGGAAGTCCAGTGTCGCTACGCAGAGACAGGCAAACCACCTCTGGACCTCTCTCGCCTTGAAAAACCTGTGGGGTCGCCATAGCTTGACTGCGACTGGATGGCAAACAAACAAACAAAAAAGGTTCAGTAAGTGAAACTTACTTAGCCCTGACCTGGATAGCCCAGGCAAGCCCGATCTCATCAGATCTTGGAAGCTGAGTAGGGCTGACTCTGGCAAGGACTTGGAAGGGCGTCCTCCAAGGAATACCAGAGGTGGGATGCAGAGGCAGGCTAATCAAGCCACCTCTCTGAAAAACGTCCAAGCCCCCAGTAGGGGCCACCAGAAGTCAACCATGACTTCCAGGCAAGCATGAACACACACACACAAATACGTGAAACTTACCTCACAGCCTTTGTTACGTCTGCAAACTGCATGAGGTCATATTTGTTTAAAAGTTGGATCATTGGCATTTGTCCCTGAAAACCAGGCACAGTTATTAGTATTTGAAATATCTAATAATTCTGTAAAAATGCTACAGCTTTCAGATAGCTAACTGCTTTATAAAACCAATCAACATGTGCAGTTCAGTAGCACTGTGGCCTTAATTACATTCTACTGAAGATGTACTCTGCATATTTGTCTTTAGTTTATTTAGATTTGCTTATTTCTAAGATATATTAAAAAAAAGCTCACAACATTAAGCCTACTAACAATATTAAGAAAAAAACACAGAGTAAAACAGCAACATAAATATATGAAAATTCAGAAGAATATTTAAAAATACAGCTTTGGCATGAACTGTACACAAATAACAACATTAACCAAAAAAGCCTGGACAAATAAAAAGGTTTTTACCTGACGCCTAAAACTTGAGACTAGGCACCAGCTGAATCTCTATGGGACGGGCTTCCCCCCACCACAGAAAAAAAGTTTAGCCTCTGGTCACCACCTGCTTCATTTCAGAAGATGAGGAACACAGAACAAGGCTTTCCATACTCTGGATGATAACCAGCGGTGGGAAGAAAGGAGACTGATCCTGAGCTGCGTCCCTAAATGAAACTCAGCCAATACCTTCCTAGTTCCTTGAGAAGGAAGGAATTCGATCCTACAGAACCTGATGGGGGCAGCAGTGCCACACTGGGTATGAGCACAGTCGTCAGCTGGCATAGATAGAAGACAACCGAGCAGGGATAAATCCTGATCCTAGTCTGACTCACTGAAGTTCACAGCAAGGAATCTTTACATACCAAGAAGCCCAGCCTCTATTCCTGACTAGTTCCCAGCAGTTGAATACTGCAGCATTTATTTTTAAATCACTTACCATCAGGGGTCATTTTGTAGAAAAAGAGGTGCAGGAGCTCATTAGCATAACTCATTTGCATATGCCACACCCCCTGACATCACCGGAAGTGTGTCAGAAGGCAACACCCACCGCTCAGGCTCCACTGGGCTGTTTTGGCTTGCTCGCTATTGGGGTGGGGGGGACGTGCAGATCTGTCCTCACAGAGGAGGAAGAGCTTGTACCTCAATAAAACTTGGTCTTAAAGGTGCCACTGGACTGTTTTGGGCCGGGGGGGCGGGGGGGGGGCTCTGCAACTTACCTGGCTGCTTCTTGCTCTGACTGAGGGCTGCTGAAAGCAGGGGGTGGGGCTTGTTGCATGTGCCCGCCCCCCCTGGGCTCTTTACTGCTGGAGCTCCGCTCCTGTAAGCTCCTGCAGGAAATGACTTCTGCTTACCATAACACAGGCCTTCACAGAGTGCCAACCCACCTGCAGCTCACCTTTGACACCTCACCAAATGCTTGTGCAGCATCCTTATACAAATACACTACTACACAGAGGTTGCAATCTCTAAATTACGAAGTGCTGTGGTTTGCAATCAGGCTCAGTATGTTCAAGTGCCACTTACCAGTAACATTTTCACTGGCAGCAAATAAATCAAAATCATCCTTTTGTTTTTCTGGCTTGAGCGGTGGCAGTGCTCAAAGGCAAAAGAGAGATATTCTTCAGCTGCAGACATGGAAAGAGGGACAGAAAACAGCTGGTAATGGACACCGTCAGCAAACATGGCAATACAACAAAAGGTGTTTAATGCCACCACATCAAAGCTACCTTTCCAAAAAAAAGTCGATCCATATTGTATAGTTTCACAATCACAAGTATTAACGTGAAATTAAATCTGACGAAATCTCATACTCCACATACATCCACGTATACGACAGAGAAAACTGAAGAACAGTTTCACAGATACAAGTTTGAAAGTTCTGTAAAAAAACTAAAGCTCTGGCCCCTCCAAAACAAAACCAAATACAATAAATAAAAAAATACACACCACAGAATGGAGCGCAGCCATGACACTACTCTCAACCGAACTGGACCTCGAACCAGATGCACATTTTGTGGACTCCTATGGCCCCTCCATTACTATACCCACTGTTAAATCTGTTACCAAACGTCCCATACAGGAATAAACCTTTTAAGTCAGCTCATGTTTTGTCAGGTGATTAAGTATTTGTGAATACAGTGGATCATTTCTGACATGCGTGTCAAAACCAGAGTAACTAGAGTATTGCAAGTTGCAATTAAAAGCATCACTTTGGCTTGGTGCAACTGAAAAGCATAAGTATTGTTAGAAGACTGGAAGCAACGTGTAGTTTTTTGTGCTCCCTCCTCTGATGATGGTCAGTGGAGAACACCGGAAAGGGAGGGAGGAAATGGCTACAACACAGGGACGGAGGGAGGAACGCTGGAGCTGCCACTCCACTCTTGGGTTTGGATCTCACTGCAAATCTCCACTGAAGGAAACTTTTTTCATCCATGGAGCATGAATGCTTCAGCTTGTCCCTCAATTGCCACAACCCCCCAATGCTGCTCCTAAGGAACAGGATTCCCCAGGAAAAGTATGGGGGGGGGGAGTTGGTAAAATGTTATTCTCTCCTTTTGTCAGTGAAATGATTGGTGGGAAAAGAGGCTTGATCTCCTAACCACAAGTAGGAGATGGCAGTGTTAGGCCTGCCCTGAAGATACCCAATGACCTTTCTCTATCGCTTGCAACTAACAGTAAACGAGCACTCAAGACGGAGAACACCAAGAGCCACAAAAGCGTAACTCATGACATCACGCTGGTGCCAAAGGCTGATGTGCTTTAAAGATTATGTACTGGAACATCAGTATGATCTTTTCTTTCTGGTCTCCTCACACCACTCCCCCCCACCCGCCTCAATCTCTAACATAGTAAATACCTTGCTTAAAATCGCTATCAAACATGGCCTTCCGTCCAACATAATATTTATACGTAACCCTCTGTGCCTTGCTGTAGTCATCTTTGAGGTTTGAGCTATCAATTGCTCTTATCAGAGGTTTGCATAGATGGAGCTTGTTGATCTGCAAACAACAGTGATGTTAGCAGAGGGAAAATCTGAATGCTACAATAACTCTGCTTTGGGAGTATGATATCGAGAGAAGCCTTACAGGACTTGGATCATACCTTAAAATAAATTTTAAATAGCTGATTCACCAGAAACAACATGCCCCATTTTTTGGAATCATCAATGCTGGCGCGACTGTAACGAAAGCAAACATTAGGAATGTATCAGTATCAAAATGCCACTTATACAACTTGAACACAAAAAAACTATCAATTAACTTTTGTCAAAAAATGCTTTCTGGCCATAGGTTACATAGCAAAGAATGGAACTGTTCCTCTTTACTTGGTTTCATCTGAAGTGTTTATTCTATAAACCCCAGGTTATATTTTATTTTCTGAAGTAAAAACTAGCTAGTTGAACTTAGCTTTCATTGATAGGGTGGTTGCTAAGTCAACCATATTATTAGAAAACATGTTAAGAGTTTTAAATAGTTAAGTTTTAGGTAGACGTACTAAAAAGAATATTATTAATGTTACAAAGTTTGTATTGTTTGGGATTCTGTTTGTATTCATTGTTCTATATTTGTTCAATAATAAAAAATTATAAATTTTTTAAAATGCCACTTTAAAAGGGAGGGGGAAACCCATTTTAACCCTGTTGTAAACAGGCATCTAAAAAATTATTTGATACAGTTTCAAGCAAGTGCTTCTGCAAACAAACAAATTATATATAAACCCAACAGAGCCTCATCCACACTTAACACCATCACAGCCATTTAATTGTATATGTACTAGTTTACAGTAAAAAGCTGGTCAACTATGTTAAGCACTTGAAAATTATAAATTGGATCAAAAGGTTATTCTCTGCCCAAGGAAGGAGTTGATCGTTTTTGCTGATTCTCTCTCTCTTGAAGACCCCCAATTTACCCCTCATGATGCTCTTGAGGGTCCTCTATCATCAAGAAGTAGAATTTTGTGGACTTCAGTGGAGGGATGAAGCAGGATGGCAGAAGTTCCTTCAGCTGGCAGAATGGACTTTGGATTGAACCCTATTTGCACAGTTGCTTCTATCAGAATGAATACTGATTAAATAGCAACTGTTTCTTAATTTATCATGCTCTACATCCATGGGGAGGCACCACTTACTCAGGCAACTAAGTACCATGGGCTGTCTGTCAGCTTGCACAACATGCCACCCAAACACAAAATTCCTCTTTTCTCTCTGGCTTTTAACTTTCTGCCCATCAGCTTTAAATTTGGAAGTGCTGAACTAACTACCATGCGAAGTCCACTGTATTTAAGGGAATGCTATCTAGTCCAGTAACTCTAGAATGTACCATGTTCAGTAGAAGCAGCAGCCAATTTTAATTATGATAATTATTTTTCTATTCAATTCAACAAGTCAAGACTGAAAAAACTCTTCCTCTTGATCACCATCATTGTTTTGAAGGAGGATGCTTAACAGTCTGCCTGAGGAAACACAGAGAACTTTTGAGAATGCTTATATTAGCAGGAATAAACCGTCTGGCAATCTCCTTCGATGTGTAAATACATTTGCATTCACACACACACACACACACACACAAGCTTGTTGATAAAGGAAGTTAGAATCATAGAATCATAGAGTTGGAAGGGATCTCCAGGGTCATCTAGTCCAACCCCTTGCACACCCCCAGTGACTGCTGTTCCACACCCAGAAGATGACAAAAAACCTCCAGGACTCCCAGCCAAACTGGTCTGGAGAAAAATTGCTTCCTGACCCCAAAGTGGCAATCAGCATTTCCCTGGGCGTGTAAGAAAGGGCCACAAGAAGAACTAAGCACTGAGGCAACCCTTCCTGCCCTCCTTCTCATGATCTGCCTAAGTTCACAGAATCAGCACTGCTGTCAGATGGCCATCTAGCCTCTGTTTGAAAACCTCCAAAGGAGAGTCCACCACCTCACGAGAAAGCCTGTTCCACTGAGGTACCGCTCTAATTGTCAGGAAGTTCTTCCTAATGTTTAACTGAAAACTATTCTGATTTAATTTCAACCCATTGGTTCTGCTCCAACTTTCTGTGACAATAGAAAACAACTGTTATATCATCACATTTTACAAACTGGAAAAAATATAAAATTATTTAATTCAAGAGAAACATTCACTCACGTATCACTGGCACAGACTCGAAAACAGCTCATCAGGAGTTCTGCAGCTTTTTCCAACATGTCACCAATTTTGCCTTTCCCTTTCTTCACCAGCTGTTGGTCAGCCTATCATGATAGGGGACAACCAGCAGGTATGACACATACCCAATTTTACGGGCCTATTGTCTTCAAATCAGTGTAGCTTTAGGTGGGTATTGCCTCAAGAATGGAGCATCTCCATTCTGCAAGACTAAAATCTCTTGACCATACGGGCCAAAGCCTAACAGTTTAAACAGGATCCTAGCCGTTCAAATCAGCGGGGTGGCTCACTTCATCAGGAGTAGCCAGCACTTGCATACTGCCTGAACACGTTCTAGGCCACCCAAATAAATGCGGCTTTACTTTCCATTCAGAATGACACTTTGTGGCAAACACAAATGATTATTTGCTTTTTAGAAGCAACACATGCTTGCAAATGGGACTCAGACATCTCTGAAAAGAATTCATTATTGGTTGGTACTATCGGTTACTAAGAACACATTTTTCTCAAATGACACCTCAGGAATATGTCTGTGCGTGCTTAGAAGAGCTCAGTAAGCTGACTCACAATTACAATAATTGCTCCTCTATTGACATTAGACCACTTTCTTCCCAGACAAGCCTCTGGTAAGTATCAGGGGTACCGTAATGCTGCATAACTGATAGACTTTCTCAAAGCTGATCACTTAAGAGGGGAAAAACATCCACAAATGCATATAACAACAGCTCTGCTGGATCAGACCAGTACTCCATCTAGTACAGCAAACTGTTTCACATGGCAGACAACCAGTTATCCCAGAAAGTGAAACAATCAGGGAAGAGAGGCCAAGCCCTTCCCTTGTTGTTGCTTCCTTACATTAATATTCAGAGTTTGCTACCTCTGAATATGGACATTCCTTTTAGTCATGATGGCTTTCAACAAAGACTATGTCCAGTAACAGAACAGATCTCTCCAAACACGAAACTTTCACAGCATAGTAGTTATCACTCACACTGTAGTATTTGGCAAGTATTTCATTTATCACTCCTACAAGCTATATTTGTGTATCAAGTCATGCCCCAAACACCTCAGGGCCACTTACCTAGTACTGAGGGATAGTGATCTAGAGAGTTCCCAAGACGAAACAGGTCTCAGGATGGGCACAAAGTACCCTTCAGGCAGTCCCCACACAATCCTTGGCACCCACTGGCCTGAACTCTTCAGATATTACTTACATTATTAGCAAAAATTCGAAGATCAAGGGTTACTGCATACATAATCGGCAAAGCCCTGGAAAAAACAAAAATGCCACCTCTAGTTATCCATCCAAGCAACAGAATACGAATTTCATGGTCAGTTACAGAAATATATATCCATAGATACTATCAGACACTTTGCTGTGAAGTTCAGCCATAAAGTTGCACAATATACTGACAATAAGGTCAACCTAACAGCCCAAATTTACCAAGCCTGAGGGAGGTTCCATGAGCCCTTCAAACCTTTTCTTGGCCCGTATTTATTAGGAGTGCCTTCAGGCTACATACAATAGCTTGACAGACAGCCAAGTTTGTACATTGCCAGGCCTTGCCTTAAACACCTGAATCTAAGCTTGCATTTTCTCACCTTTGCATCCTTCTTAGAAGTCTGTGTAATTCTCTATACGAAAGAATTACCACCATAAAAAGAACTCCCTCTTATTTATATTCCGCCTCAAGACTCTCTTGTACTTTAAGACTAGGACCTTCTCAGATATCCCTTTCTGAATATCATTTATAAAACAACCACCCCTAACATTCATTATCACTCCTGTCTCTCTCCCTCTTTGAGCTATGTCCTTTCTATTCTTCACAGGTTGCCTGGATGAGGGCTATGTAAACTTTGCTTTTGGCCCTTAATACAAATTACGTGGCAATGCCTGGAGATACTTGAAGTGTATTTTAGAATCTAGAGATGACAGGCAGCATTTATTCAATTTTATTTAGTTACAGGTGAAACGTTCACCTCCGCGAAGCATTCACATGTATCTCCATAAGTTCATCAGAACAATTCAATTGTTTATATAATTATGTTTGCCTGGTACTTACCAGTTGTCTTCTTTGTGTGCTTGAAAGGCTCTCAAGAAAGATTTGTTAAGCTCAGGGAAACTTAATACACAGTTTAGTAGCCTATCTGTTCATCCCAACCAACAACCACCCCAACGGCAGTCAGGACAACAAGAAGGTGCAGGTTTGAAAATGTGACAGCGGGTAAGATGCTATCAAAATACAATATTGTGTGTGCATGTTAAGTGCCATCAAATCGCTTCCTACTGATGGTGACTGTGACGACCCCTTAACTGGGGAGGTCTGGGTTTACTTTAAAATGTTCTTTCTGTTTTGTTTTTACTCTATATATCCGGCTGCCACCAGGAAATTTTAAAAGGATTTCCAAACCTTTATGCTTTCTCAATTTCTGGGTAGGTATGTCGAGGGTTTTAGGCGTTCGAGGTACTATGTGTTTCCTGGGAAGAATTTCTTTCAGAGTGGGTATTTTTAAATGAAAGAGGATTTATTGAAGTAATTCACAAATAAAAGATTAACTAATTGTAACCAGGAAGGCTTAAATACTGAACAACTGCTTGGTGTAGCCCACACTTTTCCCTCTTACTGACAGGGATCTGGGCATGTCACTTTGTAACAATATTTTCCTTAGGCCATATAAGTTTACTGTTTCTTATACATTCAACTTCAGCTTATAACTGTTTCAACACAGACGGCTTCTCTCACAGACTTCAGAACTTAACAACCCACACAGGGAAGCTTTTTTCTCATCTCTCCTACATAGCTTAACACCCCTTCAACTCATACATAACTTAACTGACTTCACAACTGTCATCTCACTAACTGTCTTAACTGTAACTCTTGACTGACATATCTGCTCACCCACACAGAATCATTTCCAAAACCCCTCCCCCTCTCTGTCACTCACCAATCACACCACTTGCTTGTTTCCACTACTCTAGACTTTCATACAGCCATGCATCCAAACTTTTAAAGACACACACACACAGAGTTAAACATGAAATCGTTACAGTGACCCTATGAATGAATGGCCTCTAAAACATCCTATCGTTAACAGCCTTGCTCAGGTCTTGCAAACTGAGGGATGTGGCTCCCTTGACTGAGTCAATCCATCTCATGTTGGGTCTTTCTCTTTTTCTGCTGCCTTCAACTTTTCCTAGCATTATTGTCTTTTCCAGTGACTCTTGTCTTCTCATAAACAGTGGCTGCGGTCACACACACTAAATAATCCACTTTCAGTGCACTTTCCAACTGGATTTTACTGTGTGAACTGGCAAAATCCAGTTGGAAAGTGCACTGAAAGTGGATTGAAAGTAGATTATTTAGTGTGTGTGACCACAGCCAGTATCCAAATATTATAGTGAATAAGAAATAAGAAAATAAATAAGCACATTCTGGAGTTGGAGTTTTCAGGCATCTACAACCCTTTCCTCCATATCTTGCAAATGATACAAGTGGGGATGACAAATGGCTATTGGGGCACTCTCAGTCCCATTTGATCAGACTCCAGGCCATCAAATGTGACTGTCAGAGTGCCCCAATAACCTAATAGCTAAGATTCTCTTCCCCAGATAACAGAACCTTCAGCCCACCCAGACTGCAACACAATTGCTTATCCCCCACGTGCTCAAGTTGCTATCCGAATCCCATGGCAGACACTAATCAATGTCAATGATAAAGGATATTGTACTGTAACAGTCTGACATTTGTAAGCTTCTACAAAGTCATGGTTGGCAACCGCATACGTACATCTATCAAAACAGGAGAGACAAATGTATTAAGTATCATGCGATTATATCCAAATTACAATTCTTTAACTTAATTTAATTAGATTTTAAAGATTACCATTTCTGAACAGCAACAAATTATATTTGAATTACATTTGAACAGACTACAAAGTCAGATATATTTTAAAACTCTTCTTTCTAGATTACAACCTTTAGTTTACAATCCTATATACACTTACCTGGGAGTAAACACAACACATTACAGTGGGACTTTACCCAAATAAACATTTTTAGGCTTGCATATTACATAGAATAAAAACACTGTTTAATATAATCAAGGAATTTTTAAAAATTGTTTATATTTTGAATGTAGTTCTCAAAAAGCTGCTCAAAATATGATAACTTTCTGCTTTTTCACTATGATTTTGCAGTCTGTATGGCAGGCTGGATTCCCTACTCTTGTGACATATGATGCATTTGTGGTGTCATTGGCCATTTTATACACCACTCCAACACTATCTATAAGACAGAGTTAATTTCTTTCTTGTCTAGTATAGGTTTGAGAGCAACATATATACTTCTTGTTTGTTTTTACACTGCAGATGCCGAAACACAAATTCTCAAATACAAGTATTATTACTTAAATTATTCCTTTGAACCCTTCACAACAATTGGAGAAAAACTGTTTTCCAAACTGAATCAACTGAGCCCTTCTTCCCATCCATTTTTACCTTAAGTGGGCAGCAAACATTTCATCATAGGGTGGCTCCAGGACTTGTTGACATTTTTCTTCTGGTGATGAAAGCTGGTTATAAAATAACCTCAGTGAGATACTTGGTGCTTTGTTGCAAAAGAATGTGACATATATAGTACAATATATTGAGTTGGATCTACTAACAGAAGGGCTGGGTGACTTTTACCATTTCTGAGCTCCTGAGGCAGATCTCCCAACACTCCTCACAAGGAATGCTACTTGTGTGTGTGTGGGGGGTCCCCTTATTCCTGGCTAATGGCACTTCAGGGAGTATTTTGAACTGTAGGGAGAGGTGAGGACGTCCTTTTCCACTGAAAGAAACCCCAACCAGCAGAAACTTTGGTTGGGGGTAAGGAAGAAAAGCTCCTTACCAGGCTGTTTGCTCAACCCATGTGCATTCCCCTCCCCTTTGAGGAGCTTCTCAGGATGTAAACTGCTTCAGAGCAGTGGAAGGGAGGGAGAAGAGTAGCTCTTTACCCCAGCTTCAGTCTGGTGCGGTTGCAGCACAAACTGTCCCTCCCCTCCACTGTGCCTGTGGTGTGGGAGGATCTCGTTGCTAGCATCCTCTCTGGCAACGAGGAGCAGTGAGGTGGTGGCTGCGAGCAGCACGATCTGGGCAGCAGCCACAAGCCCCTCCCGGGTGCACCCGCACCACAGAGGACTGCCGGGAGCAGTGATGGTACAGCTGCCTCCCAGCTGTGGCAGTGCGGAAGATCGGGTGGGAGTGCTGCAGATTTTGTAGGGGGGCACCGCTGGCTATAGCCCTGGCTGGATTCAACCTCTTTTCTTATATAGGTTCTGGTTACTGAACAAATGGCTTCTTTCCTTATGATGGCAAATGCAGAAGCTCCCTTAACGTGTCAAAAATTACATACACTGAAGATTCCATACCATGTTATCATAGCTTGTAAAACTTTTATGTTTTACAAGCTGTGAGATATTTTTTTAAACGAACAGAAAAATCAAGGAAGAGCTTTTTGCAGTCAAGTAAAAGGGGCAAAAAAAGTGAGAGGAACAAACAGAATGGAAAGTAGGCAAAGAAGATTTATTTTTTTTTTAAGTTAGAGCTTTCCAATTTAAGGGAAATCTTGGCAACACGTAGAACAAAAAAGTTATCTTCAAAAACTAGCCCAGAGAAACACCATGTTTTTCATGCACCTGACCAGTAGACTCTTCTCATGATTAAATATTTGTGTTTAAAGTGGCTTGGGACTCTTAGTTCACATATGCTGAAGAATGAGGTGGCAGAGACTTGTACCGGCAGAATGGGGTGTTGTAAGGATGAAAAGGAGGAGAATGACAGAAGCCACTTTAGGTCCTCAATAGGGAGAAAGGCGGGGCATAAAATAAAATAAATAAATCTCACCACTTCAGATTGCAGGTGAAGGATTATAGAACATTTCCCAGATGTTAAGAATACCCAGCAAACAGAACACCAACAGAACAAGCAAAAAAAGAAAAAAAGAAATAGAACTGTTTTCTCAGCCAAGCTAATTTTTGTTCAGAACCTGTTTAGTGAAGGAAAGCCAGAATCTAGAGTTTCAAGAAGTGCAGTCCATCATGCCGGTGGATTGCCCCCTCGTTCTCTAGGATATGTAAACCAGAGCTTACATTTTTACAGGGCTTACCCTTTGTGGTGAAATGGCCTGCAGAACCACATTCTGCATTTTCTGTTCTGTACAATCTTTTGAGAATCACAACCTAACTACTGATTCTCCATCTCTCCCTTCTCTTCAGTTGTAACTTAGCACACTCTCCAAGATTCTAAAAGGGTTTTCCCAAACTGGGTTCAGGGTTATCCATTCAACCAACCATACTCCAGTCCTTCTCCAACCAACTAGCATTGCTTAGAGTTTCAACTAATAAAACTTAATCCCTAAACTAAATTAAATCTAACAAAACTAAATCTAACACTGCACGGCAAATTTTGTTGATCTCCAAGGTCCTACTGGACTTTAATCTATCTGTGTGGCAAAGTCATTTCATCACAACCTTTTACAGCTTATTATGTACCCGTGCAGTGTTTGTCAAGGGCCAAGTTTATTTTGAGAATTAAGAAACAGAAAATGACAAAAACGGTAACTCCATGGGATGTATTTATACGTTAATGTATTTAAGATCAATGTATCAGTACACTTAGCAACAGTTCAACCATATGTATGCTTATTTGAGAGTAAGCCCTATTGAATACAGTCGAGCTTACTTCAAAATAAACCTGCTCGGCAAGTCTCTTACCTGAAGTCTTGGATTTGCAACATGAGGATGTTTAAATGACACTAATTCTGCACAAAATGGCCCCTCTCTGTTGTCAATGGCTTCCAATACCTATGAATAAAAATATACAAAAATGTTATTGAACAAATCTTTACATTTAATTCTGAAGCTGGCTCATGGAGCGTGGATCCATAAACCCACACAGTTGGGCCAGGTACTGATAAAGGTAATTTTTTTCTACACACTCAAGGGAACCCACTCATATTGGCACAAAAAATCTAAAACATAAAAAGCTTGGGGAGGTAGTAACAAGAACCCCCAAATCAGAGAAGCAGTGTTCTTGCAGCTGTGCAGATAGCATAAAAGATCTGGGCCAGTGAGGGTGGGGATGACGGCCACTGGAGAGGTGGGGTGACAAAGGAAGCTGGGAGGGCAAGGAAAGCAGGTGGGCAAGCAAGGCTGCCGGAGAAGAAAGAAGGCAGATGGTGGCAGGAGCGGCTGCAAGCCAGAAAAAAAATCTAGGCTGGCAACAAGGCAGTAGCAGCAGGGAAGAGGCATTTCTGCTCTCTCCTTCCTTTCCCAGTAGTTTATCTCCACCCACACCATGGAGAGAAAGTGGATAAGCAGCAGCAGCTGGGAGGAGGTACTGCTTCTTCTTCTTCTTCTTTCTGCTTCCTTCCTTCTCTGACTCCAGCCCAGCCCAAAAGAAGACGTAAATGAATAAACAAAAGGACTGGACAAATGATTACTGAAATGCAGCTATCACTTACCTGCTGCAAATATTGGTTTATAGTGATGTGTGCCATTGAAGGCAAGCAAACATTTTATTCTGAAAAGACAACACACTGAATTAATCACAGTAACGTCAATTTGTTTTTCCATCAGCTTCAATATGAAAGAGAGGTGTCAAAAGCAGATACTCATGGTTGCAAATGGCACAGTATGGCTTCTTGTTACTGGCACAACATGCAGAATATCTTGCACTTTTAGGGACCAAAAGTACTAAATTTCTTTGTTATTGCAGGAGCTTGAGAACCCCTGGATAGAGCAGCAAGCAAAAAGTCAATGTGAGAAGAATTGTGCGTGTACACTTAGCACTGCAGACAGAAGTCATAGGAGGGGTGATGGCTCAGTTGCAGGGCATCTGCTTGGCACGGAGAAGGTCCCAGGTTCAATCTCCAGCATCTCCAACTGGAAGGTAACATAAAAGACCACTACTCATGCCTTGGAGAGCCACTGCCAGCCTGAGCAGACCTTGATGGACTAAGGGTCTGATTCACTATAAGGCTGTTCCATGTGTGTATGCACAGGCCTTAAAGTTGTTGCTTTGGGAAGGGACTGTGGCTTGGTGGCAGAGCATCTGTTTGGCATGCAAAAGGTTTCAAGGTTCAATCCATGGCATCTCCAATTAAGATTCAGGTAGTAGGTGATATGAAAGATCTCTGCCTGAAATTTTGGAGAGCTGCTGCTAGTGTTAATAGCCATTACTGACTTGAGTGGACCAAGGATCTGATTCAGTGTAGGGCAGCTTTGTGTTTGTGTATATGTTCATTGTGATCTGCAACTAACTACTGTGGCAAAAGCAGTTGTGAGAATCTGTTCCAGATGTTGCCAAACAGGGTGGGAAGCCATATTAGAAATATGAGCAGCAATGCAAATACGTGCCATTGAGACAAATAGGGACTAAAGAAAGCAATATGACGGATTTGTCTGAGACAGCTCTAATCTTGCCAGATTTGAGTGCCAGCATACCATAAATGCCTGTACGGGGAACATTTGGCACATGGATGGCATAATAGACAAACTTTCATACTCTGGAACAGGAATGTTAAATGTTATAACACAAGCTCTCTTTGCCACTGTAATTCCCTGGCAGAGGCTAACGTTTAATATAAGCAAGTTATTTGCCTGTGGAAACTTATGAACCACAGAATTCTAGAAATGCATCGACAGAAAGCTGTTTTTGCATCTCCTTAAATAAAATTAGTGAAATTGCAGCCAGACACAGGCAATCAAATGCCCTTCAATTCAGCAGCCGTTAGCTTAAAAGCAAAAAATGGAAGTGCCAAAAACAAGAGCTCCCTGAATTTCAGCATCATTCTCCTCTGCTAGCTCTGGCCACAAAATTTCTGAACATGTACAGAGTTTCATTCTCACTTACTGCAGAATAGGCAACCAGTATTCTGTAATAAGTGAGAATGAAACTCTGTACGTGTTCCAAAATATTTTTTTTTAAATCCTCTTGTCTTGTAGCACCTTAAAAAGCTTGATGGAGAGTAAACTTTGGATGCGGAAGGGGGGGGGAGAGAGAACTGTTCCTGTTTCAGGGACGTCTAAAGCGGTACCTGAAGCGCATGAAAAGATTGCTCTTCCAAGGACACCGGCCATGCACACAACACCCCGTCAGATGCGCCACCGCTTTCCCTCTTTGAATCTCCCCACTCCTACCCCAAACACGCCACTTGCCGAGGGCTGCCCAGGCCACAGGAAAGTCCAGCACCAGAAAGGCGGAACCATTTCAAAATTGGGGACGGACTTCCTTCCTGTTGACGGGACTCTCTTCGCGGATTGGCTCGTCAGGATCCCACAACTCCTACTGTCAGCTCATCACGTGAGGCATCTCGCCGGTCTCTTTCACCTATCCGTGCGCGACTGAGAAGGGTTGGAGTTCGAAAAGGGCGGGGCTATTGATCGCCGGGGCAACGAAGGCTTTTTAGAGCAGAGAGTCTCTACCCGAGCTGTCGCTTTAAGCGGCTTACCTACTACGCTTTGTGTAGGGGCGTTAATGAACTGTACTAGAAGGACCAAATGCACTGCTGCTACTTCGGATATACCCCCAAAGGCTATAACCCTGAGTTCGGTTGGATTTGCTCGCCTAAGCACTCCCGTCTTAACACAGAGTGTAACTCTGCAGAGGAACTGCATTGCAACTTGCGTATTTCTAACGTTTCACAAAGGCTACAGATCCAGCTAAGCAAAAGCACCACAGAACGAACGAACGAGGTTGTTTGTGGAGAAGAATCTTGCGGCTATCCAGTTATTCCACTTAACGAAAATAACAGGATCCCTGTGACACCTCAAAATGCAATCCACATTTATTATAACGTAGACGGGCAGCGAAAGCTTATCCTAAAATTTAAAAAAGAAAGTCTCGAAGGTGCACCACATGGGGTTCCTGTGTATTTCTGCTGCAACCGACTATCCCTCTGGAAGTATTAAACAAGAAGTCAATGAGCCTGGGGGTCCCATCTTTATGCAAAGTTTGCTGGGTGCAAACATTTCGGTGCCAGCCCTCAGTTAATAAGTGCGACAGGACTCGCTTCCCAGTAATCCACTTCGAAAGAGTTGGGGGCGGGTGCGTGTAAATAGGAGTCGGTGATGCGACGGCTGGGGCGCCCCAGGAGTACGAATTGGCTCTTCCCTGCGCTGGGTTGCGGCCGTGCCGCTCACTGAGCTCTTCCTTCCCATTCCGGTATTGCACCTACTCCCGTCCCGCGACAGGAGGGAGAGCCCGCTCCCGTCGGCTCCGCTGAGGCCCAGCCGGCGCTTCTGTTCGCCAGGCCGTCCTGTGTGCTGGAGCAGCTCCAGCCTCGAAAGAGCCGGACGGACCAAGAAGGAGCCATTTTGTGAGGCGCCGTCCAAGAGGCCGGGGTGGGGGACGACGACGACACCGGCCACCACCCCATATATAGGGGGTGGTGCACCGGCTCGTGCACTCCTGACTCCGCCGCCGCCGCCGCCCTCACGCCTCTTCTCTTCCTTCCTCAGCGCTCCCTCGGCCGGACGGTCTTCATGGAGGTCCCTCAACCGTCGGCAAGCCGCGGGGACGGGAAGCGGCGGCCGCTCTCTCCGCTCACAGCGCGACGGACCCCTCCCTTTTGAGAAACATCCCCTTCCTCAGCCCCCCCCCCCAATGCAAGCGAGCCGGGGTGTGTGAGGGTGGAAGAGGACGGACTTTTGCCCCCATTTGTTGGTCGAACATGGCGGCCGAGCCTCAGAAGCAGCAGCACTTGTCGGCCTTAGTGGGGCGCACCAATGGGCTCTCCAAGCCCACCCTCCTGGCAGCAGCTGCCGGGGCCCGACGTGGGGTGGCCGGCGGTGCTGCTGGTGGAGGGGCCACTTCCAAGAAGTTAGTGATCAAGAATTTCAGAGGTGGGTGTGGACGAGGAGAGCCGGGCTGGTGGGTGAACGAGGCTAGATTAGGCAGTGCGGAATTACTCCGGCAAAGCCCGATGGAAACAAGTCCCTGACGTCCCGTTTGGTTTTGTAAGCGAATGTGTTGCACTTGAGAGCAATGTTCCCTCTAAGCTGTGGAGTCCTGTGAGCAAAAATTCTTCTTTGTGAGCTACTGGCATTAAGGTTGTGAGCGAGTGATTTGGATACTGCATAAATTAGCTTGCTCTGGAGCCATCCTTCCTGAGCTGAGACAAAAATGTGTGAGCCAGAGACTAAAAATCTGTGAGCTAGCTCACACTAACTCATCTTAGAGGGAACACTGCTTGAGAGGTAGTTATGCTTAGCGTCCCTTGTTAATGGGCCATTTGGATGCATTTCAAACGTGTTCTTTGCCTTATAGGTGAACGTAGGTCTGTCCGAATGCCTAGCAGGACTGTGCTTTTTCAAAAAAGTAGTGTGGCAAGAGGGGATTTTTGACAGGGTTGGCTTTTTCAATGACAAGCTATAAATGCCTGCCATTCCCCCCCCCCTTCTGTACTGCTTTTAAATACTGACCTGCTTTACACCTGGAAATTTTATATTGTTATCTAGACTATGTGAATTAGTTACTCCTTCATGCCATTGGACACCTTTTAGTTGTTCTAAGTACCCCAAGTAACTCTGAATAGTTAAGAGTCAGAGGATCAACAAGTGCACCCCCCCATTCCACTTTCTTACAATATTCTGTATGGATCGATTAATATGAAGCAAAAAGATGTGATTGTGTGAATCCCATCCTGTTGACTGGCTTTGTGGATGACACTGAAAGTGCCTTTGAGTTATTCCCCTAGTCTTGTGTAAATATGGTCAATGGCACGGCACTAAAAAGGACCAGGCCACTTTCAAGCTAAATACATGAGTTTATATTTTAGAGTGGGATTAGAATGTACATTTGAGGTACAGATTCAGGAAATGCAAACAGTAATTTCCGAAAACACTTCTGCTAGTTTATATTCTGAAGGTTCACAGTTTCCACTGATATTCCCTTTTAAACCACAATAACTCCAGAAACATTCCTGTGTTTTCTGAAAATATTTATCTGGCACCTAAATATTGCAGTGCTGCTTCCAAGCTTGTCTGTTACAGGACACAGATGCTGTCATCTTGGCTGGGTCGTGTGCCTTTGTGGCTTCCATGGCACATAGATGAAGGACTTTGAGTAACTTCTCATCTGACGTACAGAGATGGAAGAAAAGAGCCTTGGCATTTTGCCTAGGTCAGATCAGCAGCTGACAGCCAATAGGGATGCAGGATTCTCTGCCTGTGTTGACATGTGACGCTCACTGCCCTTTCCTCACCTTAGTGTCCACGGGACCTTGCTACAGTTGTCTCCGAGAGATTACTCTGTTGCTGCTATAGAACCAGGGTGGACCTTATTGTTATTTGGTGTCTTGCTGAGTCCTTTGTTCAGCGTTAACCATCACCTTCTGTTTCTGCTGCTTTTAAGCATTAACATGTTAGAATACCCAGGCATCAGCTGTAAATGCATGTAGGTAAAAGCTGCTACAAAGGAACAAATCCATTTAAATGTGAAGTATTCACCTTCAATAAATCTGTCCTCCTTCCACCCCATGAGTTCAGAGTTGCCAAGTGAAAGATTACACTCCTGTGAACCTGAGCGTTGCATACTTTTAATGGGTCATTGTTTGTTGTCTAGAAGTTTCTAGCTCAGTCTCTCTGGTGGCATGTTTTATAGATAGCACATTTAGAGAGCAATTCATGTTTATGTAGAATATATGCCTGAAGCTACAATTATTGTTAACCTTTTGTTTACAGATTTTTCAGATAGTAACTTTGTGTTTCTGGTTCATGTGAGCTTTCTTCTTTTCTTTTTTTGTATTAGCTTTTCGGTGTTGGCATTATTGGTTTTTTAAAAGCCTGTTACATCCATAGATTTTACAGGGTCCCTCCCCCTAAGGGAGGATCTTAAAGTAACCATGGCTGGTAACAATTAGCTTCATTATCTCATGTAGTTAAAGAACTTTGGCTGTGGTAATTGGGAGAAAATGTGCATAACAAATTGCATTTTTTTATGGGTCTGCAAAGGAAGGAGCTGGAATTTGAGAATGAGAAACATGTTTTATAGAACATTTGTTTTACGAAGATTAGTACCTTCTTTGATGAAGTACTGACTATGGTTTATTTTTTTTACTTTAATCATAACCAAGCAAGTGACAGAAAAGAGAATAAAGTTTAAACTGCTATTAGCTGTTGCAGACTTATCTTATGCACAACCACCTTGTGTGGTTAGCTGGGCTGAGAGTGTGTGGCTGGCCCAACATCACCCAGCCGACCTGGGATTTGAACCTGGGTCTCCCAGATTCTACTCTACAACTCTAACCACAAAACCAAGAAAGCAGATTAGGTTCGTTTAACCACAAAACTATGGCCCCGGTCACACGGGAGGATTTGCCCCGCGGGAGGGGCGCATCAAGCGGGCGCGATCATACTGCAACATCTGGGAACATCTGATTGCCGATGCGGCCATCTCTCCCACAGCATCCGAGGTCCTGCCGAACTGCGCATGCACATGCATACGCAGCGGGCTCGCCTCGCTCTCCGGTCCATGGCTCCCCCCCCCCCCCCCGTGTATCTGATCATGCTGGGGAGGAACTGTGCGGCGGCTGGGGGGATCTGTCTGATCCCGCAGCCGCGCTTCTCTTTTGATGCGGCTTTAAAAAGCCGCACTTCAGCCATGCCTTTCCCCCTAGTGTGACCGGGGCTTAAGAAGCATATTCATTTTGTACCACACATGAAAGGGGAAATTTCCCCTCTTGCTGCCTACTGCACCTGTCTTTCACCAGGTTCTCCCCCCCCATTGGCTGCCCCCTGCTGACTCCAGCTTGCCTCTTTCCTCCTCATAGTCACCCTCTGCTTGGCAAGCCTCTGTGTTGCTTGTTTGCAGTTGGCGAACCAAAATATCTCATGAACTGTAGTGTGTGTGTCTGTATTAGTGTCTGTAGATCCATAGATGTCACTATTAACTTTTGAGGACTTTTTAATTCTCACATTTTTATTAAACTATGTCTTTAGAACTCTGAATGGTAGCTATTGTTAGCCCTTTTTCATGCCTGTCTGCATGGGCCAGCCGTCTATTAGATACAGGGATTAAATACTGCTTGTTCTGAGAATCAAAGTGATGGCTAAACATTGGTTATGTGGCAAATTTTAGTATTTGTTACCATGTGTTTGTGGACTGGTGATTTTGATTCATCTGAAGTTTATAGTTAATTCATCATTGGATTATAAATTACTAAGTATCCCTAAAGCATTTTCCTTATGTTCCCTACTTTTAGTTGAATCTTTAGTTAAAAATGTTGTGTTTTTGTTAAAAGAGTGTTGTGACGACCCCTTATCTGGGGAGGCCTGGTTTCACTTTAAAGTGTTCTTTTTATTTTGTTAAACTGGGTAGGTTAGGCTGCCACCAGGAAATTTTAGACTTTCCAAACCTTTATACTTTCTTTTGGCTATCACTGGGTAGGTCGGTCGAGGTTTTAGGCTTTCATGAGGGTCTATGTGTTTCATGAGAAATTATTTCTTTCAGAGCTGGCAGACTTAAATAAAAGAAGATTTATTGAAACAGTTCATAGATTAAAGTGTAGAACAATGTAACCAGTAATGTGAATAATTTTAACAATTTCGTTGTGTCTCCCACAAGATCTGCTCCCTTTCTGACAGGGATTTTTCAAGTAACTTTGTAACTCATTAGTCAGGGTCATATAGGTTTCCTATTTCACTCCAGTCTGTCACTCAGACTTTTTATTTTTCTCTTTAACTTTACTTTCTTGTTTCCTTATACATTCAACTTTTCTTCATACACAGAACTTAACTCTTGTATCACACACAATACTGTCTCTCTCTCAGACTTCAGAACAAACTCTTTTACTCCTTAACTGTCTTCATCAACTGTCCAACTTCTGTCACTCCTGAAGGACATACCCATTTATCCACTCAGAAACACTTTCTAAAACCCCTCCCCCTCTCTGTCAATCACCAATCACACCACACTTGTCTCTTCAAGCACTCTAGTCCACCACACAGCCATGCAACCAAACTTTTAAAGAGACACACAAACATATAAAACAAGGAATCATTACAAGTGTGTTTTTGTTAAAAGATTTATCTGGCAGGCACTTGTGTATCAAATTACCACCAGTCTTTACAGGATTGGAATGAAACCATTTTAAAAAACGTTTAAATTATTTGTTATCTAATGTGAATGAAATTTTGAAACTTCAGAACCTTGTGTGTCAACTGACCGTCTCTTGTGTTTCTCTATGTGGAAATAATGTATATTGTTTATTTCTAAATACTTCTTCCCATACTATACCTTATTGAAATGACAATCAGTTTAATTTATTTGTGGGTATGTGAAGGCCTGATGTGCATGTATGTGAGTACCTCCCACTACATGTTTGTGATGAGCTTCATGTGACTGTGGCTGCGGTCACACGGAACATTAGCCATGCGAGTCAGACGGAAGACATGCGGGTTTTCGGGGCGCGATCTCACCGGCACATCTGGGAAGTGTAGCACTCCCGTGGCTCAAACGAGGCTTCCTGCCGAAACCACGCGGCAAAAAACTAGTACCTCCGAGGTACTAGTTTACGGAAACCGCGGGGCAAGGGCGGGCGTCTGATCGCGTTTCCGGTGGCATCCGGCGCCCGCCCATGTTCCCTGGCGAAAAAGTTTTTTTTTCCTTCAAGTCTTTGTGGATGCGCAAAAGCACACAACGGAGCATGCGCAGTCATGGTGTAAACAAAAATAAAACCTTCCAGTTTGCCGCACCGCGCACTTCGTTTTTGCGCGTGGGATTGTCCTGCGATCGGCACCTCTCCTTTCCCACGGAACCTCCACAGTACCTCCACGGGAGGTCTGATCAGGTAACCGCGCCTTAGTTTGCCCCGGGGCAAACTGCCACACTTCCCCCCCGCGGTTTCCTGCCCGTGTGACCGGGACCTGTGATAACCAGCAGTAGATATATTGTTGTTTATTTGCTGTCGTCCTTATGCTTGGCATTTTACAAAATTCATATATGTGAGCACCTCAAGAGCCTTCCCATCTAGTACACTGAATGTCCTTATCAATAAGAGGCAAGAAGGATTTAGTTTATACTTAAAAGGTCAACATAAAGTAATGTGGAATTAATATTTTTATTTTTTAATTAAAAACAATTAAAGAAAAGCTTTCAACTGAGAGGGGGAAAGCAGCCTTGAGTCTCTGCAAGAAAGGCACACAATAATACATTTAAATAAGCAAACACATAGAATATAATAGTCCAGGCTTTCCATAAACTATTGGGTAATATCTTTAACAAGTATTCAAAAAGAGAAAGAACAAAAGAGTTATTTGCTACCATTCTGTCATACCCTCTGGGTCTCACAAAGCCTTTTTTGAAAGAAGAAAGGTAAGTGAATACCTAAACTTTATTTTTAAAGATTGTTTTGCCAGCTTGAAATAGCAGATCTATATTTCCCCTAACACTTAGTAATAGCAGTTATTTTGGAATGCAGTGACATAGTATTTGTGTGGTGTGTGTTTTACCAGTTCTGTGTCTTTTTAATGCAGAGAGACCAGTGTTGCCGGACAGCTACACTCAGGACACTTGGAAGAAGCTTCATGAAGCGGTCAGAGCAATTCAGAGTAGCACATCTATTAAATATAATCTAGAAGAACTCTACCAAGTAAGAGTTGTGAATTTTTACAAAATCACTACCTGAGCAGAAAAGATACCTAAATATCTGCTTTGGGAGTAGTTTGCACAAACATGATAAAACTGTGCCTTCACTGTACCATTTCTGATAGCAGTGAAAAAAGAAGGGGGGAAAGCAGGGAGGGATTATATGTTTACAGATGAATAACTACCATGTTTGGCCAAGGTCTAGCTAATCCTTCTCCCTGACATCTAGTTTTCTATGTTCATGAAGGTTTTCTATAGGGGAGCATTCAGTCACGCTTTTCCCCATCTGCATTGTTATGTACAATCCAATCCAGAAACATTTTACAATTTGGGTAGTTCTCTGTAGTTTAAGGTATGCCAAAATGATTTGTATCCTCTTTTTAGTGACACAGGTATTGTATGCATACATGTTTGTTATATTATAAATTTTTCATTTAAAGAGTATATGTGGTACACATCAGTAGATCATTAGACTGGATCGTATGGACTGCCAGTGTGATGTGCTGGTGGAAGTGGGTCTTTCCTGCCTTCCCTTTCTCCTGGCAGTCCTCTCTGAACCCCAAAAATGTGACATTGAAGGCTGGGGAAATTCATGTGGAGAAAAAAAGCTATGAGACACAGATGACTGCAGTGAAGAGGGGAGGAAGGGTGAAATTGTCCCTTTCTGTGTTGTACTAGCAGACTGTCTTGCAGTAGGAGGAGTGCTGTTGGTGGGAGAGGCAGGAAAAATTATTCTGCCTCCTTGCTTTCTGCCTTTCTCGGTGTTCGCAGGGCTGCTATAGGGAAATGTGGGGAAAATCCATGCCTTACACTGGTGCTTGCGTAGGATCCAACCCAAAGTTTAGTGAATGCTGGGTGAAAAGATTTAACTACAAATAAAAATGCTGCAGCTGCTTTTTCAACACTTGTTCTGGAGTTTGTCTCTTTGCTTGCTTAACCTTTGTTTGTTCTGCTGAAACAACAGTTTACACACACTTCTTAGTTGTTTCATGTGGGTACAATGGGAACATTTTTGGATTGCACTTTTTAAAAATTCAGTCAGTTTCATGCCTTGCAATAGTTTTTAATTTTTTTCTCTATTTCTGTCCACTTCTCACTCTTCCCCTTTTGTTCTGCTCTTTGCAGCAAGTTGTACTTAAAATCAAGGTAGATGCTTGCTGAGCCTATCTACATATAGAGTTATTCCACTGATATTGTCCAGAGTATTTGTTAACATTTACTGGTTTTTATTTGAATATTAATAAAATATGTTGGATTCTGTCATGGAAGGTATATATAGACAACCACCTTTCCCTCTAGAATTCCCTTACCTTTTTAGCATTTTAATGGATGCAGTTGGTCTTTATTCTGATTATTTTTTTAAAAAATTATTTTACAGGCTGTAGAAAATGTCTGTTCTTACAATGCGTCACCTACACTGTACAAACAACTACGACAAGTCTGTGAAGATCATGTGAAAGCACAAATATTGCAGTTTAGAGAATATCCTTTTAATGTTAAAAATTAACCACCATAATAGTGTTGCTTGTACTAAAGGCTACATTGGGATATCTCCCAAGTAATTTCCATAACGTAGCTTTGTGCAGTTGGTGCATCTAGCTTGGTATTGTCTGTGCTCACTGGCAATGGCTTTTAGGGTTGCCAAGTCAACTTACCTTCAAAGCAGGGGGATTCCTGGCTCTGTTGGGAGTCTCCCCGCACGTGTGTGAAGCGGAAGTGATGTCATCGCGTCGTCCACGTTGGGGGCGGGGCACCCTGACTCGAGGGAAAACCATAGAGTTTTCCCTCGATTCATAGACTGTCCCCCCCACAACGTGGCCAGCATGATGATGTCACCTCCGGGTGACATCATCACGCTGGGGACGCCCTCCAGCAGGGGGTGGAGTTCCCCCTGGGGCCCGATCCACCACCAGCGGGTAACGGGCCTCCTTGGTGGGAATTTACATGCCCCCAGCGAGGGATTGACAAGCCTAATGGCTTTCCAGGACTGAAACAGAGAGAAGTTCTTCTGAACACATACTAAAACTTGTGCTTTTACCTCCTGACCACAGTTCCTCTGGAATGTGTGTTCTCTGCTGCTTCCAACTGCACTTCCTTGAAAGCTGTAATTTCAGGGTCTGATCAACTTATTTAATATAATATTGTCATTCTACTGTAAAGTGTAAGACTCCTTTTTAGAGTTTAAAATTTTAGGACCTCATTATTTTATCATTGTGGATGTGGAATAGTGTTGATTTCAACTATTATAAATATGCTGTCTTCTTCATAAAATATCAGATTTCTCCAGTGGTTTTAATGGGGCTTGGCTTAGCTTCCTTTAGGTTGTGTTTTAGGGTGGCAGAACTATTGCTGTCATTTCTAGAAGATCTATGGTGTGGTTGAAACATGCCCCTATGCCTTGGTTCCGATTAACTGTCTATGGCCATCCTGAGAAATTTGTTTTCTTAACGTGAGTGAAGTAGTGTTGTAATTGCTAGTGGGTTTGTTCATCTAGAGTAATAAAGCTGATTTATTGAGATGATTTTCAAAGTTTCAAGCCAATGCAGCTATTGAAGTTTATCCTATACCACCCTACCATTCCACTAAACAAAGTTTATTTATTTATTTGTATATTTATTAAAACATACCCCACCTTTGCTCTGACCTGGATAGCCCAGGCTAGCCTGATCTCATCAGATCTTGGAAGCTAAGCAGGGTCAGCTTTGGCTAATATTTGGAAGGGTGACCGCCAAACAATACCAGGGTCATGACACAGAGGCAGGCAATGGCAAACCACCTGTGAAATGTCTCTTGTCTTAAAAACAACTCTAGCTCACCACCTAGTGGTCCATAACACTAAAAGAGCTAGAACTTTTGTCTGCCAGACAATCTTAGGCACTCCTGGCTATTCTACACACAATGCATAATAATAATAAATACTAATAATAATAATAATAATAAAGACATTATTATCCCACCTTTCATTTTGGCTCAAGTTGGAGGAAGAGCCACTTAGGTTGGAGGAGGCTGGAGGAAGGCTACTTGGGCAGTGGCTGGATCCACCCCAGTGAGTCTTCCTGATTAGCTAACTGTAAGGACCCTTATTGAATTTTGTACTATCTTCAAAGGATGGTGAAAATACAAAGCAGCACAGGTTTAAGACCTAATACTTTTCTGAGAACTATCTCCTCAATATTTCCAAACCAGTAGACGTATCATAATCTACTTGGTAGATTCTGGTTAAGACGGTATGTCTTTGGTACCACTTCTATAACGCTTTGATTTTAGTATATGTTAGTATATGTTTTCTGTAATTATGTAGCATTGCTTCGTATCATGGGATCGTGTTCACTGTCTCATCAGTGACAGCCACAGCATCTGTTGTATTTAGCTATCTTTTTGAGGAGTAAAAACAGATTTCGTTTTAGAGCAGTGGCTGAAACTTGGACGAGGCCTTTGTAGACAGCCTAATAGCAGTGGACAGCAATGGGAAGCCACTTCGTTGGCTCTAAATTTTTGCTGAATTTATCCTTCATTTGTGTATGAAAATTTTCTTTAGAAAAATATGAATGTTAATAGCAGGAGCCTGCTGTATGTTCCTTTTTGGAATGTGAGAAAACGTAATGCTCAGCCTATGATCTAACTTTTATTGTAACTCTTGTTTTCTGAACTAATGTAATAATTGATAGAGAAGTTTCCCTTAACTTTTGCAGCACAGATTCTCTTGACAGTCTCTTATTTTTAAAGAAAATAAACAAATGCTGGCAAGATCACTGCAGACAAATGGTAAGTCAGATGTAGTTCCTGATACATATTCAAGAGAAAATGGGAAATAAATAAGCATGTAAAGGCGGATGGTTACTCCCTATGAAGAACTCCCTGTGAATAAATAAGCAAGTGGGAAATAAGCCAAAGAAAATGCATATTTTTTAAAATTTAGATTTTGGGATAAATTAGAGAATCAATCTGAAAAAATAATACAAAAAAGTAAACCAGAAATCGATGCCAACTCTGCTCTTGTAAGATATAAGTCATCTTTGACAAAGTGCTGTAGCTCTCAAGAAGATCTATTGGCTATCTCTTAATTCAGTTACTAAAAATATTGCTACATCAGTTGGTTTTTTAGAAATCAAACAGTTTGTGAAGTACAAGTAGTGTAATTGAATGGATAATGTTCTTTGGGTTATTCAGAAGTAATGCTTGTGATTTAGTTTCTTCATTTCATTCATATTGTCAGTGTCCACTAAATTGGCTAATTACAAGATTCTGAAATTTTGCTTAGTTACTTTCCTAGGTGCATCTTTTTCTTTTTAAATTAAAATTAAATGGTTTAGCTGTTTGTGCATTTTGCAAGTAAGACATTGCATAATACTGTGGTGAATACTCCACCAGGTTGCTTCAGAGATGAACCGCACATTTCTGTAGCTCATTAGGAACCAATCGTTTAACTATGGAAAATGGATAAAGCTTCCTTAAGTCACTGAAATATATAAAATTGCTGTTAATGCTCAGGCAGCAGTACTTTGAAAAGCTTGTGAGAGATGGGATGTCATGTCTGTGGATTAATTCATTACCTTTGTAATGATTAATGTGAATTGTAATGTTACGTGTGTATGTGCTACAAGCACTATATCTGCAGGCAGAGAGTATTTATTTTATCATTTTATGTTTGCAGATCATGATCAGAAGCATTTTTTTGTTTTTGGATCGCACTTATGTTCTCCAGAATTCAATGCTACCTTCTATATGGTAGGTATAGTGTCTGAGTGTCTCTTGGCAATGCATGAACCTGTTGTGTTCATTTTAATGTTAACATCTATAGTGCTACATACATTGTAATATTGCTAGTAAAATGTGTATGTGGGATACAACTGATAAGCTTTGAGTAGTAATTTTGAGCCCCATGAGAAGTGCCCTGGACAGAAGGAGAATGGACTAGGCTGAATCTATACAGAAGGAGATTTCAGTATCCAGATTTAGGATACACACATTGTATTTATTCACATTGTAAGTCTGAGGACCTTATGTGAATCCATTTCAATTTATATTGCCTTAAGAGGGCTGATGTACAAGCTACTCTGAAATTTCAGGAACGAATAAATATCTAATGTATTTAAATTAGTGATATGGTAATTTGTTTTGACATTAACCAAAGACAGGTTCAACTTATTCTGATGTTCTAAGACAGTACAATTATGTGAATAAAATTCTTGTTTAGAGTACACTGGAAGCCCCATGTGTACTGTGACAGTGCAAGCATAATGGGATGCCTATCGCTAATGTTTAAGAGGGAGTGACTTTTAAAAGGGAAGTTTTGAAACCACGTCATTGAATACCAAAATCAAACTAAAACACTCTTTTATATTTCTGCAGGGATATGGGGCTAGAACTTTTTAGAAACCATGTTATTAGTGATAAACTTGTGCAAAGAAAAACTATTGATGGAATCCTACTGTTGATCAAACAAGAACGAAATGGTGAATCTGTGGATAGAAGCTTGTTACGAAGTTTATTAAGCATGCTGTCTGATCTACAGGTAAGTGTAGCAGCCGTATACATAAAATGACAGGAGCAGGCAACAAATTGACTGGATGAGAGTAAAAGATATCAGCATTCCTACTCGAAGTCCTCAACAAATGGCTGACATGGAGTGAAATTTCCTTGTAATGCCAAGCCTTAGCACAAGTTTATCACATGGCATGTTGAATTTATACACATGCTTAAAAGTGAAGGGATTTGTACTCCATCATATTTTCAGTCTTCCATAAGGAGGGTACTGAAAGAGGAATGGTCTTTTACAATATTAATTCTTTATTCACCTTTTTGTTGAAGCAGCACAGTTTTGCTTTCTCCTAGTCACAACATTTAGCAATAGCTAGAGAGTAAAAGTTGAACATTTTTTAAAAATAATGGGTTTTTCAACGAGTTGGTATAAACTGCTGTTGCCAAGGTTGTTTGCAGTTTGATGCAAGAAAAGCACTGTGGTATGCTGCTGGTTTAGCTTTTGAGACTGAGTGAAAACAATTATTTTGTGTTCAGGCCCTTCTTGAGCTGCCTGATTCTGTATATGTTTACTTGGAAATGTCTATATGCTCGGTGCTTATTTTCAAGGAGGTGTGAATATAAGATTGTAGATTCAATAGGAGTATATTGGTAGATTTTTTTGGTGACCTTTCTTCAGTGTAGGGTTGCCAAGTACCTACCTACGAACTGGCGGGGGACACATGCTTCCCCGCCGGAAGATTCTTGCTTGTAACACAGGCGCTGCACTATGCCGTCGCCCGACGTGACGTAGGCACGTAGCTGGGTGACGCTCTGGTAATGGAGCTGGAAACTCGATGGTACCATCGAGTTTCCAGCCCCATTGCTAGAGCGTCACCCGGCTACGTGCCTACGTCATGTCTGGGCGACGGAATAGTGCAGCGCCTGTGTTTTCCCCGCGGGAATGGTCCCACGAAGAACTACATATCCCCCGCCGAATCAAGGTAAGTACTTGGGAGCCCTGCTTCAGTGTTAGTTCCCTGCTTGCACATAGGAGTATTTTCTATATTACAGTTTTTAGCATGAGTAAGAACAAGCTTACTACTTGAACCTTTAAAAAGATTATAGAAATTAAGACCTTAACATTTAATGTGTAATAATAAATTAACTGCATGTTCATTAATATCTTTCTCAAATAGGTTTACAAGAACTCATTTGAACAAAGGTTTTTAGAAGATACAAACTGTTTATATACTGCAGAAGGCCAAAAGTTAATGCAGGAAAGAGAGGTATGAAGTTGAGTTTTTCTTGGTGGAATAATTTCCAAGAAGATTGGACTCCAATTAAATAGAAACTGCTCTCAGATGTGAATTCCCTGTGTCTGAGTGAGAGTTGTACTGCATCTGGCAGAATTGTTTAAATATCTCTACATGTGTAAATTAAAGAAAGGTAATCCACTTCAGTTATCTTTTGGTGATAGTTAGGGGTATGCAAAACAAATTGGAATTTTTAGGGTTCGGGTATATTGAACCCAAAAAATATCAGTATTTTCCGATATTCCCAAATCCCAATACTGACATGGTATTTGGATTCAGGATTTTTCAGAAATCCTGGGTTTTTTGGCTCCATTATTACCCTATGTGGACCATTATAGTCAGGATATGCTGGGGGATCAATCTGGGGGTATTTGGGGATCTGTGGGTTCATTTTTTTGAGGTAGAGGCATAAAATTTTCAGCAAAGCTGCTGGTGCCTCTTCTCAAAACACTTCCAAAGTTCCATACAGATTGGACCAGGGGGTTCAATTCTATGGGTTCCCAAAGAAGGGTGCCCCCATCCTCGATTGGTTTCAGTGGAAGGGTGGGAAAGCATTTAAAGGGTCCCATTAAATGCCTTTTACCATCTGTGAGTGAACTTTGAAGGTGTTTAAAGGGCCTGCAGTCTTTTTAAACATCTTTTGACTTCAGCTATCTGGTGGTCCTGAAAAATCCTGAATATTTTCAGGATATTTGGGACTCAGCTATTTCAGATAACTAAAAAAATACTGAGATCTGTATCCAGCTGGAAGAATAGTTGGAAAATACTGATAAGGTATTTTCTGGCTATGTTTTCGGCTTGGATGTAGCCAAATGCACAACCCTAGTGATTGTGCTGTTGAATATCTCTAAGGGGTTTTGTATGAAGCGTTGAAGGATTCCATTAAAGGCAATAACTTTTTGTTTCATGCAACCTTACTTTGTTTCACTGGATTAAAGAGTTTGACCACTTTCAAAAGTGTTTAGGGTTGCATTAACACCGGGACTATTCATCGTTGTGAACTCATTTATGAAAAAAAGACAAAATAAAATCACAAATGATAACAAAACACTGAATTTAATTGAGTATAGCTGTCAATGCCCACTGTCTACATGCTTGCACCAGGTAAGGTCAGGCAATGGCATTTGTGGCTTTGCTATACAGTAGTCTTGAGTTAACTTTGCACCCCTCATTCAGTGTACCTGCCACAGTCAAATATATATGTTTACTTTTAATAGGTTCCAGAATATCTTCACCATGTTAACAAACGTTTAGAAGAAGAGGCAGATAGAGTAGTAACATATTTAGACTACAGCACACAGTAAGTACCTCTTACTCCCCCCCCCCCCCGCAAGATTGCTGTTGCTTTGAAGAGGTCGCTCTATATTCTTGATATTCAAGCAGAATAATGGTAGCAAGAGCACCTTTGGTAAATCTGTCCTTGAAATTAATGCTTTTCGTTTAAGCCACGATAAAGAAATAGAAGCAAAGGACAGTTGGGAAGCAATACACTTTCGTTTTAGAAATGTATGACTATTAACACTCTGTTCAGATCATCTGTGCATGAATAGTTAATTTTAATGATAGCGGGCTGGCTGGGGAGCAAAGGGCATGCATGCAAACATGCCCGGGTTCCCTGCCTGAACTTCTCCAGGTGCCCCATGGCAGGCAGGGAACCCAGGCATGTTTAAAATGCCTTTCTTTCCCTCCCAATCTCAGGAAGGGATCTCAGAAAGGGAAAGAAAGGCATTTAAACATGCCCCCCTTCCCTGAGTTTCTCTGCAAAAGCAGAGAGGCTTAGGGAAGGAAGGGGGCATGTCTGCATGCCTGCCCTTCCCTTCCCCAGCCTACCCACTGCGGTGGGCTGGCTGGGGAAGCAAAGGGCAGGTGTGCAGACATGCCTGGGTTCCTTGCTTGAGCTTCTCCAGATGCTCTGTAGCTGCAGGGCACCTGGAGAAGATCACTTAGGGAACCCCAGGCATGGTTGCCTGCCTGCCCTTTGTCGGGGTGTGTGGCATATGCAAATGAGTTATGCAAATAACCCAACAGCTGACTGGCAGCTCAGGCTATTAGGTTTAAAGACCTTGCTTTCGGTATAGGAAAATGAACCCGAAAAAAAGTCGGATAATATCAGCTTTTTTGGGTTCAGCTATACCAGTAGCCGAATACAGATCTCTGATCTGTCTTCGGCTTATGTGATACCCGAAAAATACTGACAAGGTATTTTTTGGGTATTTTTTTCAGTTTGGCTGTTGCCGAATGCACACCCCTAGATCTGGGAGACCCAGGTTCAAATCTCTGCTTTGGAAACCCACTTGGGCCAATCTCTTTCCATTTGGTTATGTTGCAGGGTGGGTTGTTGTCAGGATAAAATGGAGGAGGGGAGACCAATGTGGTGAGCTGGTTTGAGTCCCCAGTGGGGAGAAAAGCAGGGTATACGTATCTAAATAAGTAATTATGGGAGGGGCTTTTGTTTACCCATAACTACCTGTTAAGATGTCACTGTCTAGGATATTTGTCACGGGGTGATTTTCCTAAGATCTTAATGAATTCTCACTTCACAGAACTAGTGCTATGTATGTAGTGGCATATCTGGCATAATGATTACTTACACCACTAAGGGTTTTTTTTTTAATTAAAAATTTATATTTAAGCCTTGGGCCTAGTAGTTTTAAGGTCAATTAAATTAACAAAGCTTTGCAGCTTAAATTCTGTGTTGGGTATGAGACAACTTTACAGAAATCTTCTGTGGGACATCACTCACTATGACTTGGCCAAGATGTCATTTCTAAGTTAGTCTGTACTCTGGAGAGAGCAACAATTAAAATCTGTACTAAAGTAACAGTCATTCTGAAATAAGATAAAGCTGAGTTCTGTGTCTTGTGCCAATGTGCAGGGTTTGTCTTTGCATATTTTTTTCCCCTCTTAGCCAGAACTGAGTCTTGGGAATCTTATTCAGCAATGCTTCCGGCATCTGAGAGTTTACCAGGTGTCATCCACATATTTTAAAGCACATATTTGCATCCATAAGGGCTACATAATTTTTTTAAAAGGCGGGGGGGGGGGGGAGAGTAAGTTTGGATCCTTAGAAATTTGTTCTTGCTGGTATCATAACTTGCCATTGTTGTGTATGCTAATGAATTTATGGCATACGCACCTCCCAGTCCTACCAATCTTGGCAGACATTATTGTTAGCAGCAGCTGCAGTGATTACCACATGTATGACAATGGCTTTTCTCAGGGGTTTCATGTAGCCGAGAAATGGGTTGAGTGGGGGCACAGAAGGATCGATGCAAGGGAAGTCCTGGAGACAAATAATATCCATGCCATCCGGCAGCACCTTCAACCATTCTGGAGCTGCCATATCAGCAGCAGGCAGCCCCAGTGCAAGTGCCAATGGCAGCACAGCAGACCATTTTGCTTGGCACCTGTGAGAAGAGAACAGAGGGCCCCACCCATTGGAGCAAAGAGACAAAGAAAATTTTATTCCAAAATAGAAATAACTCTTGTGTGTTTCCCATAAAGCATCTTCAAAGGGGATCTATGGTATATAAATGCAGCAATGTTTCAGCTAAACCAGCTTTTTCCTTTGTCTCTTGGCACCTATGGCCCGAGCTGTGCCCAGCCAACCAAGACATCGGCAGCAGAGGGAGAAAATGTAACAAGCATGGCTTACTGCCATATTCACCTCCCAGACCCCCGCAACCAGCAGCCAAAGCAAATGCCTGAGATTCTGGTAGTGTCACTAGGGTTGACTTGTTCCAAGTGTGTCTCGCCAAGTGCAAGCCTCGTCTCCCTCTCCACCGCTGCCCCCCATTTTGTTTGCAGACACACCAACATCTTCACGGGTAGATGCTGCAAGGGGGGGGGGGGGGCGGCACTTAGACCAAAAAAGATTGTCTAACTTCTGTGTTATATCATACCGTTACTTACATGTTTATATTTTTAATAATACTGTCCATCATAGAAAAGAACGGCATCATTTCCTTCTGATAGAATTGCTGTGTACTTAACTCAGTCACAGCTCTGTTTATTATTATGTGATAATACTCAGTGCCTTCTCTCTCATGTGTTTTATGTCATTTTAGTTTTAATTGTGTGCAAGCTTGACTGAAATTAATGGCAATTTCATTTCACTAGTGGCTGGACTGTTTTCTTAAAATTTTAGGTCTGTGTTATTGCTCAGTACTCTTAACAGTGCAATCCTGTGCAGAGGTATTCCAGCAGAAGCCTCTTGATTTCATCATAGGATTGCACTGTTGTCTAGTTGAAATAGAGGGAATATACTACAAATCTTGGACATAAAATTCCACTGTAACTTTTCTTCTTGGCTATGTAAGAGGATACCTATGCATACCTATGGTGTGTGTGGAGTCATCCTTTTTGAATTGCACAGGTATTTATAGATTTTTTTTCCTTTGCCTTAAACAGGAAGCCACTCATTGCTTGTGTGGAGAGGCAGCTGTTAGGAGAGCACTTAACAGCTATTTTGCAAAAAGGTACTTTTTTTCTAAGTAGTATTTGTAGCCAACAGCTGCGTCATCATCGGCTCATGTTTTATGGGATGTTGGACACACATTGTACAGCTACCCCTTTGGCCTTTGTCATAAAAGACTAATCTATATTATTATGTGTTATGTAGACTCCTTGTAGGAGAGAGGATTTCAGTGCCGTCTAATACTGATTTTTTTCCTTTGTGGGCTTTGTAGTTTTCAGACTGTTAACAAATCTCAATATGATCCAAAAGCTGAGATGGGTGGTCTATGCTTCACTTAGTGGAATGTTTAACTTGGTAGGGATATGTACACTCACACACCCCATGTCATATTATAGATTGCTTTTTGAAATTGCACCTCAGTTTCAAAAACAGTTTGTCTTGCAGTGCAAGAGGCAGTTGAAAATCCCCTTTTAATATTTGTATCTTAAAGGACTACTATCCGTATAATATATTATTGCTAAAATGCAATAATTCCCTGAGTACATGGAACTAATTGCACATTGCTTTAAATCCTCATTTACTCAGAGTTCTGTGTAACTTCTTTCTGACCATTTTTTGAAATGAAAGTCAGCCATTGGAGACTGCAAAGAGAAATAGAGGAAGGGCAGGTGAAGAAAAGGGGCTTAACCCTTTTCTCCGCTACCTGTTTTTCTTCTCAAATTCAAAGCCCCCCCCCCCCCGTTACTTTTGTTACTGTTGGGGCAATCTTAGCTCAGGAAGGAGGGCTCCAGAGCAAACTAATTTATGCAGGAGCCAAATTGCTCGCTCACAACTTTAATGCCAGTAGCTTAAAAAGTAGAATTTTTGCTCACAAGATTCCACAGCGTAGAGGGAACATTGGTTGGTGTTTAATACATGGGGAGGAGTACCGTTTGGTCATCTTTTCTTCTTCTTTGTGATTGTTGTACCCTGTTAAAATGCCTGTGTTTCATTGATAAGTTTGCTGCTTTCTTATTCTCTGTCCCCCTCTTCAACAGCACAGTCTGAAATCTCTTGCTCTGACTCATGCTCTGCTGCAGCGCCTTGGCTTTTCTGTTGTAACAGGCATTAATCATCATACAATTATCTCCTCTTATAAATACGTAAATGGCATCAAATAAGTTTGTGTAGTGGTTGTTTACATAAAACATGTTTCTGGAGGGTTTCATCTTGAAGGTGTATGAGTGGATGGTAGATATGAGTGGGCACTGAGGAAAGGGCAGAGAATGCCTCTGTGTGGATGCTCTGTTCCCACTGCAAATGCCTCTGCATTGTTTGTGGCCGTGAGTGCCCTGTGGAGAGTTGTCATCACGTGGCTGCAACCTTGTGTATTCCTGAAGTGGCTTTGAGAATCTCAGTGTAATTAGAATTTAACAACTGAACTAAGGAAAATACTTGGTTATATTTTAACGTTTGGTCAGTTGTGGCCATATATTATGCCAAAGCAAGACTGGGGGTGGGTGGGGGAGGAGTGTATGGTGCGTGAAAGGAAGAAATAGGACACTACATCTTGCTCCCGAAACCCTTATGCTGGGGGAGGGTTCATTCTGCTTGCATCAGCTAAACTACTGTTGTCCAGTCTACCTCTTGCTCCCCCAAAATAGAAGTTTCTGCATGTTAGCTGATACTTGTTGAAATTCTGGCCCACTTCTTGAGGCTTTATTTTGATTGTTACAAATACAAAGTTGAATCCAAAGATCCATGAGCAGAAGGAAAATAGTCATTACTGCTGAGCTGGCCCTAGTCCATGTTGGGCTGTAATAGGCAGGTTCTTTTGCAGTTCTTAGGCTTTCACAAGAGGGCATGCAAGTTCTTTATTTAATTGTAAAAGGACATGCAAGTTCTTGTGCAAGCAAAAGACTATGGGGTGGGGGCTTAGTTGCATTTTTCTCATGCAATATTCTAGTGCAAAATGTGTAGCAGTCCTTCTCTGAGCAGGAGATGTTGCTTGCACCTTTGGATCCAACCCATAAAAGTCCTCATACATTCTTTAAAATGTTGTATCTGTTGATATATATGAATTGAATTCTGCTTTTCACACTCTATATCTCAGATTAATGAAATAAAATAAAGCAGTTAAGTCTTGCATGTACTGATTTACATAATCTCTTGCGTTCATTTGATCCAGGGCACATTGTAAACCACTTATAACATCCTAGTGTGCAGTGCAAGTAGAAGACAACACTGCTTTTGTAGGGTTTCTTCCTTAGTCAGTTTGATAATGGAAAATAAAAGCTTGCACATTTCAGGGTATGTATGTAAACAATTTTTTTCTTGTCATATTACAACTGCCACTAATAGATGTATGCATATTTTTTTCTTTTTCTTTTCCAAATCAAACAGTTTATTAGGCTACTGTGCAAGTTTTTTATTTTGGGATAATCTTTGGGGCTCCTCCCCCCCCAGTTCCTTCACTGTCCAGTTCAATTCTGTGATCGGTCAATGGGGCTAAAGAAAATAAGAATGCTTATTTAGTCAATTCAGACTTCCTAGATTATACATATGTATGTGGAGTATACTCTTATCTGCATTTTTCCTTTCATATCTGAAACAAATCAACATTTTAAAAAATATCACCATCTGTTTATTTTACTTTATTAGGTTTGTATACTGCTTTTCCTGTTTCTTCCTAGTGGCTACTGCTAATTATAGATATAGACTAAGATGCAACAGTATACACTTACCAGAGAGTAAGCCCCCATTGAACATCATGGGTCTTCTGAGGAGGCGTGCACAGAATTAAGCTGCAATTCTTTGTACACTTGTGCTGCTTCCACATGGAGCTGTATTACCTCACTGCGGTCACCATTTCTGCTTTCCTCCACTGGAGGGTATTATATAGCTTTATCATCTATTGCCATGCTCTACTAGTCCCCAGCTTTCTTAAAAAAAAAAAAAAAGATAGTGTTTAGCCCTTTTTTAGTTGTTTATTTATTTATGAGTTGTTTGCCTTGCCTTTGGTGCTATTGAGAAGCACTTCTGGGGTTTTCTCCATCTTTCATGTGATCTTTCTCAAACCTGTTTTGCTGTGACGTTTTGGGAAAGATTGCAGCAAAGCCAGGATGGCTGCTGTAGGGTGGAAAGGACTGGAATTTCCGTTTCCTGGCCCAACCCATATCAGTGCCATTTCCCCTGCCCCAGTCCTTCTGCCAGCTGTTCTCCTCCCCCACGCTATGGGAGTTCGGGGCTTTTGGAATCTTTTGAAAAATTGACATATAACAATATATTGCCATGTCAATTACATTTAACAAAGCCTTTAAAAAAGCCTTCTCCAGTGGCATGGCAGATGTGGGGAAATGGCCACTGTGGGGATGGAGTAGGGCTGCCAGGTCCCCCGGGGGCGGGGGCTTGCCTGCTCAAAGGGCCCCCGACCCACTGGCCTAGATCCAGCTAGTGGGGGGAACCCCGCCCCCAAAGTGCCCAGATCGGGCCAACGTGCCTGGCGCGATGACGTCACCCAGTGGTGACATCACTGTGCTGGGCACGTCACCAGGGGGACGCTCTAACATTTGGCCTGAAAACTATTCTCCCCTCGCCGCAACAGGTAAGAGATGGAGGTATGGAAAATGCAGGAAAACCTGCCATGTGGAAGTCCTTTTGCTTGGCTGCGTTGGTGGCTGCAGCAACAATGGGGGAGCCACAGGATAGAATTGCTGAGTGAGAAATGCCTTTATTGCAGAGCTACAAGAGAAAATGTGCAGGTTTCATGATTTTCCCTTACAACTCTGTAATGGAAAAAAGCTAGTGACTTATCTTAAAAAATAAACCTGGGAACTAGTAGATCATGGCAATATATCATTCTAATGCTATTGCAGTCTGGAAATTCCCAGTTAATTTTTTTTTTTGAAAGCCAGAAAAAGCCCTCTGGGGTGTGTGTGTATGTTGAATGAATGGTGGCCAAGGGGGAAAAATGGTGCTGATGTGATTGGAACATGCAAAAACATGCATCTTCCTGGCTGCATAGCATCCAAAGGTGTTTTGACTGCTATCTTTCCAAGAAGATTGTACCAAACTAGGTTTGGAAATGATTGCAACACAGCAGGGGAAGGGGGACATGGAAGCAGGATGAGCAGAAATGCTGGTCACTGTATCTCAAAAAGATCATCACAGAGCTGGGAAAAGTACAGAAGAGGCAACCAGGATGATTAGGGGGTTGGAGCACTTTCCCTATGAGGAAAGGCTGACGAGTCTGGGACTTTTCAGTTTAGAAAAGAGACGACTAAGGGGGGGGGGGGACATGATAGAGGTTTCTTTGGAGATTCGGCAAAAAGAAATTTTCCTCTCCCAAAATACTAGAACTCTATGGCATCCAGTGCAGCTGATGGGCAGTGACTTCAGGACAAACAAAAGGAAATACGTCTTTACACAGAGAATGATTAAAATGTAGAATTCGCTGCCAGAGGATGTGGTGATGGTCACAGGAATAGACAGCTTTAAAAGGGGATTAGATAGATTTGTGGAGGATAGTCTATCCGTGGCTACTAGCCATGGTTAAAGGGAACCTCCATGTTCAGAGGCACTAAACCTCTGAATCTCAGAGCCAGGGGGCAACATCAGGGGAAGGCCTCGGCCTTTATGCCTTGTTGTTGGCCATCCAGAGGAACCAGTTGGCCACTGTGTGAGACAGGATGCTGGACTTGATGGACCACTGGACTGATCCAGCAGGGCTGTTCTTATGTTCTTTTGCTGTTGTATTCCTTACTTAGGAATAAACCTTATCAAAGTGAGCAGACATTTGAGTAAATATGCATAGGTTTGTGCTTCAAGTGTTATGATTTTCTTTTACATTTTTTTTCTCTACATCAATACTACTTTTTCTCTTCTTAGAATTCCAACTAATTAAAAATGAAGAAAAAGAAATCTGTTATTTACAGTTGGTATAAATGCTAGAAATAATTAAGAATAAAAAGTAACTGGCCCTAACCGGGATAGCCCAGGCAAGCCAGATATCAGATCTCGGAAGCTAAGCAGGGCTGACCCTGGTAAGTACTTGGAGGGGAGACCTCCAAAAGAATACCAGGGCTGCGATGCAGAGGCAGGCATATCAAGCCACCTCTCTGAAAATGCCCAAGCCCCAGTAGGGGTTGCCAGAAGTCACCATGACGTCCGGGCATGCAAGCGCACACACAAATTTTAAAAAAGAATTAAAAGTAGCTGCTAAACCCTAAAGCAGTGTGTAATATTTCATCAAACCTTTTTGGAATTTAAAGAAGATGAGGAACCTGTAGTAACTACGTCTTTTGGAGCAGATGCTGAGCAAGAAATATGGATGTTACTTAGATGCTGTGTGCAGTTCTGTCAGCATAAATATTTGAAATCTGAAATGCTAATCATAATAAAAAAGGGTATTCTGACACTTTGGCAGTGTACCTTCCATAATGTTTACAATAATAAAATTCAGCTCAAAAATGAATTTTTAATACCTACATGTTTGGGGTTTTTTTGTAGTAATTGACAACATTAAAAATCTACAAATCAGATTTTATATACCTAATTTTAGTTTTACCTATTGCTCTGCATTAAAATGATGCATTAATACATGTTCCTCCCTTACAGGGAACATTAATCCTGGGGGAATATTAGTGCTAAATGATGTTTAAGGTTTGTGATAGTTCACTTAATGAATTTTACATTTGTGGTAGAAAAGAACCTTTAGACATTAGTAACCTATGGGGTCGCCATAAGTCAGCCGCGAGTTGGCGGCACTTTCCACCACCACAATTTACAGGGTTAGAACTAGGAAAGTTTTGGTTCGTTAGTATGACTTAAAACTACAGATGTCAAATGATTAAAACAAGTGATCACCATACTTTAAATAAAAATTGAAACAAATTACACCATACTTTTGATAACTAGTACACTATAGAATTCCATATTTAACGCATACTTGATTGAGGGCTGATCTTCACATTTATAGACTGACATGGTAGAACTATGGAATAGATCATTTCAGACTAGTCAGTGGTTGTATAGTTTGAATATTTTCCTTTCTGGAAAGCTCACTGTACGTATTCATTTGGAGAGAGGCTGTACTATACCTTTCTCTCTGACTGCATGCAAAAAGCTTTTTTTTAAAAAAAAGTGGGACAATTCCCTTGTAGTCTGCAGTTGTACAGGACAGTAATGCCATATTCTGTGTCATGTGTACAACAGTTCTTATATAATTCCCATCAACTATACCCTTTTTCTCAGCCTTGCTCAGAAAATACTACATGAATCACTTCTGATAATGGATGAAAGCTTTCAAACTTCCAATATGATATCAATAACCCATATCTTATTTTTTTTAAGTGGAGTATTATTTGTGTGTTTAAAATGTCTTATATCAGGTTTCTTCTTCAAGACAAAATACCAAGCACTCATCAATCATACACTTATTATTTGTTACAGAAAAGCCTACGTGTTTTCAGAGGCCATGAGGTCTAGATTTTGTTGATATAAATTTGTGGGATCCATTCGGTTTTCCTGGAATAATGTGTCTTATTTTTATTTTAGGACTTGATAATCTGCTTAATGAAAACAGAATAGCAGATCTCACTCTGCTGTGCCAGCTGTTCAGCCGAGTGAAAGGTGGACAACAACTCCTCCTGCATGGCTGGGGTGAATATATCAAGGTATTTAAAAATTTCCTGTTTTCCTTGCAGAGATAAAAGCTCATCAGTTGTGAATCAAGAACCGATAAAGTTAGGTATTGCCTTTAAAATTTGAGCAACTTCATAACTACAGAGCCCTTTGTTCAGTTGGCAAGAAAAACTGTATATAATTGAAACTGGAAAAAGGATGGCTGTAATTGGTGAACTGTTTGAAGTCTTACACATTTTTCTCATCTCCCATTTCTCTCTCAAGCAGCCATCAAGTCTGTCATGTGTCAAAATAATGTTTGATGTTAATGTGTCATAGCCTGCCTTCGTCCTGCACTCCGTTTTGAAAATAGGATCACTTCTGTGAAGGTGTTCTTGTTTCTCTCTCATGTCCATGAAATGCTCCTTTTGTGCATGCTTTTTAATTTGCTTACCGTTTCCAAGTATGCAAAAGGATCCTTGGAAGGAAGAGGGAAAAGATCTGTTCATGTTATCAGCTGCACTCGAAGTCTACATCTTGGATGATTTTTGCCTTTTCAGAATCAAAGAGTGGAACCCATATAACCTAGAAGGCTTCTAGATCACCCAATGATTTATTCATTCCTTTTCCACGGGACTGGCTGTGATTGTTGCAGGGACATGAAAGCCAAAGGTCATGGAAAAAGTAATGTGGCTTGAGATGGCACTCCCAAAGTGGGCTGAATACAAATAGCATTCTGGACCCAGAAGATCATGCTGGCAGACAGATACCTCATTTAAGATAGGAAGCAGTGAGGTTAAGTTGATCCCAAGATCCCGGAGCTCTGTACAGTGATAGATTTAAAGTGGGTTGATGGGCTGAAGTGAGGAGAGAGAAAAGAGGACACAGGAAGGGCTGGCTCAGATGATCTGGTTGCCTCAAGCAGGCTCTGATGCAATTTTGAACTGGGAAAACAATGTAAGAGCAAAGGCTGAAGTTCCCCCCACCTCGTGTCACCTTTCCTTCCTTAGCTCCCTTCACTTTTCATCTTGTACCTTTTTCAGCTCCTTCTCACTACCCTCTCCTGTTGGCTGGCATAGAAGCTTTCATGGGCATAGAAGCTTTCACAGTATTGTTTGGGTAGCCACCAAATCCTCTTGATATAGGATCATGGGCTCTCAGTCGGCATTCTTTTCTTAAATCTGCAGTCATTGCTTCTATGATTTGGGAATTTTTGAGCCCCTTGTATGTATGCATGTATTTAGATTCCAGATTTTTCTGCAAATCTTGGGCTTCCCCCCAGAAATATTAGCAGTTTTTGTCCCTGGCTCCCTTGTGCAGATTTTTGATCCACACTCTGGGGGCAAGCTCAAAATTACATATATAGATTTAATATTTGCTGTGCTGTGCTACATCCATTGCAATGGGTTGAAATTTTATAATGAAATGTAATGTATTTAATCTCTTTTGTGTGCATTTTAAGACTTTAGTTGCATTAGTGCAGCTATGATTCACTGATTTTTACAATTACTGAAATTCTCTGTAGGCATGTACGAGTAGGTGGGGAATATCAAGGGGGTGAGAAAGATTCGTTAACAATGTATTTGATTATCGAAAGTGTTTGTTTTGCAGAACTTTGGAACAGCAATAGTGATAAATCCTGAAAAGGACAAGGATATGGTACAAGACCTGCTAGATTTTAAGGACAAAATGGATCATACCATAGAAGTGTGCTTTCAGAAAAACGAGAAATTCATAAACTTGATGAAGGAATCATTTGAAACATTTGTCAACAAGAGACCAAATAAACCAGCAGAACTGATAGGTATAAATCCCTTTCTACAAAATATTATTTCTAAACTATGTAGTAATGGTGTAGAGTTGTGAAGTAAACCAGAATGCAGTGGCGCGATAACTATTCCATGCAAAGATTCGCTTTACTGTGTGCTCTGAAAAGTATGCTGTCTCTCTCCTCAAGGGGCGTGTTTGTTTCTATGACTTCTGGACCTCTGCTTGCTTTTTTTCATGACTGAGTGTACGGATGTTTGTTTAGAAGTCCACATGGCAAGTTTCTTAAGTATGAGTAAAGTAACTTAGTAATAAGATTTTGAAGATCAAAAATTGTGCCTATTATGTTCACTTTTAATTGTTTTTAGTTGAGAGAGTGCCTAAACTGCTGGTAGGATGAAAACCAGTTGGATGAAAGAGTTGAGAACAAAGCCAAATTGATGGATCTAAAGTCTATGATCACCAGAGCACCACCTCAGCAATATAAACCATCACAGCATAAAGTTAGCTGTTGACCCCTAGCATAAAAGAGTGGACACACACCTTTCTGTATGCACTGATTTGGGGCGATTTCGCACTAGAGCTGCCTCGCAGCGCAGCCCCGTTTACCCCGACACAAACATGTTAATTTCATTTGACCCGCGGCTTCGCCCGATTTCCTCCGTAGTTTCGTGATCCTTAAAAACCAGGATCACGAAACTGCGGAGGAAATTGGGCGAAGCCGCGAGTCAAAATGCAGCCTCGGGTGTGAAATTAACATATTTGTGTTGGGGCAAACGGCGGCTGCGCCGCGAAGCAACTCTAGTGCGAAATCGCCCTTGATGTAGGAGGTTTGCATACTAGTCTTGGGACTTGTTTGCATCTCACACCACAGTGATTAAAAATGGGGATACTAGAACGTGACTGACTGTACAGTTAATTATTTAGTTATTTATTTAACACATTTCTGTGCTGCCTTTCCATTCCAATAGGATACCCAAGACGACAAACATAAAAACATTCAGACATTTAAAGCAGCATTTAAAATAAGGTATATATAAAATAATATTTAAACAATTAAAAGCATATAGACATAGATACATACATAACACAATCAAGGAGGAGGGCCAGTAAGAGTTACTGGGGGGTTCACCAAAGAAAACAAGAAAGTCTTCACCCATTGGTGGAAGGCAACTATAGAGGGAAGCAGCTGAACCTCCCTGGGGAGGGGATTTCAAAGTTTCAGTGCCATGACCAAGAAGGCCCTTTCTCAGGTTTCCACCCATCTAGCCATAGCTTGTGGGAGCACCTGTAGGAGGGCTTGCAAAGATGACCAAGAGTGGATGGGTTGGGCTTATATGGGAGAAGGTGTGTTTGTGTGTGACAAACGTACACTTTCTTTTGGACTTCTGCCTGGAACAATCTCCAACATATGCTGTCTTTCATTCTGGGCAACCAGTTAGCTACCCATTTGCATAGTGGGGGTGTAGGTGCATATTGGTGTGCATATATGGTTGAAGAAAGTTGGCTGCTGCTTGGAGAATGATGGCTTTTAACTTTGTTCTTAGGAAAGAAAAGGAGATATGGATGCACTTTTGAAAGTTTTTTTTTGAGGAAAGAAAAAATTGTTCGTTGTTGTTCAGTCGCACAGTCGAGTCTGACTCTTCGCGACCCCATGGACCAGCTCCCGCCAGGCCCTCCTGTCTTCCGCTGTCCTCTGAAGTTGTCTCAATTTCATGTTCGTTGCGTCGATGACACTGTCCAACCATCTCATCCTTTGCCATCCCCGTCTTCTTTGACCTTCAGTCTTTCCCAGCATCAGGGTCTTCTCCAGTGAGTGCTCCCTTCTCATTTGGTGGCCAAAGTATTTGAGCTTCAGTTTCATTATCTGGCCTTCCAGGGAACAGTCAGGGTTGATTTCTTTTAGGATTGACTGATTTGATCTTCTTGCAGTCCAAGGGACTCTCAAGAGTCTTCTCCAGCACCATAGTTCAAAAGAATCTATTCTTCGGCGCTCGGCCTTCCTTATAGTCCAACTCTCGCAGCCATACATGACTACTGGTAATACCATTGCTTTGACCATGTGGACTTTTGTTAGCAGGGAGATGTCTCTACTTTTTATCATGCTGTTTAGGTTCGCCATCGCTTTCCTCCCAAGGAGCAGGCGTCTTTTAATTTCATGGCTGCTGTCACAGTCTGTGGTGATCTGGGATCCCAGGAACGTGTGTCACCACTTCCACGACTTCCCCTTCTATTTGCCAAGGAGTGATGGGGCCGGATGCCATGATCTTAGTTTTTTTGATGTTGAGCTTCAAGCCCACTTTTGCGCTCTCCTCTTTTACCCGGAGCAAGAGGCTCTTTAGGTCCTCTTCACTTTCTGCCATT
>NW_015166427.1:629450-636026 GCF_001447785.1 Gekko japonicus
ATGATGAGGACATCATTTTTTGGTGTTAGTTCTATAAGGTGTTGTAGGTCTTCATAGAACCGGTCCACTTCAGCCTCTTCTGCATCAGTGGTTGGGGAATAGACTTGGATTACTATGATGTTGAATGGTTTGCCTTGGAATCGAACCGAAATCATTCTGTCATTTTTGAGATTGTATCCCAGTACTGACCCCTGCACTCTCTTGTTGACTATAAAGGCCACACCATTTTTTCTACGAGATTCCTGGCCACAGTAGTAGATATAATGGTCTTCTGAGTTAAATTCGCCCATTCCTGTCCTCTTAAGTTCACTGATTCCTAAGATATCGATGTTCAGTCTTGCCATCTCATTTTTGACCACGTCAAGCTTACCTTGATTCATAGATCTTACATTCCAGGTTCCTATGCAATATTGTTCTTTGCAGCATCGGACTTTCCTTTCACCATCAGGCACATCCACAACTGAGCGTCCTTTTGGCTTTGGCCCAGCCGCTTCACTCTTTCTGGGGTTACTTGCACTTGCATGACCATGTCAAGCTTACCTTGATTCATAGATCTTACATTCCAGGTTCCTATGTAGTATTGTTCTTTGCAGCATTGGACTTTCCTTTCACCATCAGACACATCCACAACTGAGTGTCCTTTCGGCTTTGGCCCAGCCGCTTCACTCTTTCTGGGGTTACTTGTACTTGCCCTCTGCTCTTCCTCAGTAGCATGTTGGACACCTTCTGACCTGAGGGGCTCATCTTCCGGCGTCATATCTTTTAGCCTTTTGTTACTGTCCATGGGGTTTTCTTGGCAAAGATACTGGAGTGGGTTGCCATTTCCTTCTCCAGTGGATCACGCTTGGTCTGAGTTCTCTGCTGTGGCCTGTCCGTCTTGGGTGGCCCTTCACGGCATAGCCCACAGCTTCATCGAACCGCTCAAGCCCCCTCACCACGACAAGGCAGTGATCCATGGGGGGGGGGGAATTGTACCATGCTTCTAATTGGACTTAGTTTCTTCTTTTTTTTTTTTGTACCATGCTTCTAATTGGACTTAGTTTCTTTTTGTCCTCTTCTGTAGGAAAAAATACGCTTTAGACTGAGAATGCTTATCGTCCTAGTCATATCCTGTTATTAAAGCTTTCATTTAACTTGGAAGGCTGGAAGGAGGGATGGGCATGGAGCAGCTCACAAACCAAATTTCGTCATGGACTGGAACCTGGTCCATGAGCCCAGTCTGTGCTATTGCGCCACTCACAAACCACCCACAGATTGCCATGTTTCCCACGGAGGTTCCTGCAGTCTGTGGGATTGGTCTGTAAGCCAGACACGCTGGCACTGAGGATTGCCAAGGCAATAGGGGATTGCCTTACCTTGCTGTGGCAAAATTGCCTTTTCTTCACCCGTGGAAGTGTGCTGCCACTGTGGCATGATTTCGGAGAGTGAAGGGGGGGCATGTTTTAAATGCCTCGCCTCCCCTTCCCTTCCCTTCCCCAGTCACTCCACATTGGCAGTCTGCTGTCCCTTCAGTTGTGGAAGCATGCTGCTGCTGCTGCAGCGCAACTTTGGAAAGTGAAGGGGGGGAAGTTTAAATGCCTCCCCTTCCCTTCCCCAGTCACACCCCAGTGGTGGGATTTTGCCTTCCCTTTTCAGATACATTGAGGAAAACTGATTTATGGTATCTCGTGAAGTCTGCATGCACACGAAAGCTTATACCCAGAATTAAACTTTGTTGTTCTTAGAGGTGCCACTGGATTCAAACTTTGTTCCATTGCTTCAGACCAACACGTCCACCTACCTTGTTGTTGTTCAGTCGCACAGTCGAGTCCGACTCTTAGCGACCCCATGGACCAGCTCCCGCCAGGCCCTCCTGTCTTCCGCTGTCCTCTACCTGAATACACGTTAATCCTGTTTCTCTGCTGGCAAGGCACAAAAGCACTGCTCCACTTTAAGCTTTTAGGCTAGTTGGACCACAGAGCAAGAGAAGATAGGTGGTTTGGTAGTTCATGTGTTTTATGCTCGTACCTTGCCAAGCTAGCTCTTGCTGATCATTAGCTGTCAATGACTGAAAAATGTTGCTCCTTAAATATATCAGCTTTTTTAAAGTTTAGCTTTTAAAAACGTATTCCTTTTTTGTTTTAGGACCACAGCAGTATATATAGAAAGAGGAATTAACACTTCAGAATTTTTACTAAGCAACAATAGATGTAGAAGTTGTGGTGTTCTTCTGGTTCCATGTGTGTGTTTTACTGGGATCGTATAAATTCTCATATCTGCAGGAGTGCTGGTTTCACCTAATATTTTGCATCTGTTGCTTCTAGCAGCTTTTGTAGAATAACGGTCTTGTGGCTCTAACTCCTACTATATAGTATCTGTTGGCTTCTCGCTTAACGAGAGATCGTTTATTGCATACTTAAACTCATTAACAGTCATCTTAAAAAGACTCTTTAACTTTGCAATCCTATGGTGAGTTACCCCAGTCTAAATTCATTGATTTAGGATTGTGCCGTAAGTATGGTAAGACTTTAGGCACAGGGGTCTGTTCAGTGTTGAAATTCAAACAATGTTGTGTTTAATATAAACAGGAAAGTATATTAGGCTTTTTATTAGATGCTAAAGCAATTGGAACAAAAACATTTCTTTAAAGTTACAGATGATAAATTCTGCCCTGTGTCTCACTGTTTACTCTAAAACTCTGATATGTTATTCCTGACTTTTCTAAATTGTAGGTTTTGTTTCATAAGCTTTCAGCAACGTTTGCCTCTTTAGAACTTCTCCCCTGTTCCAACTCCCATTTAGAAAAGAATTCTCTCTCTGTTTTGGCTGAGATTTTTTTGTTTTATCCAGTCAACAAGATCTCTTTTATTTGCATTATTATAAGCAAGTTACTCAAACTGCTGTTTGACACTTTCTTGTTTTTTCCTCTATTAATGCTTCCTTATATATTTTTTTAAAAAATTAAATCCCTTTTTCCCACCTGACAGCATTACCGTTGTGTTGCCACAGAAGTTTATCATATTTTCTGCTGTTATTCTCTGTTGCTTTTCATCAGTTTACTGCCTCTGTTTGCCATTGTCTGCTGATTCTTCTTTCCTTCCTGCTTGACATTCAAAATTTCTGATTTTTGTTCCAAATGCTGGTGCTTATATTACAGTTTTTGCTTGCCTCTGTGGTAATGGAATGCTTCTCCATCACTCCCTTCATTGGTGGGCCTACGCCCATTTCAGACATTTTAAAGAGTTCCCCTCTTTCTCTTTTGTTTGCCTTAAGTGTCGGTGAGGAACGTGTATTATTAAGGAAGTAGGTAATTTTTTAAAAAGAATTCTACTGCTAGCACTGGCCCCTCACATCTTCTCTCTATGCCTTAAATTTTTTCCTATGACTTCATCTCTTATCTGTCTCAGAATACTTTGCACTTAATTGCTGTTGTCTGTTCCCCCCTTGCTTTCTTCACAAATCTTTTCAAAACCCTCTTTTCATTTTGGCTCCTCCGCCCCCCACCCAAGTGATTGTTGTTTCCCTTAGTCAGATACCACTGAGCCTTTTTAAAAAAACAGCAGATGTTGCAGTCCTGCATACAGTGGGTTGGATCCAACAGTATCTTCTGCTCAGTATAAATCCCATTCACCTTAATGGGTTTTAAGTAGCCTATCCTTGTGCAGAAATTTCAGGCAGAAAAAATAGCTGTTGCTTAATTAAGGTTTTACCTCTGCAGATTTATACACGCTTACCTTGGAGTAAGTCAAATTGTGTAAAATGGGTCACATCTGAGTAAATGGGCCTAGGGTTTTGTTGTTTATCTTTCACCTGTGACTAGTTGCTATTGCTTGCAATTTGCTCTTCCTTTTCCTGTTTCCTTTCTTTTTCCAAATTTGTTGGAACCTGTCACAGAACAATTTCCTTATATTGTCTCTAAAGGGAACCAGTATAGTTTTGTGAGCCTTATAAATAATTCATATATGAGCACCATGTGATTATTTGAATATTACTTTTAAACTACTTAAAACTTTTTTTTTTAAAGCGAAGCACGTAGATTCAAAGCTAAGAGCTGGCAATAAAGAAGCAACAGATGAAGAACTGGAAAGAATTCTCGACAAAATTATGATAATATTCAGATTCATTCACGGTATGAAAAATTATTTTTATGCGTTCTAGAAAGTAAACCACACATTGCTTGACTACTGAATTTTTAACCAATGTATTGCATGCAGGCCCTGAGACATGTGGCTAGTAGAAATTGCTACATCATGTGCATGCTAAGAGCTTGTGGGAAACGACTGAGAGAGAACCGAGTTCTGACTTTACAGAATGTTTGTGGTTTGGGTTTTTGCCACATCCACTTTGTTATGTTGAATAGTTTCCTCCATACAGGAAGCCCAACAAACTGCATAAATTTTTCCTGACAGGCGCTGAGAAGCAGCCAAGTGCCTTCCCTCCAGTGACCTAGTCATTTAGACAAGAGCTAAAGGAGGCACTTGAATTTACATAAGAAGCAGCAGGCGGTGATTTGGTCCTCCTGGTCACCTGACTCCCTGGTCACAAAGTGATTCCTCATGGCCTACGAGCTTAATGTTTTCCCTTGTGACCAGCATTGTAAGGATAACGTCTTGCATGTCAAGCCCTGTGGTTCCCAGCACCTATGGAAATGCACCATCTGTCTGGGAGTTGTTGAAAACAAACTGCTTCTGACCAGTTTGGGGGGGGGGACCTTGAATGCACAAAGAGTAGAACATCCCTTCTCTTTAGAGGAAAGGTTATATCCAGAGAAGTAAAGAGTTCTGCTTGCACAAATGGGCCTCCTCTGCAGCCACCTTTCTTTTACAGAAAAACAGTTTCTGAAGTTTGGGGGACCCTCCCAAGTGAGGTCCAAAACAGCATAGGGAGTTTCAGATAGGATAGAGATTGAGCTGAAATCTGAGAGCCCCCTTCCCTCATGCTAGGTGCTCTTTGGATATAAGAAGTCAAAAGTGATGCCCGTCCCAGGCATCCAGCCTCTAACCTAGCTGGCAGACACTTAAGGTCTGAGTTGGTGGTTGCTTTTTCCAATAAACTGAAACAATAAAAGCATGGGTGGTTTTCTTCAAAGTGTCTGTTACTTGGGGGGGGAGGGAATCAAAATGACATTCAAATTTCACTTGGTATGCTTTCTTCTCCCTATTACTCATACAGGTAAAGATGTTTTTGAAGCGTTTTATAAAAAAGATTTGGCCAAAAGACTTCTGGTTGGAAAAAGTGCGTCAGTAGATGCGGAGAAATCAATGTTGTCTAAGCTTAAGCATGGTATGTAATAGCAATTTGTTCTTTTCCCTGTATATTTGAATACATGTATATAGAATATGGTTGGAGTGAAATTTGATCCTAAATGAATGTCCCTGTCAAATAAATAAGTAAATGCTGGGTATTTTGAAAACATTGAGCAATCATGTGTTTAAATGGCAGCTGGAGTTGCTGTAAACACAGTATATCTACATGCCAATAAAGGTTGTCTGTCTGTCTGTCACGGTATATCTGTTTTTATTTATATAACAGAATGTGGTGCTGCTTTCACCAGTAAACTGGAAGGAATGTTCAAGGATATGGAGCTTTCAAAGGACATCATGGTTCACTTTAAACAGGTACATTTAATTTCAGTTTGGTTTTAGACCAAGCACAGTATCTAACACCTGATCTTCCATTTGTGATTTTTTAAATCAGAACAGTAGAGCATAACATAAGAAGAGCCCTAAGCTAGATCAGGGGTCCTCAAACTACGGCCCGCGGGCCACATGCTGCCCATCGAGAACATTTATCGGGCCCGCGGGGGGTTTGGCTGCCGCTTCCTGCTCTAGACCTGCTAAGCTGCCTGTCCTCTTCTCAGTTCCACGCCGCGGCTTTGTGGAGGAGAAGAGGGGGTGGGATGGTTGGCTAGTTCCGCCCCCACCCCTGGCCTAACCAAGAGCTACTTCCGGCTGGGTCAGGGACTGTTCATTCTCCTCCCAGCCGAGTCGCGTGGTGGTGGAGGAGGGAACGGCCCCAGCACCTGCGATTTCTGCCGGCACGCGCGCAAAGGAGGGACTGAGGAAGGCTGGGCGGGCTTGCTGAGGGGGGGCAACATAGTCCCGAGGCTTTGGCGTGCGCTTCCCTCGCCTGTCAAACATTTAATTTCATTGTTCCGGGCTGCAAATGCCTCTTCGGGTGACAATGTGGGACTAGGAGGCACAAAAGAGCCCGCTGGACGTCGCCCGCAGGTAAGAGCGAAAAGTGCCCATTGTGTGTGGGGTCCCGTCCCGAACTTTGGCAGGCGCTGAAGGGTCTGAGGAAGGGGGTGGGGAAGGGGAGAGGCCCCCCCAGCACTGCAATCTGGCTCCAAACAACTTCTCAGCTTGCACGGCGAGGCACGAAGTCAGCGAGGCGATGAAGGGGCTGAGGAAGGGGGTGGGGAAGGGGGAGCCCCCCCCCGCGCTGCAATCTGGCTCCAAACAACTTCGCAGTTCGCACGGCGAGGCGCAAAGTCAGCGAGGCGCTGAAGGGGCTGAGGAAGGGGGAGGGCCCCCGCGCTGCAATCCGGCTCCAAAAAACTTCACAGTAAGGTTGACTCGCATGGCGAGGCGCGGA